>NC_056679.1:11363269-11668076 GCF_018350215.1 Panthera leo
AGAAATCATAGCTGAGAACTTCCCTGATCTGGGGAAGGAAAGAAGCATTGAAATCCAAGAGGCACAGAGAACTCCTTTCAGACGTAACTTGAATCGATCTTCTGCATGACATATCATAGTGAAACTGGCAAAATATGGGGATAAAGAGAAAATTCTGAGGCAACTAGGGATAAACGTGCTCTAACCTATAAAGGGAGACCGATAAGACAAGTGACGGATCTCTCTAATGAAACTTGGCAGGCCAGAAAGGAATGGCAGGAGATCTTCAAGGTGATGAACAGAAAAAAAATATGCAGCAGAGAATCCTCTATCCAGCAAATCTGTCATTTAGAATAGAAGGAGAGATAAAGGTCTTCCCAAACAAAAACTGAAGGAATTCATCACCACTAAACCAGCCCTACAAGAGATCCTAAGGGGGATCCTGTGAGACAAAGTACCAGAGACGTCACTACAAGCATGAAACCTACAGACATCACAATGACTCTAAACCCGTATCTTTCTATAATAACACTGAATGTAAATGGACTAAATGTGCCAACCAAAAGACATAGGGTATCAGAATGGATAGAAAAACAAGACCCATCTATTTGCTGTCTACAAGAGACTCATTTTAGACCTGAGGACACTTGCAGATTGAAAGTGAGGGGATGGAGAACTATTTATCATGCCACTGGAAGTCAAAAGAAAGCTGGAGTAGCCATACTTATATCAGACAAACTAGACTTTAAATTAAAGGCTGTAACAAGAGATGAAGAAGGGCATTATATAATAATTACAGGGTCTATCCATCAAGAAGAACTAATAATTATAAATGTCTATGCGCTGAATACAGGAGCCCCCAAATATATAAAACAATTACTCACAAACATACGCAACTTTATTAAGAATGTGGTAACTGCAGGAGACTTTAATACCCCACTTACAACAATGGATAGATCATCTAGACACATGGTCAATAAAGAAACAAGGGCCCTGAATGATACATTGGATCAGATGGACTTGACAGATATATTTAGAACTCTGCATCCCAAAGCAACAGAATATACTTTCTTCTCGAGTGCATATGGAACATTCTCCAAGATAGATCACATACTGGGTCACAAAACAGCCCTTCATAAGTATACAAGAATTGAGATCATACCATGCATACTTTCAGACCACGATGCTATGAAGGTTGAAATCAACCACAGGAAAAAGTCTGGAAAACCTCCAAAAGCATGGAGGTTAAAGAACACCCTACTAAAGAAGGAATGGGTCAACCAGGCAATTAAAGAAGAAATTAAAAAATATATGGAAACAAACGAAAATGAAAATACAACAATCCAAACGCTTTGGGATGCAGTGAAGGCAGTCCTGAGAGGAAAATACATTGCAATCCAGGCCTATCTCAAGAAACAAGAAAAATCCCAAATACAAAATCTAACAGCACACCTAAAGGAAATAGAAGCAGAGCAGCAAAGACACCCCAACCCAGCAGAAGAGGAGAAATAATAAAGATCAGGGCAGAAATAAACAATATAGAATCTTAAAAAAACTGTAGAGCAGATCAATGAAACGAAGAGTTGGTTTTTGGAAAAAATAAACAAAATTGATAAACCTCTAGCCATGCTTCTCAAAAAGAAAAGGGAGATGACCCAAATAGATAAAATCATGAATGAAAATGGAATTATTACAATCAATCCCTCAGAAATACAAGCAATTATCAGGTAATACTATGAAAAATTATATGCCAACAAACTGGACAACCTGGAAGAAACGGACAAATTCCTAAACACCCACACACTTCCAAAACTCAAACAGGAGGAAATAAAAAGCTTGAACAGACCCATAACCAGCAAAGAAATTGAATCGGTTATCAAAAATCTCCCAACAAATAAGAGTCCAGGACCAGATGGCTTCCCTGGGGAATTCTACCAGACATTTAGAGCAGAGATAATACCTATCCTTCTCAAGCTATTCCAAAAAAATAGAAAGGGAAGGAAAACTTCCAGACTCATTCTATGAAGCCAGTATTACTTTGATTCCTAAACCAGACAGAGACCCAGTAAAAAAAGAGAACTACAGGCCTATATCCCTGATGAATATGGATGCAAAAATTCTCAATAAGATACTAGCAAATTGACTTCAACAGCTTATAAAAAGAATTATTCACCATGATCAAGTGGGATTCATTCCTGGGATGCAGGGCTGGTTCAACATTTGCAAATCAATCAATGTGATACATCACATTAATAAAAGAAAAGATATTAACTATATGATCCTGTCAATCGATGCAGAAAAAGCATTTGACAAAATTCAGCATCCTTTCTTAAGAAAAACCCTCGAGAAAGTCGGGATAGAAGGAACATACTTAAACATCATAAAAGCCATTTATGAAAAGCCCACAGCTAATATCACCCTCAATGGGGAAAAACAGAGCTTTCCCCCTGAGGTCAAGAACATGACAGGGATGTCCACTCTCACCGCTGTTGTTTACCATAGTGTTGGAAGTGCTAGCATCAGCAATAAGACAACAAAAGGAAATCAAAGGCATCAAAATTTGCAAAAATGAAGTCAAGCTTTCGCTTTTTGCAGATGACAGGATACTATACATGGAAAATCCGATAGACTCCACCAAAAGTCTAGAACTGATACACGAATTCAGCAAAGTTGCAGGATACAAAATCAATGTACAGAAATCAGTTGCATTCTTATACACCAATAATGAAGCAACAGAAAGACAAATAAAGAAACTGATCCCATTCACAATTGCACCAAGAAGCATAAAATACCTAGGAATAAATCTAACCAAAGATGTACAAGATCTGTATGCTGAAAACTATGGAAAGCTTATGAAGGAAATTGAAGAAGATAAGGAAATGGAAAAACATTCCATGCTCATGGGTTGGAACAATAAATATTGTTAGAATGTCAACACTACCCAAAGCTATCTACACGTTCAATGCAATCCCAATCAAAATTGCCCCAGCATTCTTCTTGAAGCTAGAACAAGCAATCCTGAAATTCATATGGAACCACAAAAGGCCCCAAATAGCCAAAGTAATTTTGAAGAAGAAGACCAAAGTGGGAGGCATCACAATCCCAGACTGTAGCCTCTACTACAAAGCTGTAATCATCAAGACAGAATGGTATTGGCACAAAAACAGACACATAGACCAATGGAATAGAATAGAAACCCCAGAACTAGACCCACAAACGTATGGTCAACTAATCTTTGACAAAGCGGGAAAGAATATCCAATGGAAAAAAGACAGTCTCTTTAACAAATGGTCCTGGGAGGACTGGACAGCAACATGCAGAAGATTGAAACTAGACCACTTTCTTACACCATTCACAAAAATAAACTCAAAATGGATAAAGGACCTGAATGTGAGACAGGAAACCATCAAAACCTTAGAGGAGAAAGCAGGAAAAGACCTCTCTGACCTCAGCTGCAGCAATCTCTTACTCGACACATCCCCAAAGGCAAGGGAATTAAAAGCAAAAATGACCTATTGGGACCTCATGAAGATAAAAAGCTTCTGCACAGCAAAGGAAACAACCAACAAAACTAAAAGGCAACCAATGGAATGGGAAAAGATATTTGCAAATGACATATCGGACAAAGGGCTAGTATCCACAATCTATAAAGAGCTCACCAAACTCCACACCCAAAAAACAAATAATCCAGTGAAGAAATGGGCAGAAAACATGAAGAGACACTTCTCTAAAGAAGACATCCAGATGGCCAACAGGCACATGAAAAGATGCTCAACATCGCTCCTCATCAGGGAAATACAAATCAAAACCACACTCAGACATCACCTCACGCCAGTCAGAGTGGCCAAAATGAACAAATCAGGAGACTACAGATGCTGGAGAGGATGTGGAGAAATGGGAACCCTCTTGCACTGTTGGTGGGAATGCAAACTGGTGCAGCCGCTCTGGAAAACAGTGTGGAGGGTCCTCAGAAAATTAAAAATAGACCTACCCTATGACCCAGCAGTAGCACTGCTAGGAATTTACCCAAGGGATACAGGAGTACTGATGCATAGGGGCACTTGAACCCCAATGTTTATAGCAGCACTCTCAACAATAGCCAAATTGTGGAAAGAGCCTAAACGTCCATCAACTGACGAATGGATAAAGAAATTGTGGTTTATGTACACAATGGAGTACTACGTGGCAATGAGAAAGAATGAAATATGGCCCTTTGTAGCAACGTGGATGGAACTGGAGAGTGTGATGCTAAGTGAAATAAGCCATACAGAGAAAGACAGATACCATATGGTTTCACTCTTATGTGGATCCTGAGAAACTTAATAGAAACCCATGGGGGAGGGGAAGGGAAAAAAAAAAAAAAAAAGAGGTTAGAGTGGGAGAGAGCCAAAGCATAAGAGACTCTTAAAAACTGAGAACAAACTGAGGGTTGATGGGGGGTGGGAGGCAGGGGAGGGTAGGTTACGGGCATTGAAGAGGGCATCTTTTGGGATGAGCACTGGGTGTTGTATGGAAACCAATTTGACAATAAGTTTCATATATTAAAAATAAATAAAATAAATAAATAAATAAATAAATAAATAAATAAATAAATAAATAAAATTTTTAAAAAAGTAAAAATGAATTATTGGGACCTCATCAAGATAAAAAGCTTCTGCACAGCAAAGGAAACAATCCACAAACTAAAAGGCAACTGATGGAACAGGAAAAGATATTTGCAAATGACATATTGCCTAAAGGGCTAGAATCCAAAACCTATAAAGAACTCACCAAACTCCACACCTGAAAAACAATCCAGTGAAGAAATGGGTAGAAGATATGGATAGATACTTTTCCAAAGAAGACATCCAGATGGTCAACAGACACATGAAATGATGCTCAATGTCACTCCTCATCAGGGCAATACAAATCAAAACTGCACTGAGATACCACCTCAATCCAGCCAGAGTGGCTAAAATGAACAAATCAGGAGACTATAGATGCTGGCGAGGACGTGGAGAAATGGGAACCTTCTTGCACCATTGGTGGGAATGCAAACTGGTGCAGCCACTCTGGAAAACAGTGTGAGGTTCCTCAAAAAATTAAAAATAGAACTACCCTATGATGTAGCAATAGCACTGCTAGGAATTTACCCAAAGGATACAGGAATGCTGATGCATAGGGGCACATGTACCCCAATGTTTATAGCAGCACTTACAACAATAGCCAAATTATGGAAAGAGCCTAAATGCCCATCAACTGACAAATGGATAAAGAAGATATGGTTTATATATACAATGGAATACTACTTGACAATGAGAAAAAAATGAAATCTGGCCATTTGCAGCAACGTGGATTGAACTGGAAGGTATTATGCTAAGTGAAATAAATCAGTCAGAGAAAGACAGATACCATATGTTCTCACTCATAAGTGGATCTTGAGAAATTTAACAGAAGACCATGGGGGAGGGGAAGGGGGAAAAAAAGTTACAGAGAGGGAGGGAGGCAAACCCTAAGAAACTCTTGGATACTGAGAACAAACTGAGGGTTGATGGGGGGTGGGGGAGAGGGGAAAGTGGTGATGGGCATTGAGGAGGGCACTTGTTGGGATGAGCACTGGGTGTTGTTGTATGGAAACCAATTTGTCAATAAATTATATATATTTTTTAAAGTACTAAAAGGAAAAAAAAAAAAACACTTAAAAAAAAAAAAAAGATACCCTAGCCAGAAAGGTTATTATTCAGAATTGAAGAGACGATCAAGAGTTGACCAGATAAGCAAAATCTCAAGGAGTTCTTCACCACTAAACCAGATTCATAAGAATATTAAAGATTTAATTAAGGGAAAAGACAATAAGAAAATATATGAATGACAAAATCTCAGTGGTAAAAGTAAACATATACAAAAAGTAGTGAGTGAACCACTTGAGAAGCTAGGACGAGGTTAAAAAACAAAAGTGGTAAAAACTAAATCTACAATAATTAGTTAAGAGATAGTCTAAAAAAAGATGTCAAAGAGACAAACCACAGAGAACAGGGCAAGTAAAAATGTGCTTTCAGAATTCATTGGAACTTATAGGATCACCTACTTAAAATAGACTGCTATATACATACACTGTTATATATAAACCTCATGTAACTATAAACCAAAATCCTATAAATGATATATAAAAAACAGAAAAGAATTCAAACATAACACTAAAGAAAGTTATCACAAAAGAAGAGAGGGACTACAAAACAACCAGAAAAGACAGACAATCTAGACTTTAAAATAAAGACTGTATCAAGAGATGAAGAAGGGCATTATATCATAATTAAGGGGTCTATCCACCAAGAAGACCTAACAACTGTAAACATTTATGTGCCAAATGTGGAAGCACCCAAATATAGAAATCAATTAATCACAAACATAAAGAAACTCATTGATAGTAACACCATAATAGTAGAAGACGTCAACGCCCCACTCACAGCAATGGAAAGATCATCTAATCAAAAAAATCAACAAGGAAACAATGGCTTTGAATGACACACTGGACCAGATGGACTTAACAGATAGATTCAGAACATTTCATCCTAAAGCAGTGGAATATACATTCTTCTCCAGTGCACATGGAACCTTCTCCAGAATAGACCACATACTGGGACACACATCAGCCCTCAACAACTATAAAAAGATCTAGATCATACTGTGCATATTTTCAGACCACAACGCTATGAAACTCAAAATCAACCACAAGAAAAAATTTGGAAAGGTAACAAATACTTCGAGACTAAAGAACATCCCACTAAAGAATGAATGAGCTAACCAAGAAGTTAAAGAGGAAATTAAAAAGTTCATGGAAGCCCATGAAAATGATAAACACCACAACCCAAAACCTCTGGGACACAGCAAAGGCAGTCATAAGAGGGAAGTATATAGCAATCCAGGCTTTCCTAAAAAAGGAAGAAAGATCTCAGATACACAACCTAACCTTACGCCTTAAAGAGCTGGAAGAAGAACAGCAAATAAAACCCGAAACCAGAAGACAGGAAATAATAAAGATTAGAGCAGAAATTAATGCTAGTGAAACCAAAAAAACAAAACAAAAAAAAACCACAAAAAAACAGATCAATGAAACCAGAAGCTGGTTCTTTGAAAGAATTAACAAAATTGATAAACCATTAGCCAGTTTGATCAAAAAGAAAAAGGAAAGGACCCAAATAAATAAAAGCAAGAATGAAAGAGGAGATCACAACCAACACAGCAGAAATAAAAACAATAATAAGAGAATATTATGAGCAATTATACACCAATAAAATGGGCAATCTGGAAGAAATGGACAAATTCCTAGAAACATATACACTACCAAAACTGAAACAGGAAGAAATAGAAAATTTGAACAGACCCATAACCAGTAAAGAAATCGAATTCATAATCAAAAATCTCCAAAAAACAAGAGTGGGAGGCCATACAGCTTTCCAGGGGAATTCTACCAAACATTTAAGGAAGAGTTAACACCTATTCTCTTGAAGCTGTTCCAAAAAATAGAAATGGAAGGAAAACTTCCAAACTCTTTCTATGAAGCCAGCATGACGTTGATTCCAAAACCAGACAGAGACCCCACTAAAAAGGAGAACTATAGACCAGTTTCCCTGAGGAACATGGATGCAAAAATCCTCAACAAGATATTAGCCAACCGGATCCAACAATACATTAAAAAAATTATTCACCACAACCAAGTGGGATTTATACCTGGGATGCAGGGCTGGTTCAATATCCACAAAACAATTAACGTACTTCATCACATCAATAAAAGAAAGGACAAGAACCACATGATTCTCTCAATAGATGCAGAAAAAGCATTTGACAAAATACAGCATCCTTTCTTGATAAAAAGCCTCAAGAAAGTAGGGATAGAAGGATCATACCTCAAGATCATAAAAGCCATATATGAACGACCAAACGCTGATATCTTCAATGGGGAAAACCTGAGAGCTTTCCCCCTCAGGTCAGGAACAAGACAGGGATGTCCACTCTCACTACTGTTATTCAACATAGTATTGGAAGTTTTAGCCTCAGCAATCAGACAACACAAAGAAATAAAAGGCATCCAAACAGGCCAGAAGGAGGTCAAACTTTCACTCTTCACAGATGACATGATACTCTGTGTGGAAAACCCAAAAGATTCCACCAAAAAACTGCTAGAACTGATTCATTAATTCAGCAAAGTTGCAGGATATAAAATCAATGCACAGAAATTGGTTGCATTCCTATACACCAACAATGAAGCAACAGAAAGAGAAATCAAGGAATCGATCCCATTTACAATTGCACCAAAAACCATAAAATACCTAGGAATAAATCTAACCAAAGAGGTGAAAAATCTATACACTGAAAACTATAGAAAGCTAATGAAAGAAACTGAGAAAGACACGAAAAAATGGAAAAATATTCCATGTTCCTGGATAGGAAGAATATTGTTAAAATGTCGATACTACCCAAAGCAATCTACATAAGTCAATGCAATCCCTATCAAAATAACACCAGTATTCTTCACAGAGCTAGAACAATCCTAAAATTTGCATGTAACCAGAAAAAACACCAAATAGCCAAAGCAATCTTGAAAAAGAAAACCAAAGCAGGAGGCATCACAATCCCAGACTTCAAGCTATACTAAAAAGCTGTAATTATCAAGACAGTATGGGACTGGCACAAGAACAGACTCTCAGATCAATGGAATTGAATAGAGAACCCAGAAATGGACCCACAAACGTATGGCCAACCAATCTTTGACAAAGCAGGAAAGAACATCCAATGGAATAACGACAATCTCTTCAGCAAGTGGTGCTGGGAAAACTAGACAGCAACATGCAGAAGAATGAACCTGGACCACTTTCTTACACCATACAGAAAAATAAACTCAAAATGGATGAAAGACCTCAATGTAAGACAGGAAGCCATCAAAATCCTCGAGGAGAAAGCAGGCAAAAATCTCTTTGATCTTGGCCGTAGCAACTTCTTACTCAATACATCTTTGGAGGCAAGGGAAACAAAATGAACTATTGGGACCTCATCAAAATAAAAAGCTTTGCACAGTGAAGGAAACAATCAGCAAAACTAAAAGGCAACCAACAGAATGGGAGAAGATATTTGCAAACAGCATATCAGATAAAGGGCTAGTATACAAAATCTATAACGAACTTATCAAACTCAACACCCCCAAAAAACAAATAATCCAGTAAAGAAATGGGCAAAAGACAGGAATAGACACTTCTCCAAAGACGACATCCAGCTGGCCAACTGACACATGAAAAATGCTCAAATTCACTCATCATCAGGGAAATACAAAATCAAAACCACAATGAGATACCACCTTACACCTGTCAGAATGGCTAACATTAACAATTCAGGCAACAACAGATGTTGGTGAGGATGCGGAGAAAGAGAACCTCTTTGGCACTGCTGGTGGGAATGCAAGCTGGTGCAGCCACTCTGGCAAACAATATGCAGGTTCCTCAAAAAATTAAAAATAGAACTACTCTACAACCCAGCAGTTGCACTACCAGGTATAAATCCAAAGGATACAGGTGTGCTGTTTCAAAGGCACACAGGCACCCCAATGTTGATAGCAGCACTATCAATAATAGCCAAATAATGGGAAGAGCCCAAATGTCCACTGATAAAGGGACAAAGAAGATGTCATATTATATACACACATACATACAACAGAGTATTACTCAGCAATCAAAAAGAATGAAATCTTGCCATTTGCAACAACATGGATGGAACTGGAGGGTATCATGCTAAGAGAAATTCGTCAGAGAAAGAAATATCATAGGCCTTCACTCATGTGGAATTAAGATACAAAACAGATGAACAAAAGGGAAGGGAAGCAAAAATGATATAAAAACAGGGAGGGGTACAAAACCTAAGAGACTCTTAAATACAGAGAACAGGGGCGCCTGGGTGGCTCGGTCAGTTAAGCATCCGACTTCAGCTCAGGTCATGATCTCACGGTCCATGAGTTCAAGCCCCGCGTTGGGCTCTGTGCTGACGGCTCAGAGTCTGGAGCCTGTTTCAGATTCTGTGTCTCCCTCTCTCTCTGCCCCTCCCCTGTTCATGCTCTGTCTCTCTCTGTCTCAAAAATAAATAAAAGTTAAAAAATTTAAAAAAAAAATACAGAGAACATACTAAGGTTTGCTGGAGGGGTTTTGGGTGGGAGGATGGGCTAAATGGGTAAGGAGCATTAAGGAAAACACTTGTTGGGATGAGTACTGGGTGTTATACATAGGGTATAAATCACTGGAATCTACTGCTGAAATCATTATTGCAGTATATCCTTGCTAACTGACTTGGATGTAAAATAAAATTAAATAAATAAAATAAATAAATAAAATATTGTGCTTACAAAAAAAAATGTTTAGCGATGGGAAAAATCAGGGTGACTTGGAGAAGGTAGAACTATAAGGTTGGCAGTTAAAAAAAAAGAAAAAGCAAATAACATATACATATATATAGAAGTTATATAGTGCTTTCTTCTTGTTCATCCCAACAAGTACCCTCCTTAATGCCCATCACCCATCTTCTTCACCTCCATTAACCCTGTTTGTTCTCTGTATTTATTAGTCTCTTATAGTTTGCCTTCTTCTCTGTTTTTATTTTATTTTCCTTTCCTTCCCCTATGATCATCTGCTAAGTTTCTCAAATTCCACATGAGTGAAATCATGTGTTATCTTTCTGTGACTGACATTTTTCACTTAGCATAATACCTTCCAGATCCATCCATGTTGTTGCAGATGGCAAGATTTCATTCTTTTTGATTGCCAAGTAGTATTCCATTGTGTATATATACCACATCTTCTTAATCCATTCGTCAGTGGATGGACATTTGGGCTCTTTCCGTAATTTGGCTATTGAATAGTACTGCTATAAACATTGGGGTATATGTGACCCTTCAACAGCACTCTTGTATCCTTTGGATAAATTCCTAGTAGTGCAACTGCCAGGTAGTAGGGTAGTTCTCTTTTTAATTTTTTGAAGAACCTCCACACTGCTTTCAAGAATGGCTGCAAGAGTTTGCATTCCTACCAACAGTGCAAGAGGGTTCCCCTTTGTCCACATCCTCACTAACATCTGTTGTTTCCTGAGTTGTTAATTTCAGCTACTCTGACCCATGAGAGGTGATATCTCAATGTGGTTTTGATTTGTATTTCCCTAATGATGAGTGATGCTGAGCATCTTGTCATGTGTCTGCTTGCCATCGGGATGTCTTCTCTGGAAAAGAATCTATTCACGTCACCTGCCCGTTTCTTCACTGGACTATTTGTTTTTTGGGTGTTGTGTTTGTTAAGTTCTCTATAGAAATAACTCTTATCCAATATGTCATTTGCAAATATCTTCTCCCATTCCATTGGTTGCCTTTTAGTTTTATTAATTGTTTCCTTTGCTGTGCAGAAGATTTTTATCTTGATGAAGTCTCAATAGTTAATTTTTGTTTTTATTTCCCTTCCCTTTGGAGACATGTCAAGTAAGAAGTTGCTGTGGCCAAGGTCAAAGAGGTTGCTGCTTATTTTCTCCTCTAGGATTATTAATGGCTCCTGTCTCACATTTAGGTATTTCATCCGTTTTGAATTTATTTTTGTGTATGGTTTAAGAAAGTGGTCCAGGTTCATCCTTTTGCATGCTGCTGTCCAGTTCTCCCAGCACCATTTGCTAAAAGAAACTGTCTTTTTTCCATTGGATACGCTTTCCTGCTTTGTTGAAGACTGGTTGGCCATTCATTTGTGGGTCCATTTCTAGATTCTCAGACTCTGAATAGCCAAAGTAACGTTGAAAAAGAAAACAAAGCTGGAGGCATCACAATCCCAGACTTTAGCCTGTCTTGCAAAGCTATAATCATCAAGACAGTATGGTATTGGCACAAAAACAGACACATAGGTCAAAGCAATAAAGCCTGGAAATTTAAACATCAGTCTCTGCTTTGAGGAAGCCCAGAGACCAATAGGAAGCTGAGACCTTGCCCTTAAAGATCCAGCACAACACACAAGCCATAGAGATATAGCTTGGAAACAGCAGTTTGAAAGGCAACTGGAGCTTACAGTAAGGAGAGTTTGTTACTAATCTGAGTTTGCTGAGGGACTTCAGGAACAAAAGAGCTGGCAGGTGCCATTTCCCTCCCTTGCCCCTCATCATAAACACACAGCCACCTGCAGGAACCAGCAAGGCTCCACAACTCACTAACTTCCTTGCACCAGGCCTTGCCCTCCCCAGCCAGACCTGCCTCAGTCCCAGTGCTGTGGATCAACTCCCCCAGAACGCCTAGGCAAATCTTGCCAACACTACACTCCTGACCACCCATGGAACACATGTACAGCTTATTAAAACTTCACCCTCCCCACCTCGGGAGCTGTGCTGAGCTTATGTGTCCAGCATGGGAGCACCCAAATGCATAAAACAGTTAATAAGAAACAAAGGAATTGGTAGTAATACAATAGTAGGGGACTTTAACACCCCACTTACATCAATGGACAGATCATCCAAATAGACAGTCAACAATACTAGCTTTCAATGACAACCTAGAACATTTAACAGATGTATTCAGAACATTCCATCCTAAAATGGCAGAATACACATTCTTTTCAAATGCACATGGAACATTCTCTAGAATAGATCACATATTAGGCCACAAAACAAGTCGTAACAAATGCACAAAGATCAATATCATACCATGCATCTTTTCTGACTACAACACTATGAAACTAGAAGTCAACCATGAAAAAATCTGAAAAGACCACAAATGCATGGAGATTAAATAACATGCTAACAAACAATGGATCAACCAGGAAATAAAAGAAGGAATTAAAAAATACATGCAAATAAGTGAAAATGAAAACACAACAGTCCAAAAGTTTGGGATGCAGCAAAAGTGGTCCTAAGAGGCAAGTTTATAGCAATACAGGCCTATGTCAAGAAGAAAAATCTCCAACACTCTAACCTTACACAAGAAATAATAAAGATTAGAGCAGAAAAAAAAATGATATAGAAACTAAAAACACAGTAAAATAGATCAATGAAACCAGGAACTAATTATTTAAAAAATCAACAAAATTGATAAATCTCTAGCCAGACTCATCAAAAAAAAAAAAAAAAAAAAAAAAAAAAAAAAAGGAAAGAAAGAAAGAAACAGAGAGAAAACAAAAATCACAAATGAAAGAGGAGAAATAACACTGAAATATAAACAACTATATGTGAATATTATGAGAGTATATGCCAACAAATTAGACAACCTAGAAGAAATGGGTAAATTCCTAGAAACACATAACCTACCAGACCTGAAGGAGGATCAAATAGAAAATTTGAACAGACTGGGTACCAGCAAGGAGATTGAATCAGTAATCCAAAAACCCCCAAAAAACAAACATCCATGACCAAAGAGCTTCAAAGGCAAATTCTACCAAATATCTCAAGAAGAGCTAATACCTATTCCCAAACTGTTTGAAAAAAATAGAAGAGGACGCAAAACTTCCAAATTCAATCTATGATTGATCGTATCAACCTGACACCAAAACCAGATAAAGCCACCACAAAAACAAAAAGAAAACAAACAGAAACACTACAGGCCAAAATCTGATGAACATAGATGTAAAAATCCTCAACAAAATACAAGCAAAATGAATCCAACAATGCGTTAAAAAAAAATCATTCACCTGAATCCAGTGGGATTTATTCTCAGAATATAAGAGTGGTTCAATATTCACAGATCAATGTGACATCACATCAATAAAAGAATAAAAACCATGTGATCATTTCAATGGACACACACACTTTTGACAAGATCCATTCATGATAAAAGCTCAACAAGGTAGGTTTAGAGGAAACATACTTTATAATAAAGGCCATATATGGAAAAATGCACAGTGAATATCATACTCAATGGGGAAAAACTGAGAGCTTTTCCCCTCAGGACAGGAACAGGACAAGGATGCCCACTCTCACCACTTTTATTCAACATAGTACTGTAAGTCTCAGCCACAGCAATCAGACAACATAAACAAAAGGTACCAAATTGCCTTTTGAAAGTAAAACTTTCACTATTTGCATATGACAGGATACTATACAGAGAAAGCCTACAAGACTCAAAAAAACTACTAGAACTGGTGAATGAATTCAGTAAAACCACAAGATACAAAGTCCATGTGCATAAATCTGTTGTATTTTTATGTACTAATAATGAAGCAGCAGAAAGAGAAATTAAAACAATCCCATTTACAACTGCACCAAAAATAATAAGACACCTAAAGATAAACCCAACCAAAGAGGTGAAACACCTATATTCTGAAAACTATAAAATAATGAGAGAAATTGAAGATGACACAAAGAAATGGGGGGTGGGGGGGCAATGCATGCTCATGGGTTTGAAGAACAAATATTGTTAAAATGTCTATACCATCCCAAGCAATCTATAGCTTTAATAGAAACCCTACCAAAATACCTATAGCAAATTTCACAGAACTAGAACAATCCTAAAATTTGTATGGAACCACAAAAGACCTTGAAGAGCCAAAGCAATCTTGAAAAAGAAAAGCAAAGCTGGTGGTATCACACAAAAAGATGCTCAACATAATTTATCATCAGGAAAATGCAAATCAAAACTACAATGAGATATCACCTCACACCTGACAGAATGGCTAAAATCAGTAAACCAGAAACAGCACATGTTTGTGAGGATGTGGAGAAAGGGGAACCCTCCTGCACTGTTGGTGGGAATACAAACTGGTGCAGCCACTGTGGAAAGCAGTATGGAAAATCCTCAAAAAGTTAAGAATAGAACTACCCTATGGTCCAGCAATTGCACTACTAGGTATCTACCCAAAAAAATACAAAAACACTAATTCAAAGGGATACGTGCACCCCTAGATTTATTGCAGCATTATTACAATAGCTAAATTATGGAAGCAGCCCAAGTATCCACGGATACATGAATGGAGAAAGAGGTGGTATGTATGTACATATGTATGTACATATGTATGTATACATGCATATTCATACACATGTGCAATGGAATATTCAGTCCTAAAAAAGGAAATCTTGCTCTTTGCAACAAAGGAATGGACCAAGAGAGTATAATGCTAAGCAAAATAAACCAATCAGAGCAAGAGAAATACCATATGATTTCACTTGTGTATGGAATTTAAGAAACAAATGAACAAAGGGGGCGGGGGGAAAGAGAGAAACCAAAAAGCAGACTCTTAACTACAGAGAACAGAGGGTTACCAGAGGGGAGGTGGGTGGGGGAATGAATGAAATATGTGTAGGGAATTAAGAGCACACTTACCTTGATGAGCACTGAGTAATATATGGAATTCTTGAATCACTGTACTGTATACCTTCAATGAACATAACACCCTATGCTAACTACACTGGAATTAAAAGAAAGAAAAGACAAGGAGAAAGCAAAGAAAGAAATTTCAACAGTACATTGTAACCTATAGTAATAAAATGTGGAGGTTTAATTCTTAATTTTATAAAACAACAGATTTGCTAATGTGGAAATGTTCTACTCTTCCTCTATTTCTTAGCCTCCTCTCCTTCTAACGTAGGTGAGGAAAACTGTGCAAAAGAAAGGCCCTTTAAAGCTTCAGCCCCACACTAGCTGAGCCCAGTAAGAACTGCAGACCTGCAGTCAAATCTCCTGGGTATAGTGTTATACCTGTTACTGAAGCATTAATTTTTCACCTCCCCAGGGACCCAAAGAAATGGAGAGGAGAGGAGGTGTAGAGATAACCACCCAAAGGAGAGAGTAGATATCTAATAGGCGCTTTCATAAGAGAAATGCCTCCTCATATCTCAGTGCTTTCTGGCACCAAAACATTATACACTTTTTGTCCACTGGCATAAAAGCAATTTAAATAGGTGCACCGTAACTTGGACTTAAGTCGATTAAAATTATATTCTCCAAATAGAGTGTCTTAGAGCACCATACATTTTAGCGATACGTATTATTCCCACTCATTGGCGAGAACACTTAAGAATATGTTAGTACAGCTGTGATTAAGATGCTTGTAGTCATTACACGACACACGAACGGACACACATACACAAACACGCACAGAGGCACGTCTTAAGGTGCTTCTGGTTCCAAATCCTAACACTGTTCTTTTCAGCGAATTAATTGTAGAATCATAGAAATAAGGGTACCTCCTGCTGCTTGTATCCATAGCTTATACCTGCTTCCAAATACCTGCCTGAATATAAAAGTGACTACAGGTGAATTTTATGGCCTATTATACCTCCATAAACCTGGGTGTTTTAAGTTTTTGATACACTTACTTAGGATTATTAACATTTGAATACCTATCATGAGCTGAGTTTTTTCCTTCACTCACAAATATTTATGCGCCCAATGTGAGCTCGGCACGGTTTCAGGGGTTCTCCAGTTGCAAAAACATATGACAGCTCTCTATTCAAGGAGCTTACATTTTACTGGAGGAAGATGTACTGGTTTCTTTATGCCAGGTTGTGTTGAGTGCCATGAACAAAACAAGGACAGAGAGTAACCGTAGCATGGTGCTACTTCAGAAGGGGGTCAAAGAAGCCTTAATAAGATCAGAGAAGAGGTCTGAAAGAAACTAAGGACACAATACGAGCATCTGGGGGAAAGAGCATATCAGCAAAGGGGAAAGCAAATGCAAAGATCCTGAAGCAGGAGCATGATCCCATTGTTGAAAGGACAGGAAGGAAGCCAGTGACTAGAGTAAAATGAGTGAAGAGGAGAGTGGTCAGAGAGGACAGCAGAAAAGGTTATGTGAGTCAGGAAGGACTTGATTCTTTACTGAGTGAAATGGAAAGTCACTGGATTTGGGCGGCAGAGCAGTGACATGCTTTTGTTGTAAAAGAATTATTCTGTTTGGGGTACCTGGGTGGCTCAGTCAGTTAAGCATCCAACTCTTGATTTTGGCTCAGGTTGTGATCTCATGGTTCATGAGTTCGAGCCCCATGTTGGGTTCTGCACGGACACTGCTTGGGATTGTCTATCTCCCTCTCTCTACCTCTCTCTCTCTGCTGCTCCTCTTTCTCTCCCCCAACCCCCCCCCCCAAACAAACATTAAAAAACATTATCCTTACAAAGGATATATTTAAGTTATGAAAAAGCACTGGAAATAGTGGCGATGGTTGTATAATGTTGTGAATGTACTTAATGCTGCTCAATTGTGCATTTAAAATGGCAAATTTCATGTTATATACATTTTACCACAATAAAAGCAAGTTTTTAAAAAAGGGCCACTCTGGCTGCTATGTGAAAAATAGACTATAGAAGGGCAGGAGCAGAAAGACCAGCTAGAAGGCTGTTATAATAGTACAGTCAATAGGTAATGAAGGCTGGGACTGGGGTAGTGGCAACAGAGGTGATTACGAGTTAGTACGTTCTGGAAATATTTCAGAGGTAGAGCTAACAGGACTTGATGACGTGTGAAATGTAAGAGACTCCAAAATTTGGTCCGAACCAATGGAAGAATAGAATTTCCATTTACGGAGATGAGGAAGTATATGTTTGAGAGGTGGAAATCACGATTTAATTTTCAGGTATGTTAACAATGAGATACCTAATTATACAACTAAGACCAGATGGTGAAGCAAATGGGTGGATATGCAAGTCTGGTGTTGAGAAGTCTGTACTAAAGACATATAGATGGTCTTTAAAACTACTGAAGAAAAAAACAAAAAACAAAAAACAAAAAAACAGAATACTCACCTATCTCCCTTGTAAGAATCAGAAGGTAAAGGCAATGAATTTGAAACTCTAGTTGTGTGTTACATCATGTGGGAAAATTAACATACCAATACCCAGGCTCCACCTCTCTGGAGACTCATTTTAATTGGTGCGAAGTATGCTCGAATTCCAGGAGTGTTTAGAAGTTGGAATCTGGGGGTGGCTGGGTGGCTCAGTTGGTTAAGTGTCTGACTTCAGCTCAGGTCATGATCTCACAGTTTAGGAGTTTGAGCCCCACATTGGGCTCTGTGCTGACAGCTTAGAGCCTGGAGCCAGCTTTGGATTCTGTGTCTCCCTCTCCCTCTTTGCCCCTCCCCTGCTCATGCTCTGCCCACCCACTCCCCCCTCTCAAAAAAAAAAAAAAAAAAAAAAAAAAAAAGTTGAAATCTGTTGCCAAGATTGAAACTCTGCCTTAGTGATTCTCAAACCTAAGAATCACCAGTTGGGGGCATCTGGGTGGCTCAGGTGGTTAAGGGTCAACTCTGTTTTGGCTCAGGTCATGATCTCCTGGTTCTTGAGATTGAGCCCCACATCAGGTTCTGCTCTGATGATGCAGAGCGTGCTTGGGATTCTCCCTCTGCCCCTCCCCCAGTCACGCATGCTTGAGCACTCTAAATAAATACATTAACTTTAATCTAAAAAAAAAAAAAAAAGGAATCACCAGGGGGTGCTTGTCAAAAATAAAGACTCCCTCAGTCAAATCCAGAGCAGGGACTACCAAATAAGCAATTATTAATAACTATCTCATATTTGAAAGATATTTAATTAGAATAAATTATACAGCAAAGTGTTCTTTAATGTTTTTATTTATTTTTGAGAGAAAGAGCATGAGCAGGGAGGGGCAGAGAGAGAGAGAGAGGGAGACACAGAATCCTAAGCAGGCTCCAGGCTCTGAGCTGTCAGCACAGAGCCTGACATGGGGCTCAAACTCACAAACCATGAGATCGTGACCTGAGCCGAAGTCAGACACTCAACTGACTGAGCCACCCAGGTGCCCCAAGTGTTCTTTCTTTCTTCTAAAGCACACTACCCATTGTTTTTCAATATACACAATTTGTGTAGTGATTCGACCCCAAATCTGTCATCGATTTGTGACTTTGTATTTGAGGTCACAGGAAGGGACTGGCTAGAATTCACTGAAGTCCACTTAAAGATCAGTTTCTTAGCAGATGCTTCCTTCTGTGACCATCTCTTCCAGCCCAGAAACTGATTTTAACAGCCATCTCTTGCTCTAACACTGTGCACTAATTCAGGTTCCAAGAACGTTCACCACCTGCCACCAACTTCTGGAAGTTCCTGAGCAATGATGTTGAGAAAACTCCCCCTTGCTCCTCTCTACTATTTCCAACCCTTTTCTCCTCACTTCTATTTCAAAAAGTCCAGAGACTTGGAAATTCATGCCACCCAGCTGTATTAGCAGTCCTTCCCCAACCCAATCACCATCACCACAGGAGTGGTTGTGAACCTTGGCTGTACAATAGAATCATTAAGGAAACTTGTTAAAGATTCAAAGGCACAGGCCCCACCCCAGACTCCTTAAATCAAACCCTGAAGGGAGGGCTCTGCCTTAGTAAATTTATAAAGTTCTTCCTATGATTTTAAGTGACAGCTGTGGTTGATATCTGCTGATCAAAAACCCTCCTGTTCACACCCCCTAAAACTATAGGTAATTGCTTACTACCTTCTTCACCCCAACTTCTGATACTGTTCTCAGGGACTCCCAACATCCTCATGCATGACCCACAGAAAATTTTGTCCCGTCAGTTTTAGCATTTTTACCTTCAGGGGTCTTCACCCCTCTACTCCACCCTGACCACCCAATTTCACAGCTATACTAAAACCCTATCAGCAGCACTAAGTCTACCAGCTGCAGGATCTCACCTTTCAGCACCCCACTCAGGAATCCTTCCAGCTCCCTTTTACTCTAGCCCCTACCTGATCTCATAGTTCTTTTCCCATCGTGAATAATAATCTGTAGAACTCACTACTTTTCCCAGTACCCATCCCCTAGCTGCTCTCTGCTGAACAAGTTTCAATTTCAGGGACTATAATCACTCCCTTGCTGACATTCTCAAATATCTTACACCTATCTCACTCAACTAGTTACAACTATGGTCTACACTTTCCACACCTGCACCAGATTTGTTTACACGTGACATTTCTAGAACACAACTGCAAGCAAACCTAGTTCAAATAGCACCAAGTCTCCAAATGAGCTCCCAAAGCTATCAGAAAATCCTACAATTACCCTTGCCTGATAATGTCAAATTCCTAGTACTTTCTTCTACCTTGCTTTTTCCTCATCAGCTTCCCATGCCTTTCCCTTCCTATCCCGCCTCAGCTGAAGACTTTGCTTCATAACGCATTGAGTAAATAACACAAATCACAGGGTCTCATCTTCACCCCCAAATCCATAAGCCTGTCTTTAGCCCCATGTTCTAGGTGCTCCATCCTTTCCAATAGAATATTGGAACAGAATAGAGAACCCAGAAATGGACCCACAAACGTATGGCCAACTAATCTTTGGCAAAGCAGGAAAGAACATCCAATGGAATAACGACAATCTCTTCAGCAAATGATGCTGGGAAAACTGGACAGCGACATGCAGAAAAATGAACCTGGACCACTTTCTTACACCATATCCAAAAATAAACTCAAAATGGGTGAAAGACCTAAATGTAAGACAGCAAGCTGTCAAAATCCTAGAGGAGAAAGCAGGCAAAAACTTCTTTGACCTCGGCTGCAGCAACTTCTTACTCAACACAACTTTGGAGGCAAGGGAAACAAAAGCAAAAATGAACACTTGGGACCTCACCAAAATAAAAAGCTTCTGCACAGAGAAGGAAACAATCAGCAAAACTAAAAGGCAACAGATGGAATGGGAGAAGATATTTGCAAATGACATATCAGATAAAGGGATAGTATCCAAAAATCTACGAAGAACTTATCAAACTCAACACCCAAAAAACAAATAATCCAGTGAAGAAATGGGCAAAAGACATGAATAGGCACTTCTCCAAAGAAGACATTCAGATGTCTGACAGACACATGAAAAAATGCTCAACATCACTCATCATCAGGGAAATACAAATCAAAACCACAATGAGATACCACCTTACACCTGTCAGAATGGCTAACATTAATGACTCAGGCAACAACAGATGTTGACGAGGATGTGGAGAAAGGATATCTTTTGCATTGTTGGTGGGAATGCAAGCTGGTGCAGCCACTCTGGCAAACAATATGGAGGTTCCTCAAAAAATTAAGAATAGAACTACCCTACGACCCAGCATCTGCACTATTAGGTATTTATCCAAAGGATACAGTAGTGCCCCTGATTCAAAGGGGCACATGCACCCAAATGTTTATAGCAGCACTATCAACAATAGCCAAAGTATGGAAAGAACCCAAATGCCCACTGATGGATGAATGCATAAAGAAGATGTGGTATACATATAGAGTATTACTCGACAATCAAAAAGAATGAAATCTTGCCATTTGCAACTACATGGATGGAACTGGAGGGTATTACACTAAGTGAAATTAGAGAAAGATATATCATGACATCACTGGAATGTGATGATTTTAAGATACAAAAGAGATGAACATAAGGGAAGGGAAGCAAAAATAATATAAAAACAGGAAGGAGGACAAAACCTAAGAGACTCTCAAATATGGAGAATAGAGGGTTGATGGAGGGGTTGTGGGAGGGGGGATGGGCTAAATGGGTAAGGGGCATTAAGGAATCTACTCCTGAAATCATTGTTGCATTATATGCTAACTTGGGTGTACATTAAAAAATTAATTTAAAAAAATTTACTCTTTCCACTCAGACCTAATCACTCCACTTGTGCTCTGGATTTCATCTCTTCTCCCTTTTCAAAGGCTTTGCTCCTATGGGCAGATCCTTTATCAGCTGTATCATCAACTTCTCTCTACTGAATTATTTCCATTAACGTAGAAACTTAATGCCTCACATTCCCCGCAAAAGCCCTTCTGGCTATCTCCAATTTCTCAGTTTTTTAACAGCAAAACTTCTCCAAAGTATTATCTCTATTCACGGTCTTGACTTTCTTTACTCTGGCTTCCATCCTACCATTCTATCAAAACTTCTCCTTTCAAGATCACCAGCAACCTTCACGTCACCATTCCAACAGAGATGTCTATCTGCATCTTTCTCACTCACCACAGGTATGGACTCAACCAGCCTTAAAATCCTGTTTTAGCTTTGCTTTCGTGACACCATCCTCTTCCTATCCCTCTTGACCTCCTATTTTACCTCTAACCTCTTGTTACTCTAAGTGTGATCCAGAAGACCAGGGGCATTGATAGCATCTGGGAGTTTGTTAGGTTTGCAGACTCAGACCCCAAACCTACTCAATCACAATCCTCAATTAACATGATCACCAGATAACTCCTGGAACGTGAACGTTTTGGGATCGTTGCTGTAAATGTTCATGTGCCCCAGAGCCCTGGGCTGTACTTTCTTCCCACGTGGTCCTGTCCAGATCCAAGAGATTTAAGAACTCTATTTTTTTTATCTCCAAATCTCTGCCATAGCTCTGACAGCTTTCCTAAATTCCAAATTCATATACTCGACAGCCTACAGGACATGTGCATTTGGAGGTCTCAAATATTTCAAACCTAGTGTGTTGAAAAAGAAACTCTCCCATCTCACTACCGAGTTCCACCAAAGTAAAAATTCAATTTACCAAGCCCTCACAATGATACTGGTATGATCCTCAATGCAGAACATGTATCAGCTCCTTTAGTCCTCATACTACCGCTAAGGGACAGGTACGGTTATTGTTCCCATTTTACAGAAGAGTAACCGAGACACGGAGAGTTAAGTACAGGCATACTTTGTCTGATTGGGCTTCATCTTACTGCCCTTTGCAGCTACGGTTCGTTTTCGTTTTAACAAATTGATGGTTTGTGGCAACTCTGTCAAGCAAGACTTGGTGCCATTTTTTCCAACAGCATTTACTCACTTTGTGAGTATGTCACATTTTGGTGATTCTCACAATATTTCTACCTTTTCACCACATTTTTTTGATGGTCTTTTATCAGGCATCTTTGATGTTACTATGGTCATGTCTCGGGGTGCCACAAGCTTAGCCCACAAAATAAAAAACTACCAGTAAATGTCGAACGTATTCTGACTGTACCACCAACAAGCCATCCCCCCATCTCTCTCACTCTCCTCAGGGCTCCCTTCTGCCTGAGACACAATATTGAAATTATGTCAGTGAGTAACCCTACAGTAGCCTCTAGGTGTTCAAGTGAAAGGACGAGTCACTCACCTCTCACTTTAAGTCAAAAGCTAGAAATGATAGAGCTCAGTGAGGAAGGCATGTCAAAAGCCGAGATAGGCCCAAAGCTAGGCCTCTTGTGCCAAAGAGGTAGCCAAGTTGTGAGTGCAAAGGAAAGGTTCTCTGAGGAAATTAAAAGTGCTACACCAGTGAAGACACAAATAAGAAAGTGAAATAGCCTTATTGCAGATATGGAGAAAGTGTAAGTGTCTAGATAGATCAAACCAGCCACAATATTCCCTTAAGCCAAAGCCTGATCCAGAGCAAGGCCCTAACTCTAATTCTATGAAAGCAGAGAGAGGTAAGGAGGCTACACAAGTTTAAAACCAGCAGAGGTGGGTTCAGGAGGTTTAAGGAAAGAAGCCATCTCCATCAAAGTGCAAAGTGAAGCTGTAAGCACTGGTGTAGAAGCAACAGCAAGTGATCCAGTAGATCTGCCTAAAATAATTCATGAAGGTGGCTACACTACACAACAGATTGTCAATAGAGACAAAACAGCCTTCTGTTGGAAGAAGAGGCCATTGAGGACTTTCAGAACTAGAGAGAAGTCAATGTGTGGCTGACCCTCTGGCTACGGGTCAATGCAACTGGTTCGAGACTGAAGGCAATGCTCATTTATCATTCTGAAAATCCTAGGGCCCTTAAGAATTATGCTAAATGTCCTCTGCCTATGCTCTGTAAATGGAACAATAAAACCTGGATGGCAGCACATCTGTTTACAACATGTTCTACTGAACATTTCAAGCCCACTATTGAGACCTACTGCTCAGAAAAAGATTCCTTTCAAAATATTACTGCTCACGGACAATGTACCTGGTCACCCAAGAAACCTGATGGAAACGTACAGTGAGATTAAGGTTCTTTTCACACCTAACATACAATCCATTCTACAACCCATAGATAGAGGAATAATTCTGACCTTCAAATCTTAAATACACTTCTAGCATCTAACTTCGGCTCAGATCATGGTCTCACAGTTTGTGGGTTCCAGCCCTGCATCGGGCTCTGTGCTGACAGCTCAGAGCCTGGAGTCTGCTTCAGATTCTGTATCTCCCACTCTTTCTGCCCCTCCCCTGCTTGTGCTGCATCTCGGCCTCTCAAAAATGAATCGATGTCATTAAAAAAATTAAGAAATACACTTCATACGGCTATAGCTGTCATAGTTGTGACTCCTCTGATGGATGTGGGCAAAGTAAATGGAAAGACCTCTGAAAAGGACTCACCATTCTAGATGCCATTAAGAACATTCGTGATTTATGAGAAGATACCAACATTACTAGGAGTTTGGAGGAAGTTTGTTCCAACCCTCACGGATGACTTTGAGGGATCCAAGACTTCAGTGAAGGAAGTAACTGCAGATATGGTGGAAGTAACGAGAGAACTGGAGTTAAAAGTGGAGCCTCGGGGCGCCTGGGTGGCGCAGTCGGTTAAGCGTCCGACTTCAGCCAGGTCACGATCTCGCGGTCCGTGAGTTCGAGCCCCGCGTCAGGCTCTGGGCTGATGGCTCGGAGCCTGGAGCCTGTTTCCAATTCTGTGTCTCCCTCTCTCTCTGCCCCTCCCCCGTTCATGCTCTGTCTCTCTCTGTCCCAAAAATAAATAAAAAAAAAAAAACGTTGAAAAAGATTAAAAAAAAAAAAAAAAAGTGGAGCCTCAAGATGTGAGCGAATTGCTGCAATCTCATGAGAAAACTTTAATGGAGGAGGAATTGCTTCTGATGAATGAGCAATAAAAATGGTTTCTTGCGATGGAATCTACTCCTAGTGAAAATGCTGTGAATATTGTTGAAATGACAATGAGGAATTTAGAGTATTATGTCAACTTAGTTGATAAAGCAGCTGTATAGTTTGAGAGGATTGACCCCAATTTTGAAAGAAGTTCTACTGTGGGTAAAATGCTATCACATGCTACAGAGAAACTATTTATGAAAGGAGGAGTCAATGGATGAGGCACAAACTTCACTGTTATCTTATTTTAAGAAATTACCACAGCCACGTCAACCACCCTAATCAGTCAGCAGGCAAGCACAACCCTAATCAGTGAGCAGCCATCAACATCAAGCCAAGACCTTCCCAGCAAAAATTACAACTCACTAAAAGCTCAGATGATGTCTAGCACTTTGCAGCAATAAAGCGATTTTGAATTAGGTATATACATTTTTTGTTAGTAATAATGCTATCACACACTTAAGAGACTACAGTATAAATCACAGTATATGTAAACACAGCTTTTATATGAACTAAAAAAAAAAAAAATTCATTTGACTCACTTTATTGAGATACTCACTTTACTGCGGTGGTCTGAAACTGAACCTGCCATAGCTTTAAGGTATTCACATGATTTGTCCATAATCATACATCTGCCACACCCAGGATTTGAAATTAGGTAATAAGACTCCACAGCCTGCTCCTAAATGTTATACCTCTCAATTCCACCTGCTCCATAGCTAAATGTAGAAATCTAAAAGTCATTTATTTCGGGGTGCCTGGGTGGCTCAGGCAGGTGAACGTCCGATTCTTGGTATCAGTTTAGGCCACAATCTCATGGTTTCGAAGTTTGAACCCTGTGTAGGGCTCCGTGCGGACAATGAGGAGACTCTTGGGATTCTCTTTCCCTCTTTCTCTGCCCCTCCCCTGCTCCTGATCTCTCTCTCTCTCTCTCTCTCTCTCTCTCAAAATAAACTTTAAGAAAAAAGTAGGAAAATCAAAGTCATTTATTTCTGCATCATCCACTTCCAATCCTGTATAACTCCAACATTATCTTGAATTGATGTACTTCTCTCCATCTCCATGGCCCCACCCTTGTCTGAGCCACCATTTTGCCTGTGCATTCGTGAACCTCCTAACTGGTCTCCCACCTTCCACTCTACCTGGTCTTCCCCTGACAGAGAGAGTTTTTTAAAGTAAGAATCTGATGTCATGTCTTGTTGAAACTCCTTCATGGGCTGCCATAGGCTTGCTAAGGCCAAAAGAACTGTTTATAACTTGAGCCCTGTCTTCTCCAGCTTCTGTCCTACATTAGCCTTAGGGGCTCCTATTCCTGGGCCATGCCAAGAATATGGCCCACCTGCTCAGATCAGAGACTTGGCTCTTTCTGTTCCCTTGGGTCAAGACCATCTCCTTTTCTCTAAGCTCCCTCATCCTGCAGGTCTCCATTCTCATGCTGCCTCATCCCAACCACCCTACCTAAAAGCTCACTCTATCACAGCACTGTTCCCTTCACAGCACTTACCACATTTGAATCCAAAAAAAATACATATATCTTATATGTACACATATATAGGTGTATTTATATATGTACATATACATATACATATGTATATATATACACGTATGTATGTATGTATACATACATAAATATATGTACGTGCATATATATGCAGTAGTTCAAGCTATGGAGCAAGTCAGAGTCCATGTGGGTTCAAATCCTGGCTCTACACTTTGATCTCTCTGTGGCTCCCTCTCCTTATCTCTTAAGAGGGGGTATAATAGTTTGCACTTAATATGGCTGCTATAATGAGTTACAATCCATAGCACATAATAAATGCTGTTTAAGCATTTGCTACAATTATTATGTATAGCTGAAGGCCAGGACCTTGCCCCTCATCATCTCTGTATTTCCAGTGCTTAGAACAACCAGCTGATAAAAGTTTGTCAAATGACTATTGTTCCCTTCATATAAGTGACAGTATCTACCATTTCCCAATACTGTATGGATGTTTTTACCCCGAGATCACCAATTAATGTGCCTTCATGGTCTATTTTACATGCATTTATTTTATTCTACTCACACTGTACAATTGTTAAGCAACCTACAAAAAGTACAAAAGCCTAGTCCGTTTTCCAATACCAGGTCAGAGCTAAGTTGCAAAAAAGGAACAGTACCGTAAGTTACAAGGAAAGTTTGGGTGTCCTGTACAAGTCATACTGCCTGTCACATGATGTATTTAAAGCTGTAAGTATTGCCACAGGAGAATCTCTTGTCTTTGCAGCGACCACACAGTTCCTGTCGATGCGGCCTCCTTAGATCAATGTGTCTTTTCTTTTGAGGACAGGAACAACGAGACTTTGAACAGGTCTTTAGAAAACAAGGAACAGTTTGGACACTAAATAGTTAAATCAGTGTTTCAAATATAATCCTCAAATTAAAATACTTCTCCCCACCATCCCTATCCTTGATATCATCATCTTCCTTTGAGTCCTATGAGAAGTCCTAGACCAAGTTGTACAGAGATACTCACATCCCACTAAATGCTATGCATTTTTCAAGATCAAAGAGCAAAGATAGTATTTGAGACAATACTGCTAAGCCAACCAAGAGGATCTCATGACAGAAAAAGGTTTGAGAAGTTAGAGTTTATAGAATTTCTTCACTAATAGGTTTTTACATCTGTAGCCAGGTAGGGGTGAGAGGCAGTGAGTATTAAGCAATTTGATTATCTAGGCTGGAATATTTGAAAACATTAGAGCAGTGTCTCAACCAGCTGTACTGTACCCACCAGCAAACATCTGGCAATGTCTGGAGATGCTTTTTGGTTGTCACAACTAGGGGGAAGGGTACTATAGAGGAAGCTAATTCTCTTCTTGCTCCAGAAATGCCTTATCTTCACTATAAAGTGTTCTTAACCATTATCACATTCGGTCTTCTGATAAATAAAAAATAAATAAATAAATAAATAAATAAATAAATAAATAAATAAATCACACCCCATGGAGACCAGTATACTGCCCTTGTACACCCTCTCAACCCTGCTTATCTTTAAAATTGATCACTGCTCCATTTTCTGCACGTGACCATAGCTAAAAAAAGTCAAGCTTTACAATTTATATTGTGGAACTAGGAATCTTCATTTTGCCAATCAAAGTCTAAATTATTTATGAAACATTGTACTACATTTATAACTTCCACTCTTCCAGTGACAAGTATGCATCCTTATAAGAAAATTCTAGTAGCTACTATTCACATGGTGTTTGCTGCATGCACTATTCTAGTACTTTATATAAATTCATTTAATCCTCACAATACTCTTACTGTGGAAAAAATAAATAAAAATATAAATAAATAAGGATTTACTCTAAAGGTAGGTTTCTGTTTCTGGCAATGGTGTACTAGGTAGTTTTGACCAAGCCACCTGCTTAGGATAACTAGAAAAGCTGAGCTAAAGAAATAACTTTTAAAAATAACTATTTGAAGCACTACAGAATTATCAAAGCATTAGAGAAAGTAACCCAGAAGTGGAGGGGAGCCTGACATTTAGGACTATTTCCTCCCTAAAGGTCTGCCAATTCTGGAAGAAATGAAGGACAGTGAAAAGCTGAAAGGAAGTTTGACAAGTCAATGTAGCTGATGGTAATCTTAAATATGCCAAAATGGGAAAGAACTGGTAAACAGTTCAGGTTTTGTGTTGGGACCCTGAAAGGTTACAACCTAAGAATAAAGATGAACCAAAAATTGACCAGCTTTTACAGATGCTAAAGCCCAGTTTCAAAATAGCTCAACCCTGTTTAGAAAATAGCAATCTAAGAACTGTTAATATCCCTATCTTCCCACCAGAAGAAAGCAAATCTTCTGTGAAGGAAGATACTATCCTAGGCCTCAAATTATCACTGTAATTCTTCATATTCACTAGTCAACACTCAATCAAAAATAATCATATGAGGTACATGAGGAGATAGAACAACAAATTTGAAAAACATGGAAAATGACAATGATAGCAACAGAACCATAGGGCATTAAGTTAATGGAGTTACGTAGTACAGATTTTAAGATAATTATGCTTAACATGTTCAAAGAAATAAGACTGGTAAGTTCAGCAGAAAACTGGAAGTTATTTTTTAAAGACAAAAATTATAGCACTGAAAACAGAGTAACTTAAATCAACTCAACAGATGGATTTAATAGCAGATTGGAAATAGCTGAAGAAAGAATTAGAGAAACGGAAGACAGAGTGAGAGATGGGGCACTACAGGGTAAAATGTTCATTGGCTGATGTTTTTTCCCCCCTCTTATGGAACCTTGAAGCATCAACATTTTGGCAAAACCTTAAGCTAATTCTGTTTAAATGTGATCATTACATAGCACTGACTGAGTACTTGAAATTTGCAAACAGGGAGGAGTTACTGAGACTGTAATGTTATGGCCTCTTTATTTAAAAGTGTGTGCTAAGATACAAACGATTATGAGGGACATAGGTGAAATAAGTTTCCTTTAGTGTAAGTTTCTTAGCATTTTAACAGATCTCATTCAAGGGCCTATCTTACAACCTTATTCCACTGGTTGCTTCAAATGTGAAATAGACCTACCTGATAAAATCCTTTCACTCTTTATCTTGTAACTTTGAGAAGCTATTTAACCTCTAAGTTTTCATTTCTAAAAGGGATATAAAGAGCATTAACCTCAGAGGTTTTGTAAAATACATTTTAAAAAAAAATTTTTAGGTTTATTTTAGTAGATGATATACAAACTGGAGCAAAGGGGGACAAAAGCATAGGAAATACAGAAAAGAACATAAAAGGCATAAGGGTTATGGTTAAAGGTCTAATATGAGTAACTGGAATAGAGAGATAATGGGGGTGTAAGTAATATTTTAAGAGATTATAACTGATAATTTTCCAAAAGAGGTAACAATCTTCAAACTATAGATTCAAGAAATGCTATGAATCTCAACCAGATAAATACAAAGAAACCACAACTAGGCATCTAACTGTAAAACTACTGAAAAACAAAGCAGAGAGAAAGATCTTAAAAGCAAGTAGATTTAAGAAGGGGAATTAGTAATGCTAATAACCAACTTCAAAAACAATAAAGGTCATACCCTTAAAGAGCAGAAAGAAAACTACTGCCAACCTAAAAATTCTATACCCAGCAAAATTATCCTTTAAACCATCATCCAGGCAAAAGAGGATGTGTCACCTTCAGACCTGTGCTACAGTAAATATTAAAACATATTCTTCATGTAAAAGAAAAGTGGTCTCAGATACAAAAAGGAATGAAGAGCAGCAGAAAGGAAATATGTGTAGCTAAAGCTAAATGAATGACTATATAAAATAACGCCTTATGATGTTTAAAATTAAAATATACAACAGTAGTATATAAATTAGGATGAGGTGATAAGGAGTTAGAGTGTTCTAAGTTCACTGTATTGTCAAGGACAGGTATTATTAATGATTTATGCAAACTTTGATAGGTCAAAGAATCATGTTGGAATGTCTAAGGTAACTGCCAGAAGAATAGCAAACAATGAATAACTACCAAGATAATAGAGATGGGAAATTATTTTTTTATTTAAAAAAAAGTCACTTCAATGGAACACAAGAGGAATATAAGAAAATATATTTCAACCTACATTATATTAAACATAAACAGATTAAATGAGAATGTCCAACTAGAAAATCTAAAGGTAAACCATTCATAAACTGTTAGACTAGTTTTTTAAATATTTATTCCTAAGTAGGACAAAAAATATTTTTAAGTGAAGGATTGAGATCTTAAAAATGTCTCAGTTATGAAAACCAACTATGCCACACTTCTCTGAAAAGTTTAAAAAGAGGTCTCTACAAGGTGTTTTAGATATCTAATTCTGTGACTTCCTAGACCCTGGAGACACCATAAAATATGATCAAAGTTCTAATATTTACTACTTGCTTACACTTAGGCAAGTTATTTCTTCATCAACTTTAGCCTTCTGGTCTGGAACATGGGGATAACACCTACCTCAAAGTTTAGATTACAGGAGATTATGCATGTAAAGCACTTAGCCCAAAGTTTGGTACATAGTAAAAGCTTAATACAGGTTCCCTATTAAGTTACTACATCCATATGGGATTATTGAAACACTATATCGTACACCTGAAATTAATGTAACACTATATGTTAACTAACTGGGATTAAAATTTAAAAACTCAAAAAATTACTACATCCAAATTACACAAAGGGTGTTTGATAAACAACATATATGGCCCATACATAAATATACCGTATAAAGCAACTTAAGAGTCAATATGTCTCCTCTCCTACACCCCCCAAAAATCCAGAATTTATTTTTCTAAAATGTTATAAAAATTCAAGGCATAGAGAACTTAACATTCCTATTCAAATACCCAATCTATCAAATCCTAACATTTTGCCACAGAAGCTTCATATTTAAGAATGGTAACCTTATAGACTCAATAAAAGTGCTCTACATGCTTACCTGACATTGGATTGCTTCTACTCGGTAAGGGTTAAAACTCTTTTGGCATTTGCAACACAGTTGTTTGAAATAAACCTAAAGAGAAATAAGGGGTTTTTATATATACATATATATACACACAAGATTATATGGCTTCCAGTTCTTAAGTAATCTCTTCCCCACTTTGTGCCCTGCTTTTGCCCAACCTCTACCTGAGGTCTTAAGTAGTGCTATCAGTCCCTTTTTCTCACTCTTTGAACCTCATTTCCTTACCTGCAAAATTGAGATACTACCACTTGCTTTTTCTATAATTCTGGCAACCATTAATGTACACAAAGTACCACAGTAAAAAATCTTCAATGGGAAGTAACTATTATAATTTTATTCATTGCATGAAGGCCAAACCCTTGACCTTTGCTTTCTGTCTTAGTCTATTAGCCTCTACTTTTTCATTTTCTCATTATTTCCCCACTTGAACTTCAAATTATTTATAGTTACCACCCATACATATTGTTTCTCAACTCTGCATTCTCTGGTGCACAGTTTCTCCCTGCTTCAGTTGGTGAACTCCTCCTAGTTAGCCTCAAAAATCCTGCCTGGACATCATGATGCCTTCCCTCTGACGGGGTTAATCAGCCGCCTCCTGTGTTATTTCTGCACCACTTCCAGGCCACAAATGCCACTGTGTCTAGCACCACATTGCATCTTATCTCCCAGGAGAATAAATGTCTTAAGGAGGAGTCCTAGGTCTTGTTCCTTTTATCCTAGCATCTCAGAGCGTGTTCATTAAACCCACTGGTTTTCTTCTGGCATAGCATAAAAATCTATTTGCTTCCAGGGTCTAGTAAATGGCTAATATGAAAAGTCAAGTTTTCATTCAGGTCTTAGCACACCTCCTTACCCGCTCCTTCTACAGGCCTTTAGCCAGAAAAGCAGTACCTAAAACGTGAAAGCACAGGGGACTCCAACTCAAAGGCTTGTTGAAGTTAATGAGATAGACCAGATGTCAGCTGTTGCAAAAGGAAGTGCACAAGCCCCGTGAAAGGAGAGAGAAGCTGCTTCGCCCCAGCCTACTGTTTTCATCGAGTCTATAGCGACCAGAGTCTAATCAGGGAAACTGGAAATGCAGATCATAAAGTCTTTCCCAATCTTAATGCGTTGACAACTAATTCAATTGAGAGAAAACTGCTTAGCCTACACAAGTCTGTCCAAGGCGAACCTTTACAATAAATTATTTCTCTTATAGCTCCACCTTGTGGACAAACTGTGGAAATTGCCTAGAGCCAAGGTCTCAACAGGTTCAAAACACACCAACTAAAAAATGATTATAGACAGTTCCACCGGACACAAGAGTTCACCGAAATAACATGCAATTCTGTTCCGCAGAACTAACGAGCTAAATGTAACATCAGTTCTGAGAGCCTCAGGTGTTCATGTGGACAGTCCAATTCAGTTCAAACATTAACCACGTACCGATAAAGTGCCTGGCACGAAGGACGCCAAATGAATGAGACAGCATTGTGGTCACGTTCCATTAGGAAACGCTCTCCCTTTAACATCTGTCTGCCCCATCCTCCTCCCATGTCCCGCTCACTTTTACTTACCTTATTAGTTCCAGAAATGCACCACACATAAGCACTCTCCCATCTGGTCTTACAATCTTTACAGTGAAAATAGCCATATTTTGGTTCCAAAAACTGCAGATAAGGGGGAAAAGTCTTTTACAATCTTTGGGGGGAAAGCCAGATCCTCTTTCCTTGTGGCTTTGTATAAAAAAACAAAAAGCCCGGCCACCTGAGTGGCTCAGTTGGTTAAGCATCCAACTCTTGATTTCAGCTCAGGTCATGATCTCTCAGTTTGTGAGATTGAGCCCCACATCAGGCTTCACACAGTGCAGATCCTGCTTGGGATTCTCTCTCACTCTCTCTCTCTCTCTCTCTCTCTCTCCCCCCCCCCCTCCTCCCCCTTCTCCCACTTGCACACTCTCTCTCGCTCAAATTAAATGAATAAACTTGAAAAGAAAAAACAAAAAGCTTCCTTAACCTCATTCATAGCTATCCTCAAGGCTACTATGCTAATTTAGCATTTCATTGCTCAGGGATTACTCTGAGATTCTTATTTCTCCTCTCAAACTTTTCTAATGTTCTTTCAACAATGCCACCAGCACAATCTCCCCCAAAAGAAAATCTGGTCACATATTTGGCAGACCTGAAACCCCATCTTATCTCCTCATTCCCAATAGCAATGGTTACCAGACTTCTGAGTTTCACATGCTTAAAGTTAGCACCCTATTCTACCAAAAAGTGACAAAACATATAGGCCATGTAAAACATGTTATCAGAACTACCTCTCCTTCGTCAAGTACAAAGTGAAAGATTTTTTTTCTCTGTTACCCCAGAAATGGAAAGGAGGAAAGAGAGGATAAGGCGAGCGGAGGACGGAGGACTGAGGACACGGAGGAGAAAGTTTACCTGGAAGTTGGGTTTCCGGAGCAGATCTTCTCCACCGACTCCCTGTGTCTGCTTGCTCTTCCCTTCCTGAGGGCTTGGGGTACCTTCCTCCCCCAACCCATGCTGGCAAAGCTCCTCCTGTTTGTCCTCTTCAGACCTTGGCGTCGGTGGTGACTGCTGCTGCTGCTGGCTGGCCTCCGCAGGACCCAAAAGTGCCTTCCTCTCCTGGTCTTCCCCCTCCTTTCGCGGCTGGATCAAGCCCCTGCGACCTATCACTGGAGAATAGACTCCCCAGGCCGGCAGGGGTACCTTGTGACCTGAGCGGCTCCAAGGGGAGCGGCTGCGCAAGGTGCGAGAACCCAGCGAGCACTGCACGGACTTGTCCACCCGCGGACTCACCTGCACCCCCACCTCCTTGGTGTTGGCCTTGCAAAGCCGCAGGCTCAGGCTGGGGTTCATCTGGGAGAGAATGGCCTTAAGCTGCGCCCTCTTGTAAGGGTCCATACAGTAGTCAGAGGCATTTGCGGGCACCAGCAACCCAGGCCTGGCCAGGAAAGTGGGGGGACCAGCGTTTCGCCTCCAGTCAGGCTGTTTGTGTTCATAGAGTCCTGGCTGGCCCAAAGGCATCGTATTCCCATAGCCCTGGTACAAGCCACAGGGAACGCGGACAAAGCGTTCCATCTGCTCACCCGGCACCCAGGCACAGCACAAATCCCAGTGCGCTTCGTCTCCTTGTTTTGCCTTCCACCTTCATCCACCCTTCTTTTTCCTGATCAAGTTAGTTTAGGTCCATTCCAAGCTTCTCCATTTATTTCAGATTCTGATGGGAGCTGCTGCCTATTTCCCTAATTAAAGGAGGACAGGAGATCTACCCATCTACAGAGGTCTAATGTCCACCTGATACCTATTTGCTCTTCCTATCTCTTCAACTCCTCCCGAATCTTTCTTCAAAGCTGTTTTTCATTTAGACTTCTTACTCACACACGTGCTTTCATTAGCATGATTTGAGCATACTAGAAGAGTATATGGAAGTAAGTATATCACGGCAGAGTTAATGAATGTAAAGACCCTGGTACCACAGGAGCAAGGAGAATAAAGTTATGGGGGGGGGGGGGGAGGTGTATGTGGTGAGAAAATGTACTTTAGAAGGTTGTACTGTGTGCCAACAGCTCTCATTAAGTCATTCCTAGTGAGGGCCACTGTCCCAAAAGGTGAAAAAAGCAAATTGTTCTGATTTAGAGGGTAAATGGAAACTTAATCACAGCATAGTTAAGTATCCGAAATCAAAAGGACTTGAACTGAAACCTGGGCCTTGTTAGCAGGCAAGTTACTTAACCAGGTGATTTGGTTTCCCCATCTGACAATACTAATTTATAGGATTATTACTAGATTAAATGTGATATTACCTATAAAGCACAAAGCAGAGTAACTCATGAGTGTTAAGTGGTAACTCTAACTGGGTAAGGGTCAGAGCTGTGTGTTCCTTTGCTATTTAGACCTAGATGATCATAAACTTTGCTATCTGTACTGGTAAGGCTTCCTGCTAGAACAAAAGAAAAGGATCAAAGTAAAACGACACTTATGTAACCAAGAAGAGCCCACCCTTTGTCTAATCTAAGGTTGTTTCATTGTCTACTGCTCAAGAGCTTTGTGACAGCACCAAGGTCTATAAGCAGCTCTCACACCAGAAAATTTAGGTTATACCAGCCAGCCGTAATTAAGCTTCCTGCTACCCAGGTCACAGACCCTGTGAACGATGGGGACAGATTCCAGTCTTCCAAGGCGACTTAGAGAAAAGAAAGGCACAAAACAGGGTGACTGGCCGCTGTAAGAATATAAATAATACTACGGAAGCCTGCAGGGGGGAACACCTGCAGGAGAGCTACGGTCATTTCACAATTTTTCAAGGCTTAGAGGTCTTGGAAACCTGCCACGTATAAGAGCAACATGGAGACTAGAACTAAAGTCCTCTGGCTTCAAATCTCAGCCCTTCCCACTCTATGCAGAGCACGCAACCGGGAGGGCAGTTAGCCACAACCACGGCCCACTCTGGGGGTTCCCAAGGTGGGCCACTTTAGGGGACGCCGTTCTTAGGGGAGAACAAAGGTCTTTCAAAGACCCCAGGCCGTGTACCCTAGCGGTCACCCAAACGTGAGGTGGGGCAGAGGGAATGAGGAGTGGCGAAGTACACTTTGTGCGCGGTCGCCCCCCCAGCAGCGCGGCCTGGTACTCCGAAGGCTCAGGGAGAAGACAAGAAGCACCCCAGCTCCGTCTTTACGCGGTTCCAGACCGGACGCTCAGCAGCCGTAAAAGCGCCTGGCTTTCGCCACACGGACGCTGCAGAGCCTGACTTCCGGGTGGCGCGCACGTTGCGTGCGCGTCATGGCGTCAACGCGTGACGTGCGCAGGGAGCAGGCTTTTGGCGCGAGCGTCTGAAACAGGGTCGGCGGAGGCGGAGCTGCTGGGACTCCGCGCCTTGGTTGTTGTCGGAACCGTGGGTCGCCGCGCAAACGAGCCTGCGGCTCAGATTTCTGGTCGAGGTGCCGGCGCGGTTTTTGTCAGCCTTCTCCGGCCAAAAAGAGCTCCTCCAGCGGAGGCGGTTAGTGTTGGCTGGGTGGAGACGGACGGGCCGGTGTGAGGCGGCGGGGAAACGCCTCTCGTTCCCGGGGTGGGAGCCGCGGCCTCCCGCCCTCTACGGTCGGTGCCAACCTCGCACCGACTGGGAGAAAGGGCCGGGGGTTCGGCTCCTCCGCTGAGCGGACTCGAGCCCTGGCGCTTCCTTGGGACTCCACTTCCCAGCTTCGGGCCCCGCCACCCGCCCAGCATTTGCCCCTTAGCTGCCCCAGATGTCCCAGTCTGAAGTTTCCTTAATTGGAAAGACGATGAAGTTAACTTTAACGGAATATCGTAATTCCGGAAAATGTTTTACAGCTCCTGGTACGCTGTATCTGTCTTGCTTAAACCCTCCGGCATTTGCTGTATTACGAAGATTTACTGATTTGAAATTGTCCAAAGATAGTTACCTCTCATAGGACCCCTCACTGACAGCATCCCCTAGCCGCACGTGACTAGTTAACTTAATTGAAAGTAAACATTTAAAATGCTGTTCTTGAGTCGCGCTTCCCCCGTTTCAAATGCTTCATGTGGCTAGTGGCGACTCCGTTGGACAGCACAAACACGGAACGCTCCCATCCTCGCAGTGAGTTCAGCTACCGTCCCAAAAGATAGGACCGAGGTAAAGAAACAATGTAACTTTAGGCAAGTTTACCTGCTTCTGATTGTACCTTAGAGTCAGTTAACAAGGACTGCATCCCTGTGAAGTGTATTTGGTGTGTTTTTGTTTGTTTGTTTTTGCAGAGTTACCAAGCATCGGAGTAATATTGTAGATAAAAATGCCTATTGGGTGCAAAGAGAGACCAACTTTTTTTGAAATTTTTAGGACGCGGTGCAATAAAGCAGGTATTGACAAAGTTGATCATTTGCCTTGAGAAAATGTTTTCAGAAAAATATGTAAATATGCATGCTTGCTGAAAAGAATCCAATACTTGACGGTTTTGTTTACACTGTAAACTGTTCCTTCTGGAGTCATCCATCCAGTTGAGAAAATGGTCATTTAGGGTTAGCCAAATGATAAGTGTAGAACCCTGGGGATAAACAAAAGACCAGCCTCTTAAAATTAGTAGTAGGAAGAATTGCTTTTAAAGCACAGACCTTCTAGCAAATCAGAAGCGTTGGTAATGTTACTTGACAGGAGGAGTTGTCAAACTTTTTAGTCTCAATACTCCTTAAACTCTTAAAAATGATTGAGGACCTCAGAGAGCTTTTGTTTATACAGACTACCATATAGAAATTAAAGCTAAGAATTTGAAAAAAAATGTTTATTCACTTAAAGATAAACCCATTGCATATTAACATAAATAACATTTTTTTGAAAAATAACTGTATTCCCCCCCCCCCAAAAAAAAGAAGGGTGGCTCTGTTTTCCAATTTTTTTTAATGTTTATTTATATTTGAGAGAGAGCCCAGACGCAAGCAGGCGAGGGGCAGAGAGAGAGGGGCAGAGAGAGAAGGAGACAGAATCCAAAGCAGGCTCCACACTGTCCTATGGAGTCCTATGGCGGGGCTCAAACCACAAGCCTTGAGATCATGACCTGAGAAGTCTGATGCTTAAATGACTGAGCCATCCGGGTGCCCCTACAATTTTGCACTTTAATATCTGGCTTAAAAGAAGATAGCTGGATTCTCATACCTGCTTCTACATTTAATCTGTTGCAGTATGTTGTTTTGGTACAAGTATATAAAGAAAAGCCAGCCTCACACACCAGTGTAGTTGAGAAAAAGGAGTATTTTAATAGTCTTCAGTTAATTGTGGGTATTTTTCTTTGATAATACACAAAAAATTGACAAGTGGTAGTTTAAGAGTTGCAATATGGAATTGGAAACCATATCATCAGCTTTTTATACTCTTGTTACATTTAATTCTATTAGTCTTTTTTGCACTTTGAATAAATCTTTTATCCATGTTGTAACATTGGGTATTGATACACTGTAAGATGTCAGTGTTGTGGATTACAAATATTCCATATATTGACACATTGTATTAAGCGTTAAAAATCACATGTGTTAATTCACTAATTTCATGAGAAAAATCTCCTAAGATTAAGAAGATAAGTTTACAGAAGCTTAATAAACTTTAACAAAATTCGAATTCCCATTTAAAAGCTGTCATTTTCTCACTGGCAACAAACTTTTTTCTGCAGTGATAGGCTCACTTCATTTTTGAGAAAATGTTCACCAAATCACTCAACTCAAAATGACTTATGTGCTGTTCTTTCTACTAAAAATGACTTTCCATGAAAAAGTGCTAATTCAGCTCATAACTCACCACTTGTGCTTTTCTAGACAACTGTCATACTTAATCTGCAGAAATGCTTGATGCATACTTTCCATTTTGTCACAGAGAATATTAAAAAGATGTGCTCAAGGGTTGGGCTTTATAAAATAATTTTTACTGCTTCATTAATGATATTTTAAGTTGGACTGGTTTTTTGGTTTTGTTTTTGACAAGTGCGTGATGATGAATACAATTACTAGCCCCGTTTATTGCCACTGCCTTGACTCATGCAAAGATGTCATCAGTTTTACACACCAAGGGTGCAAATGTCACCATTGTGAAAAAAAGAAATGATACCTTCGTATTATTATGAAAATAGTTTTAACCTAATGGAGCTCTTGAATTTGTCTTGGGGACCTACCCCCCCACCCTCACCCCCACCACCAGTAGTCCAGAGACCACACATTGAGAATCACTACTTTAAGGGTAGATAGATCATAGTAGAAATTTTGTCATTTCTCTTTAACAGGAGGGAGTCTTTTTATTCCATTTGATTTGTGAGTCTACATGTTCCTGTACTTACAGATTTGTCACATCCCTTTATGTAGTCTTTGTAATTAAATTGTATCTGTGGAATGCATTCTTGCTATGAATGACTTGTTTCTGAATCCTGAATATAAGAGAAAGAAAACTTTAGAAAAGCTAACTAATATAGCTAGGAGCAATCACCTTGTAACGTTTGTAAACTCTTGTTAGACCGTGCTACAGATTGGAGGGAGAACAGATTACTGCTCTTGTTTAATTAATATGCATTAACAAAAATAATCTACAGTCAAAATCTCAAGCATCCTTTTCTTTGTTATGATCTTTACTGGTTCATGAACTTACCTGTCACTGATTTAAACCAAGATGGAATTTTTATTTTTCTTACAGATTTAGGGCCAATAAGCCTTAACTGGTTTGAAGAACTTTGTTTAGAAGCTCCACCTTATAATTCTGAACCCACAGAAGAATCTGGATATAAAATCAGTTATGAACCAAACCTGTTTAAAACCCCACAAAGGAAACCTTGTCATCAGTTGGCTTCAACTCCAATAATATTCAAAGAGCAAGGTCTAATTCCGCCAATATACCAACAGTCTCCTTTAAAAGAATTAGGTAAATACAGAATAGACTCGGGTAAGTAATGTGGTCCAGTAGACTAGGGGAAAAACATGAACCAGGAATTGAGACAAACCTATGTTAAAACTCCCAGCTCTATTGGTAATTGTATCATACTGGTCAGATCAATCTCTCCGGCTTCACTTTCCCCACTTGAAAAATGGAGATGATGAAAATAATGCCTGTAAGTTTGGATTAAATAAAAGAATGCAGGTACTTAATTAGTGTTCCTTTTCTTCCCTCCTTTGACTTAATATATCCTGCCTAGTTTGTTAAATTATATCTTTCTTCTGCCCAAAAAAAAAAAAAAACAAACCAAGTGGGATTTGTTTTGATGTTAATTAAATAAACTCTATTTCTGCAGGTTATCACAGAGGACAGAGAAGGGTATTTTTATCAATTTTCTATAAATGTCTTTTGATTTGGTAACAGTTTCCCTGGCATACATGCCAGGTATTCCAATCAATCATGTAATAAGATTATATGTTCAGCCATTCAAATGTTTATTACCTATTTAAATGAAATATTCTCCTTTCTCTGGAGTATTACTGTCAAGTAAGGGGAATTAACAGTAGACAGATAAAGAGCAGTCTAAGATTGAATGTGGCACGTGTCAAAAGCAAAGTACAAAAAGTACAGTGAGAGTTGAGAAGAAAGAGCATAAATAAGTTTGGGGGGGAATTGGGGAGTGATTTATTTGAATTAAACCTTGAAGGATAGGTGAGATCCAGAAATTTGAAGATGGCAGGGTAATAATGAATGTACTAGGCAGAGGAAAAACGTGAGGAAGATGATGATGTAGTTTGTTAAGAGAATGTCAAGTAATTCAGGTTGTGTGTTTTGTTTTTTTTTTTTTTAATGTTCAGTTCTGACACAGAGAGAGACAGAGCACGAGTGGGGGAGGGGCAGAGAGAGAGAGCGAGACACAGAATCCAAAGCAGGCTCCGGGCTCTGAGCTGTCAGCACAGAGCCTGACGCGGGGCTCGAACTCACAAGCTGTGAGATCATGACCTGAGCCAAAGTCGGTCGCTCAACGGACTGAGCCACCCCTGCGCCCCAGATTGTTTGGAGTGTTGCATGTCTAAAACGGGCCAATAAACAACCTGAGGCTAGAAAGAGCACCTAGAGCCAGATATTTAATGCCAGACTAAAACAATTGAGTTTATTTGATAGGTTGTCCGGAAAAATCACATGTAAATTTGATCATGCTACTTCCTGCTTCAAATCTTTGACTACCTCCCTTTGCCTTCACGATAAAATCTTAACTCCTTAACATGATTTACAAGGTTCTTTTTTAATCTGGTCTCATTAACTCGTGCCTCATGCTGCCATAATTCCTTTCCCACCCATGTAATTTACCATTTGTTCACACTGAATTTCTTTTTGAAACTACTTTGCTCCATGGCTCTTTATAGATTGTTACCTCTGTCCAGAAATTAGTTAGTTCTTCCTACCTTTTTATCTAACAAGCTCATCTTTCAGGTCTTGATTTATGTATGTGCTTCTGGGAAGTTTTCCTTGTCACACTGTTAGCTTCTACTGGAGGAGACTTAAAATAAGCAATTACAGTGGAATAAATACTATGAAAGAGGAAATTCATGGTACCAGAAAATGTACATACAAAGAGGACATAGGTAATGGACAAAGATTTTCTTGTATGTTACTGGATACCTAGCGGCATACAAAGTGAGTATTCAGTAAATATTTACAGAATAAATGAGTATTTATTTTGCTTTGGAAAGCCTAATAACTGGACCCAATCTTTGGAGATTTGTTTTTCAAAATGAGATGCCTATATTGTGAGAATCTCCTGAAGTCCTGAATGAAAGGGAAGATTTCAGGCCCTAATCTGAATCTACCAAATTAGAATCACTAGAAATAGAGCCCATAAGTGTACCTTTTAAACTAATCGGGTGATTCTCATGGAAATGGAAGACTGGAGGCAGGGAGACCAGTTAGGACACATAATGGTCCAGGTTGTAGTGGGCCAACCACCTGAATTAGAGTAGTGGTAGTGAAAGCGGATATGGAAGATAGAAACTGTAAGACCCCACAATACCCTAGATCTAGGGATTTCAAAGAAAGGATCAAATCACAGGTTTAGAGCATAACTAAGAATATAATGGTGACATTCGTAGACGTTTTAAGCACTGGAGGAAAAACAGGTTTAAGACGGAAAAGGCTTGAAAGGATGAAAAAAAGTAGGTTGAGTTTTGGACTGCAATTTGAGACAGTGGTGAGGTGTAAAGGTGATGTCCTGAAGGATTTGGGGAATACAAGATTAAAACTTAAGAGAGCATACAGATAGGAAAGAAAGTTATAGGAATCAACAAAGTGATAAAGTCATCACATGTGTTGAGGAAATTGATTATGATGAGGCTTAGGATAGAGCCTTAAGGCATATTTAGCAGGTGAAATGCAGAACACAGAAAAGGAGATCAGTCAACCAATATTCCATACTTTGTGCATGGCAATTTGTTAGACATTAAGGATACAAACGTGAATAAGATGCTTTTGACTTCTAGGAACTCAGTCTTGTGTAAGACAAAGTATGTAAATAAATATACAGTGTGGTATATGCTATAATAGGATCACCTGCAAAAGTGCTATGTTGTGGGCATAGTAAAGGGAGCAGCCATCTATTTTAATGGGCTCAGGGAAAGCTCTGTAAACCAGTTTATGCTAATTCTACTGAATCTTGAAAGAGTTGGAATTGGTCTATCTATAATTAGGGAGGGACAGGAATGAATTAATAAGGCCACTCTCAGTGCAGATGAATCAAAATTTTTAAGGTTATAGTGCATAAATAATTCTGACTATAGTTTCCTGATTCCTTTTGTTTTTGTTTAGTTTAAATTCACTACTAAAATGTAAGACTTAAGCTGTTTTTTAACCTACTTGTTTCATTCTGACATCTATTGTTTTCAAAAGAGAATTATCCCTAAAGTTTCATGAGGAAATGTACTATTTCTGCTTCTCAGCAGTCCTTTTGAGTAAAATCGTATGAGTCTATCTCACCATTATTCAGCCTTTTTATGAGATTCTCAGATTACTTGGCAAATGTTTTTTGGATATGACTTATTTTTACCTGCTTCATTTTTTTACTTTTTATTTTTTACATTTGGGTGTTCATTGCTAAGCCAATATTGATACTTTATTATCAACTGAAGTCATTTGTTTACATTAGGGTTCATTATTGGTACAGGTCTCTGGTTTTTGACAAATGTATAATGTCATGTATCCATCATTACAGTATCCTACAAGATCGTTTCACTGCCCTAAAAGCCCCTTGTGTTTGCCCTCCACCTGTTCACTCACCTCCACCCCAAGCCCCTGGCAACCACTGATCTTTTTACAGTCTACAGCCTTTTTTTCAGAATGTCATATAGTGGAAATCATACAGTATGTAACCTTTCAAACTGGCTTCTTTTACTTAGCAACATAAGGTTCCTCTGCATCTTTTCATGGTTTGATAGCTCATTTCTTTTTATCACTGAATAATGCTGTATTATATGGATGTACCAGTTTGTTTATCTGTTCACCTATTGAAGAACATCTTGGTTGCTTCCAAGTTTTGGCAGTTATGAACAAAGCTACTCTATCATGTGCGGATTTTTGTGTGGACCTAAGTTTTCAACTCATTTGGGAAAATACCAAGGGGCATGATTGCTGGATCATATGGTAGGCGTATGTTTAGTTACATAAGAAACTTCAAACTGAATCCCAAAGTGGCCGCACCATTTTGCATTTCCATCAGCAGTGAGTAAGAGTTTTTCTTGTTCTACGTCCCCATCAGCATTTGGTATTGTTTTTGTTTTGGGCTTTAGCCATTCTAAGTGTGTAGTAGTCGTTTCCTGATTAAGATCTTTGTTAAAGTGAACTGGGAAAAGTGAAATTTTAAAAATAGGTTTAGCTACTTTTTAGTGTCAACTAAAAGTCTCATTAGAGAAACTTGGATATTTCATTGAAGTGGGGTTTACCTCACACGTGTATTTGGCTTAGTAGTGATTATATCCATTTCCTGTTACTTAAGAAATGAGTAATATAACAGTGTTTTGCATGTGCTACTGCAAATAGTTTTGTTTAGTCTTTGCCTTATTTTATTAACACTAATGCAACTTATTTTTCCCCAAACTTTTCTAAGTTGGAGATTATAGGATCAGTTAAAGCAACTATTTTTGAAAGCAGTTTTTAAGAGTAATAATAAATGCCTCAAGTACCGTATTTGTGATACAGAAAATGGGAATATTTCCACACCGTAAATTGGATTTGATAGAGCCAGATACAGCTTTAGAAACCCTGACTGAGCCTTATTGCGGAGAAAATAGATGTATTCGTCAACAGTGGTAGTTTTTTCTAATCATTGCTAATTCAGCCAGCCAGGAATTGTGGAGTGACTGTAACATTAAGCATTGATTATAGTTGCTAAGGAGACAGTGATAAGTAAGATCCCTACGTCAAAGAGCTCACATTTCTAGGAGGGGAAGCAAGAATGCTGTATGATAAACTCTACGAGGAACATACAGCAGCAGCTATCACTTAATTTCATGTTAGGGACCACTAAATTTTTCCAGAGGAGGTAGTTTCAAAATGGAAGCCTGAAAGAGGATGTTCAGTCAAGAGAAATAAAAAGAGAAAAACAGTTTGTACAAAGGCCTGAAGTGACGGAGAGCATTCTTGCAGGATATGCAGGTGGTTGGGTATGGCTGAAAAGTAGAGTGAAAGAATGTCATAGAAATTAAGGCAGATGATGAAAGTCCTTGTTACTAGGGAGTTTTGTTTTGGAATTTGAGCTTGCTCTTGAGAACAAGATCTTGAAAGTTTTCGGCAGAAGACTAATATGATCAAATTTGGTACATCGATAGGTTTTTAGTAAATGTCTTTTTCTTTACTCTTATCCTTCATAATACCCTAGTGCGTGTGACTTAATAATAAGGCATAAAACATTCTATTCTGTGTTCCACTTGTGTGGAATTTCAAAAAATTTCTCCTACTATATTATGAACTCCTTGAAGTGTCCCAAAGTGTCTTACATATATTATATACTTATTGAATGGGGGCACACATCCTTTGAGACCTCCCCTTTTGGAAGGAATCAACAAACTGAGAAACCAATTCAACTGAACTCCCCATACATTCTCCTTCCCAGGATAGATAAGATTTTTTTGTTTTTAAATACTTCCAGAGAATGAAAATTCACAATCCATAGCATATACATACTCACTGAATTATTGTACTGTTTCAGGAAAGGATATTACCAATAGTAAACATAAAAGTTGTTGCACAATGAAGTCTAAAATGGATCAAACAAATGATGTTACCAGCCCACCTCTAAATTCTTGTCTTAGTGAAAGGTATGGTAAAGCTTGTTCTATTAAAATATTTAAATGAAACATTTTCCTACATATGCTGTTTGTTTTCTAGAAATGCACCTAATTTTCATGCTAATATTTTGGCTAAAAGCCTGAAAGAGGATATTCTACTTTTAAATAATCTCCTTTTAGGTTGAGTTTTTTAATTCAATAATTTTTACATTAGAAACATTTACTTTGTTTTTCTTACTATGTTGAATTCACTGGTTTTTTATCTATATTCTGTGACATTTTTAAGTTATAAAAATATTGATGAAAAGCAATACCTTTGATATAGCAGCTTAAAATAATTTGTGTGCTTTGAGAGAATATGATTTTATAGATTCACTTTACATAATTGCATAATTTTTAAGTCAAGATGTACAGTTCTTAGCAGTTGAAATTTGTGAGTGCTTTATACATTACTTTCTGTGGACATTTTAAACATAATTTAGTGGTTACTTAATTTTTCATGAGATGTTTACTTTTTAAAAAGTAACAAAATATTACAAAGTAGTGTAATTCTAATAATTGATATGACTGAGTCTTTTTTTTCAATAAGATTAATATTTTGTTTCTTCTTGCCATTTCTGTTATCTTTGAATAATGGTTTTTGGTTTGTTTGGTTTTTTTTTCCATTTTAGTCCTCTTCTACGAAGTACACATGTAACACCACAAAGAGAAAAGTCAGGTATGATTAAAAATGAGGTTGGTTTTTTTTAGCTCTAAAATACTCTTAAATTTTAATAAAAAAAAAAAATGTAGTAATTTTCCCCTTGTTTTATCCCCAGTGGTATGTGGAAGCTTGTTTCATACACCGAAGCTTATGAAGGTAAATATCCCGCCTAGTTTATTTTTCTTGTGGAGAAGTGAGAGGTTGACAACAGTGTCCTCCTGCCTGTGCCCTGAGATTTACAAATACGTACCTATGGTCTCATGTAGGCATTCAGGGAGTGATAAGTGAAAAAAATACTCTTAATCATTAGTGCATTTATGTGAAATAAATAAACTGTTTTCTTATTTGCAGGGTCAGACACCAAAACGTATTTCTGAAAGTCTAGGAGCTGAGGTGGATCCTGATATGTCTTGGTCAAGTTCTTTAGCCACACCACCAACCCTTAGTTCTACTGTACTCATAGGTAATACTAGCAAATGCGTATCATGTCAGATGGTAGATAATGTTGATAGAGTGTCATCTCTAAATGCTTCTGACAAAAAGAAAATAGGAAAAGATAATTGGATAGTAATTAGATTATACTATCTTTGAGAAGTGTGTTAGTAGTTGAGAATAATTTTATTCTATTTATATTGGGACTACAGGTACATTACATGGTGTTCTAGGAGTAGTATTCTGTAGGAGTCCATCTATATGCAAACCAGGATTTTTTTTTTATTATTCTAGCAAAAGTACATTCCATTTTGATTCTCTCTTTGGCTAGGATTTAACTTTTTTTGTTGCTCAGATGAAATAATAGAGGTAAAAGCATGTTGAAAAGTAAGAAGTATTTGACATATAATATGCTTTTAGAGTGTATTATTATCTAAATAAATGCTAAAGTCTATAAGCTTTATCCTTAAGTCATGACCCCATAGCTCCATCTGATTTTCTTAGTCTTTATGGATAGTATTACCTTAAAGTCGGGGTCATCAAACCAGTTTCTTAGCACCTTATGAGTGGTACTAAGGAATTGAATGTAGCTTATTCACTAGGTTGATTGACCTTTCTAATTACCATACTTGAGTCAATTCGTTTTGTTTCAAATGCATCATTTATTTCAGTAGTGTATGTGTCTTTTGATGTATGACCAGAAAATACTGCAGTTTTCACATTAACCTTAGTGTCTGGTATATAATACAGTATAGATAAATTGAATTTTTTTTTTTACAGTCAGAGATGAGGAAGCATCTGCAGCTGGATTTCCTAATGACACTACTGCTGTAAGTAAATATGACAAATTGAGGATGCTGTTGCAGTTGCTTATAATTTTAGAATGCCACGGGGCGCCTGGGTGGCTCAGTCGGTTAAGTGTCCAACTTTGGCTCAGGTCGTGATCTCGCGGTTCATGAGTTCGAGCCCCGCGTCGGGATCTGTGCTGACAGCTCAGAGCCTAGAGCCTGTTTCAGATTCTGTGTCTCCCTCTCTCTCTCTCTGACCCTCCCCCGTTGATGCTCTGTCTCTCTCTGTCTCAAAAATAAATAAACGTTAAAAAAAATTAAAAAAAATAATTTTAGAAAGCCTTGAAATATTATCTTGCACTTTTTCATTCCTTAATTTATGATTTATCTAAGTCTTTGATAAAGTCTTTAAGCCTGATCCTATGTGATTTTCTTTTTTTTTTTTTAATTTATTTGTTTTTTAATGTACATCCAAGTTAGCATATGGTACAACAATGATCCAGGAGTAGATTCCTTAATGCCCCTTACCCATTGAGCCCTTCCCCCTCCTACAACCCCTCCAGCAATCCTCTGTTGGTTCTCTATATTTAAGTCTCTTATGTTTTGTCCCCCTCCCAGTTTTTGTATTATTTTTGCTTCCCTTCCCGTATGTTCATCTGTTCTGTGTATTAAAACCCTCATATGAGTGCAAGTCATATGATATTTGTCTTTCTCCAACTGACTAATTTCGCTTAGCATAATACCCTCTAGTTCCATCCACGTCATTGCAAATGGCAAGATTTTATTCTTATTGCCAAGTAATACTCCATTGCATATATATACTCTATATGTGATTTTCTTGACTTCCTATGAAGTAATGGTGTCTCTAAGTTGAATATATGCATAGTGAGAATTTTTATACTAGTGACTTTAAAATACAACTTTTGCAGATCTTTAAAAGCTATTTCTGTAACCATGATGAAAGTCTGAAGAAAAATGATAGGTTTATCCCTTCTGGGCCAGACAGTGAAAACAAAAGTCAAAGAGAAGCTAAAAGTCAAGGTAAGTCCTTCTATTTAATTGAACTACTGTTTTTAACTGACAGCATTAAAGTATTATTACTTCTTTCTTAAAAAGAAAATACACTGCTTTTCCTTCTTAATTAATGAAATTTCTCTGAGTAGAAGCTAATGTGATTTAAATGAAAATGTTAAATCATGGTAAGATAATACCATTCAATATCCTATAGTGACACCAAAACAAAACCTATAACTCAAAACTTACAGAGATAAAAATAAGACTAAAAATTAACAAAACGTGAAGGCCTTATTTCTAATTAGTAATTTGGGTTGCACATGTACTCAAAGTTACCTAATCAGATCATTGGAATATTGCATTTTTCTTTGTATGTGTATATTTCTGTATAAATGTGTGGGATTGGATAACTCTGTGTGTGTGTGTGTGTGTGTGTGTGTGTGTGTGTGTGTGTGTAAAATCAGATTTTACTCAGTTATTATAGGGCCACAAAATTAATTTGGAACATCTGGTTTGATAAATCTTAGAATGTTAAATTGAGAATATATACTAAGATTGCATGAGTTTTAATTGTGTAGAGCTGGTAAAAAAAAAAAAAGGGGGGGGTTATTAGGATTAGAGTATGAATAGAAGGCTTTGGAGACATTGGAATCAGTCTTTACCAGAAGAATGGGGGAAGGGTGGCACCCTCCTTCCCTTCCCCTCCCTAAAAGAGCTAGCACTCCGGATAACCCTTTAAATGCCACATTACATGTTATATGGTATATGCTATCTCTTTGAGAACAGTTGCAAGAATAGTATAAATTATATGGCTATATTATAAAATGTTATTAATATGCTTGTGTTTTAAATTTTAACAGGATTGGGGAAAATGGTAGGGAATTCATGTGATAAAGTAAATAGCTGCAAAGACCCTTTTGGAAACTCAACACCAAATGTCTTAGAAGATGAAGTACGTGAAAGAGTTGCAGATGTTTCTGAAGAAGATAGTTTTCCATTATGTGTTCCTAAATGTAAAACAAGAAACCTACAGAAAATAAAAACCAGTAAGACTAGGAAAAATATTTTCAATGAAACAACCAATGAATGTGAAGAAGCCAAAAAACAAATGAAAGAAAATAAACATTCTTTTGTATCTGAAATGGAAGCAAATGCCAGTGATCCATTAGATTCGAATGTAACAAATCAGAAGCCCTTTGGGAATGGAAGTGATAAAATCTCCAAGGAAGTTGTACTGTCTTCAGCCTCTGAATCGTGTCACCTAACCCTCTCAGGTCTAAATGGAACCCACATGGAGAAATTACCTCTACTGCGTATTTCTTCTTGTGACCAAAATAATTCAGAAAAAGACCTCATAACCACAGAGAAAGAATGTACCAACTTTATTATTTTAGAAGATTCTTTACCACAGATTTCAGGTGTACCCAAGTGTACAGAGAAGATGTTAAATGAGGAAATAGTGGTAAATAAGATAGATGAAGGGCAGTGTCTTGAATCTCATGAAGATTCCATTCTTGCGGTAAAGCAAGCAGTATTTGAAACTTCTCTAATAGCTTCTCCACTTCAGGGTATCAGAAAGTCTATATTCAGGATAAGAGAATCACCTGAAGAGACATTCAGTTCAGTGTTCTCAAACAATATAACTGATCCAAACTTTAAAGAAGAACATGAAGCCTCTGAAAGTGGATTAGAAAAACATTCTGTTTGCTCACAGAAAGAGGATTCTTTAAGTACAAGTTCACTTGATAATGGAAGCTGGCCAGCCACTATCAAACATACTTCTGTAGCTTTGAAGAATTCAGGTTTAATATCCACTTTGAAAAAAAAAACAAAAAAGTTTATTTATGTTGTAAATGATGAAACATCTTATCAAGGACTAAAAATACAGAAGGACCAGCAATCGGGACTGATGAACTATTCAGCCCAATTTGAAGCAAACGTTTTGGAAGGACCACTGACATTTACAAATGCCGATTCAGGTACGAGTGTGTGTGTGTGAGAAAGTGAGAGAGAGAAAATGTATAGTTTTGTGGCTGTTGACAAGTTCTCTTATTTGAATATGCGAGTCTTTCTCTAATCTTTTTTAAAATATATACTGCCTGCTTTCCTTCTGTAGTTTCTTTTTTGGTTTTCCTTCTGTAGTTTTTTGGTTTTTTTAAATCACTGTACTTGTATTCAGTATCGGGCAATGTCTACATACATTATTGTTTAGGCCTTTGATTACCAATGTTCAAAATCATTTTATTCAGACTGGTTGGATCAGTTGGCATAGTATACTGTATACAATCATGCCTCTTGAGACAGAGCATTTGATTCAGAATCATCAAGAACTTGACTACTTAATTCCTGCTTTAATTTTGTTATATGTAAATTTGACAGTTCTGTAAATATGTTGTACTATTTACTATAGATATTCTCTAAATCATGTAAAAAAATAGAAAAAAGCTAATTTCTAGCTAAGTTTAATGTAAGTCACTTCTAAAATGAAAGTGGTTACTGTTGTTACCTAGTTTTCTTAAATATTTAGAGATTACTTAGAGTTATTAATATCCGGTGTCAGAGTATGCACAGTGAGACTCTGTTTTTATTTGAGCAGTGATTCCTTTATCAGTAGCTGAATTGTATGTTAAAAAGGCAATTTTATCATCCTTTGAGAAGATTTTAGTGGATAGAATAAACTGGAATGTAGAGGAACTGTTTGAGATTTGGGTTAATTTCCAGAGAAGAATGTTTGATACTGTATATGTCAGAATTAAAATCAGTGAAACAGCTAATATATAGTAGTGGTCATTGATTAAATGAGACTAATATTTTTAACTTCCTAATACAGAATTCAGAGGGATGATTTAAAAAAAAAAAAACTCAGCAGTTTAATTCATTTGCCTTTATAATTGGTCATTTTTCAGGCCCTTCATCTGTAGAGCCTATTTTTAAAAGCTGATTTTTTTTTTCAGTATCAAAGACTGAATTAACTAAAGGAAGTAATTACTTTTCTAATTCTTTTCCTTTGCCTTGTTTTTTTTTATCTCCTATCACACCCATTTAGCAATGAAACTTTTTTCCAGTTTTATTTTCCAATAAAACTAATTTGAATTTTACTTATGGTGGCTGCTTTCTTGAACTACATACTAATTTTAATTGAATTGATACATGTTAGAAAAGAATACTAAGTTCTATTTGTCTTTAGTTGAAAATATAATAACTTCAAATAGAGACTATTTAGAATTCTTTGTTTTAAGCCTGACATTCACTTCTTGCTTTTCATGTAATTCTTATCGTAGATACTACCTTTTTTACTTAGTGGAATATATTTAGTAAACATGATTGATGGTAGTTTAATTTTGTTTTGTCACTTTGTGTCTTTAGGTTTATTGCATTCTTCTGTCAAAAAAACCTGTTTGCAGAATGATTCCAAAGAACCAATTTTGTCCTTAACCAACTCTTTTGGGACACTTCTGAGAAAAGTTTCCAATAATGGAAGCAGTTCTCCTAATAATAAAATAATATCTCAGGATCTTGATTATAAAGAAGCAAAAATTAAGAAGGAAAAACTGCAATCATTTATAAGCACAGAAACGGATTGTCTGTCATCCTTACAGGAAAAACACTGTGAAGATGATACAAAAAGCCAAAGAGTTGCAGATAGAAAAGAAGAGATCTTGCCTGCAGTAAACCAACCTTCTGTGCCATATTCAGAAGTGGAAGATAGTGGTATTCACTTTCAGACTCTGAAAAGCTTTTCATCTGACCCGGATAATACCGGCCAGTTAACTCCTCACCCCAGGGATCCTCTGTCAAACCCAGTCGGGCTTTCCAGAGGAAGAGAATCATATGAAGTGTCAGAGACACTAAAATGTAAGAGTCATGAAGCTGGTTTTGAATTAACCAAAACCATGGAAAATAATCAAGAAATACATGTTTTAAATGAACATGCTAAAAAAGCTAAGTTGTCAACTGAAAAATATGTAACAGAAGCATCACCTTCTATGAAGGTACCATTCAACCAAAATGCACATCTCACAATAATCCAAAAAGACCAAAAAGAAACTACTTTAATTTCAAAAATAACTATCAATCCAAACTCTGAAGAACTTTTCCCAGATGGTGATAATTTTGTCTTTAAAATAACTAAGGAAAGGAATGTTCCTGTTTTAGGAAGTATTCAGGAACTTCAAGATTCAGACCTCTGTTGTGTAAAAGAACCTGTTCTCGAGAACTCTACCATGGTAGTGTATACAGATATGGATGACAAACAAGCAGCCAAAGTGTCAATTACGAAAGGTTTTGATTCATCAAACATAGATGATCTTACAGAAAAGGATAGAAATAGCATAAAGCAGCAACTCAGAATGACTTTAGACCAAGATTCAAAATCAGACATCACCTTGGATTCAGATATGAAATCAAATGGAAATAATGATTACATGGATAATTGGGCAAGACTATCAGATCCAATTTTAAATCACAATTTTGGAAATGGCTTCAGAACAGCTTCTAATAAAGAGATAAAACTCTCTGAACACAACATTAAGAAAAGCAAAATGCTCTTCAAAGATATTGAAGAACGTTATCCTACTAACTTAGCTTGTATTGAAATTGTAAATACTTCATTAGAAAGTCAAGAGAAACTGAGCAAACCTCATATACTTGATCCACAGTCAATTAATACTGTATCTGGGTGTGTGCAGAGTAGCGCATATGTTTCTGATAGTGAAAATCGTCACACAACTCCTCCAACTTTATCTTTAAAGCGAGATTTTGATTCAAATCATAATTTAACACCTAGCCAAAAGGCAGAAATTACAGAACTTTCTACCATTTTGGAAGAATCAGGAAGTCAGTTTGAGTTTACACAGTTTAGAAAACCAAGCCACATGAAACAGAAAAATCCACGTGAGATGCCCGAAAAACACCTGACTATCTCAAATACCACTCCTGAGGAACAGAAAGATGGTCATCTCCGTCTCACAATTAATGCCCTATCTATCAGTCAGGGAGATAGCAGCAAGAAATTTGAAGGTATAATTGGAGGTAAGCAGAAGTTTGCTTGCTTGTCAAAAACCAGCTGTAACAAAAGTGCTTCTGGCCATTTAACAGGTAAAAATGAAGTGGAGTTTAGAGGCTTTTACTCTGCCCGTGGCACAAAACTGAACGTTTGTAGTGAAGCACTGCAAAAAGCTAAGAAGCTGTTCAGTGACCTTGAGAATATTAGCGAGGAAACTTCTGTAGAAGTAGGTATAAGAAGTTTCTCTTCAAGTAAATGTAATGGTTCTGTTTCAATGTTTAAGAAAGAAACTTGTAACAATGAGAAAAAGTTAAATGAGAAAAATAATAAATACCGCCTAATACTACAAAATAATATTGAAATGACTACTGGCATTTTTGTTGCTGAAGATACTGAAGGTTACAAGAGGAACATAGAAAACAAAGCTAACAAATATACTGATGCCAGCGGAAATATGTACAACTTCAGAGAATCTGATGGCAGTGATTCAAGTAAAAATGATACAGTTTATATTCATAAAGAAGAAAATGGCTTGCCGTATATTGATCAGCACGACATAGATCTGAAATTATCCAGCCAGTTTATAAAGGAGGGCAACACTCAAATTAAAGAAGGTTTGTCAGATTTAACCTGTTTGGAAGTTGTAAAAGCTGAAGAAACACTTCACGTTAACACATCAAACAAAGAACATTTAACTGCTAATACAATGGGGCGAATTACAAAAGATTTTGACATATTTGACGTATCCTTTCAGACTGCAAGTGGGAAAAATATAAGAGTCTCTAGAGCATCATTAAATAAAGTTACAAATCTCCTTGATCAAAAATGTACAGAAGAAGAATTGAATAACTTTGCAGATTCCTTAAATTCTGAATTACTTTCTGGCATAGATATCAACAAAGTAGACATGTCACGTCATGAGAAAATGGAAAATACTGAAAGAAAAGACAAAATGAAAGAAAGTGACCTCACTGGTACTGAAAATAAATCACTGACCCTCCAGCAAAGACCAGAATATGAAATCAAAAAGATCAAAGAACCTACCATTTTGGGTTTTCATACAGCTAGTGGGAAAAAAATAGAAATTGCAAAGGAATCTTTGGACAAAGTGAAAAATCTTTTTGATGAGCAAGAGCAAGATAAAAGCGCGATGACTAATTTTAGCCATAGAGGGACAAAGATGTCCAAGGGCAGAGAGGAGTGTAAAGGTGGGCTGCGATTAGCATGCAAAACAATTGAAATAACACCTGCTTCAAAGGAGGAAGAAATGCAGAAGCCTCTAGAGAAAAACCTTGTTTCTAACGAGATCGTGGTGGTACCCAGGCTCTTAAGTGATAATTTATACAAACAAACCGAAAATCTTAAAATACCAAATCGTGCCTCTCTGAAAGTTAAAGCACATGAAAATACAGGAAAAGAAACAGCAAAAAAGCCTACAACTTGTACAAATCAATCCACTTATTCAGCCACTGAAAATTCAGCTTTATCATTTTACACAGGACATGGTAGAAAAATTTCTGTGAGTCAGTCTTCAATACTTGAAGTAAAAAAATGGCTTAGAGAAGGAGAATTGGATGATCAACCAGAAAAAACAGTGTATAATATATCAGATTATCTTTCAAAAAATAAAGTTGATAATTCTGGTATTGAACCAGTGGTGAGGAATGTGAGAGAGAGAGAGAACACCAGTGTTTCTGAAATAATGTTCACTGTAAGAGAAGCAGACACAGATCCACAAAGCATAAACGAAGATATTTGCGTTCAGAAACTTGTGACTAATTTCTCATGCAAAAATGAAAATACAGCCATTAAAGTGATGGTTTCTGATTCAAATAATTTTGATTCAACTCAGAAATTGAATTCTGATTCAAATGATGCTGTGCCTGTATACACTACAGCAAGTAGTGAAAGAGTCTTAGTTGCACACGAGACAAAAGTGACAGAGGGATTTACAGAAAACTGCAGTATGGCAATTAAGCAAACCACCAAGAGTAAACCAGGGAAAATTGTGGCAGGTTATCGTAAGGCGCTGGATGATTCAGAAGATACTATTTGTCCTAATTCTCTGGATGGTGCAGAATGTAGTTTGCCTTCACATAAAGATTTTGCTGAGACTCAAAGTGAGCAAACTCTACAACTTAACCAAAGTATTTCTGGATTCAAGAAACGTTCTGAAATACCACCTCGTCAGATTAATTTGAAAACTTCTGATATATGTAAACTTAGTACAGGGAAGCGTCCCCAGTCCGTCTCTTATACAAATGCTCGTGGGATTTTTAGCACTGCAAGTGGAAAATGTGTACAAGTATCAGATGCTGCATTACAAAAGGCAAGACAGGTGTTTTCTAAGGTAGAAGACAGTGCCAAGCAGCCCTTTTCCAAAGTATCATTTAAACATAATGAGGATCACTCAGACAAGTTCACAAGAGAAGAAAATACTATGATACATACCCCCCAAAATTTACTATCATCTGCTTTCTCTGGATTCAGTACAGCAAGTGGGAAACAAGTTCCAGTTTCTGAAAGTGCCTTATGCAAAGTTAAGGGAATACTAGAAGAATTTGATGTGATGAGAACTGAATGTAGTCCTCAGCGTTCATCTACATCTAGACAAGATGTATCAAAAATGCCTCCTCCCTCTTGTGTAGATAACAGAACCCCAGAACGCTCTGTAAACTCCAAATTGGAAAAAGCCTACAATAAAGAATTTAAATTATCAAGTAACTCTCAGTTTAAGCAAGACAAACAGTTGATACAAGGAAACAAAGCATCGCTTGTTGAGAACATTCACCTTTGGGAAAAAGAACAGGCTTTACCTGAAAATATAAAAATGGAAATTGGGAAAACTGAAGCTTTTCCTAATCTTCCTGTGAAAACAGATACAGAAATTCATTCTACTGACTCCAAGGATCCAGAAAACTATTTTGAAACAGAAACAGTAGAGATTGCCAAAGCTTTTATGGAAGATGGTGAGCTGACAGATGCTGAACTGCTAAGTCACACCAGACACTTTCTTCCTACGTGCCAACACTCTGAGGAGACGCTTGTGTTAAATTCAAGAAGAGGGAAAAGAAGAGGTGTACTTGTCTCAGTTGGTAAGTGTCCATTTTTTCCTGTTAGCTTGCCAATCACTTAAAAATTAAGTCTTGAATAATCCTGGTATGCTAACTTACAGCAATTCAGGTAATTATAAGCTGTATTATGTTTTATTTTTTTTTAATGTGGAATTTATTGTCAAATTGGTTTCCATACAACACCCAGTGCTCATCCCACCAGGTGCCCTCTATATTTTTATAGACCTTGTGGATGGTTTAGCGGAATGTGATTTCACTTTTGCTATCTCTGAGTCTGTACCAAGAAACATGTTTTGAGGTTATTTCGATGTATTTTTAGAGATTATTAATATAGTTATAATTGAGAAGCTACTGTTTCTTTCCCTAGAAAATTTAACAGCCTGCATAATACAACTTATTAACTGTTTCCATTAGAGAGGAAGAACACAGACGTTCCAACTCTGGCTCCTGTGAAGTTAAAAAATTGGTTTCAATTATAGGTACTGGTTTGCCTCCTTTTTTTAATCTAGGAAGTGTTTTAAAGTCAGTCATTTTTGGCAGATAACATACTGGTCTTAATGGCATTTGGACTATATTCTAACTTCTCTTTGAAATATGTATGGAACAACTTAGTTCAACTAGGTCAAATGACAAAGAATAATCTTAAGTCATTGAATCTGTTGATCAAATACCATCAAAGTAAATGCCAAAACTAACTCCAGCTTTTAAGTGGATGATCTTAATATTAAATAACTAACTCCTTTGTAAAAACTATGGACTCACAGAATTGAGTTGAATTGAGTTGTCACAGGTCTTGCCCAGTCTCTTCTTACTATAGAGCAAAACACTGAAGCCAGTGTCTTCAACTTGGCACCTTCAGTTACCCTGTGGATACAGAGTTTCTGAATTGTTATCCAGGCCACATTCCATACCAAGTTTATGTTATGGGAAAAGTAGAAAGTTGATGATACTTACCTTAAACCGTTGCTGTGCTCTGGTAAAAATTTTGAAGAGCAGATGCTTAAAGAGACTCACAGTTCTTTTATGGAAAATAATGGCTTTATTCATAGGAACCCATTTTGTTCATGTGTACTCTCAAGTGCGTTAACCTGCTTAGGGGAAACAACAACAACAACAAACTCAGACTTGTAATAAATGTTCTCAGCATCATCACTATTTAATGTTCCCTCACTTCTGTTATATATGAATATACAGCTTAATCAGCTTCTGGTTACTTGCTAAACAAATCACTTCATAATTTAACACTTGATAAAGCTTTGCATGGACATTTTCATCTCCTATTAAATTCTACAAGTTCATTCCCTTTAATAAAGCATCAAAAACCAGAGTACCCATTATCACCTATTATCTCAGTATGACACGGACATGCGTAATTTGAATTATGGTTTAATTTTACTCTCAGCCTTTGTAGAATTTTTAAATAAGTATTACTAATATTTTAATGTAATTTTGCTAATTTTAAAGTCTTTTCTCCTACTCACTCTAATTCAAGGACCTGCATAATAAATTCCTTCTCGAGTTTAATGCAGGAAAAAGTTTTACTTGAAGAAATTCTGTTTGTTCTTATTTCCAGTAAACTTATAGTTTCATTTAGTGCTAGTTTATTCCATTAAAAAGTAGCTTATCACTGGTATCTGGTAACATCTTTTTATCCCTAGACCCTATTAGATAGTGGTATTTTAAATGGGAAAGAAAGAAAGAAAGAAAGAAAGAAAGAAAGAAAGAAAGAAAGAAATTGATATTGAAAAATAAATTGTCTCTTTCAAAGTAGAATGGTCACTACTTAAATTATAAGTATTATGTATTTTTTGCTTAATAAATTGTAAGAGTCAGGACTTTAGTTTTAAAAAAATGAACTATATAAGCTTTTGAAAAATAATATTGCTATTATTTGCTTTAAAAACATATATGGAATTTTTTTTTTTTTTTAGGAGAACCCCCAATCAAAAGAAATTTGTTAAATGAATTTGACAGGATAATGAAAAATCAAGAAAAATCCTTAAAAGCTTCGAAAAGCACTCCAGATGGTAAAATTTGCTTTGTATTCATATCTTTTCCCTCTCTGTAGGTACTACACACAATATTTTTAAGTGAACTTTTCTCAGCTTTTTTGGGTATTTAAATAATTAGACAAGACTTTGCAGTGTGGTTTGTTAAAATTATGTCTTGCTTTGTTCTGTGAGCATTTCCTTCATAATACCAAGTATGATGTGGAGGTTCTCTATAATGACTTTTTAAATTAAAAAGCTATAAAAATTTAGTAACATCTTAGTATAATAATTTAAGGCTTAGGTTCTGGGAATCCAGGCAAGCTTTTGACCTTCACCATTGCGCGAAAATCACTCTCTCCTAAGCCATTTGGTGATCTCCATGTTGGCAAATCCAACAGGCATTCTGTGTGTTCATTTGACTCCATCTTTCAGCCACATTTGACAGTTGGTCACTCTTCTGAGACCACCACATGCAGTCGGTTCTCCTCCTGCATAGCCACTTCTCTGGTTCTTCCTTATTCTTTCCTTCCTCTAAGCATAGGAGTGCCCCAGGGCTCTGTCCTTAGAGCTCTTCTCTGCTTAAACTTCAGTTTCAGTGACTACCAACATTGTTATCTGCAAGCTTAGCCCATCCTGGAACTCCAGACTTACTTGTGCATTTGCCCTTGATACTTTTCTACTTACATTGCTAATAGGCATCTCTAAGTCACTATAGGCAGTGCTAAACTCCTGATTCCATCTCTGTCCGAAACCTGCTCTTTCTGTTCATTCCTTTCTTGCTGCCATTCTGCCAATTGACACATCAAAACCTTGGTGTCCTCCTTTACTCTTTTGTTTCCTCACACTTCACATCCAGCCCATCAACAAGTCCTATATGTTCTACCTTTCAAATATAACAAGAATCTGATCATTTCTTCTCATTCTCCCCCTACCACCTTCATCTAAGCCACAGTCAAAGCTTGTAACTCCTTTCTCTGTTTCTGCCTCTGCCCCTCCTCCAGGCTGTCTCAGCATAACAGCCAGGATCATCCTGGTAACAAAAAGGTCAGATCATACTCCTTGATTGCTTAAAACTCTGCGTGGCTTCTTATCTCATTTAGACTAAAATCTGAAATTCTTACCATGCAATACATAAAAAAAAATAAATAAAACGTGTAACTATTGCTCGCTATATATTTGGTTCCTGGGTTTGGAAAGGAAGAATTCAAGTAGTGAGGCATAAATGTGTTAGACTGTAGAGGCTTAGTTCTGAAACACATGCAATAAATCCCACAGCAGACCCTTAATGACTGCATAGAATCTTCTTCATTCTTTTTTATGGTTGCATAGTATTTGATCATGTGGTTGTATCAATATATTCTAGTTTAGTCAGCCAATCCCGTACTAGTGAACAATTTGAAGGTTTGAGAAGTACAAGTTGCATACTGAGAACAATATCTAAAGTTTGGCTTGTAAACCTTCATAAGACTAAATTTTAAATTTGATGCATGGCAGTTAACTAACACATTTGAGTTATGATTAACATCAGGTAATGAAATTTATACTGATTTTCTTGATTTGTTTATGCTGAGTTATTTGGTATATAGTTATTATCAGTTTGTGAGTCAAATATTTCAGGCCTATATATCAATTTTTTATGTAAATATTTACAATTATGTGTAATAAATAGGTATAGGAAATAAAATTTCATTCAGATTTTCATTAATACATAACGTAAAATATTTTTCTAGGCATCATAAAAGACAGAAGCTTGTTTATGCATCATATTTCTTTACAGCCAGTTACCTGTGGACCCTTTAGGTAAGACATGTTCAATTTTTTTTTATTATAGTATAGGAAAAGTATGTTTTTTTTAAATAAATATTTCTAAAGATATTCTTTTATCTCTCCTGCCTTTCAAAGCTCTACTCAAATTGCTAAGAATTTTTTTAATGTATAAATCCACAAGGACAATGATCGGAGAAAAAACAAATTCTGGAAGCCAAAAAGCATGAAAGACTTAGAACATCATAGAAAGCTAAAACTTGACATTAGAGCAAGTAGAGAAGCTACCCAATTTCCCCCAAAGAAAAAACCCAAGAAAGACTCAAATTGGCAGCAACTTGTACTTCTGAAGGTGAGGTAGAAAATAGGGAGATTAGTTGAAAATCTGTTTAAGAAATACCTATATCCCTTCCCCCACTGCAGGCAGCCAGTTATCTCTTTTGTGCCAGAAGACCTGGAAGGTTATTGTCTGGAGAAGATGAATTGGAGGGGTTCTGAAGTGGGAGAGGGGAGACACAGTAGGCACAGTTGAAGGGAGGGTACCGAAAACAGAGATCAAGTAAAAAATCTGCTTCTCAAGTAGTGAGACTTGCCAGCCTCCTTCCCACATTTGGCTCCCAAATACTGGCAGCCAGGCCTCTAGGCAGAGGACTAGAAGACTTTGTTTCTAGGGAACATGACTAGCCCAATAGGAAAGACTAGAAATACTGACAAATGCAGGTACTCAAACGAAACTGCATAGCCAGAGCACCAGACAGTGATGCCAACGATTAACAAGCCCCTCCAGCACACACCTCACTGTTTGTTTGTTTGTTTGTTTGTTTGTTTGTTGGTTTGTTTGTCTTGAGAGAGAGCAGGGGAGGGGCAGAGAGGAAGAAGGAGAAAGAGCGAGAATCCCATCCCAGGCAGGTTCGGCACTGTCAGCACAGAGCCCAGTGCGGGGCTCAATCCCATGAACCTTGAGATCATGACCTGAGCCGAAATCTAGAGTCAGGTGGCACTTAATGAGCTGAACCAACCAGGTGCCCCATACCTCACTCTTAGATAAGATCAGAAAATAAAAGATCACTAGCTATTGGCAGAAAGCCTCTGTGATAGTTTCCATAGTGCAAAAACAAACAAAAAAGAAAGAAACTTAGAGGAAATAGACCATACGTGGAGGTGAATAAAATTTCAAAAAAACTTACTAATATTCCCAGGTGGAGAACAACAGAAGTAATAGAAAAGTTATGAAATCTCCAAGAATATAGAACAAAAAGAAAAAGATGAAAAAAGAAAAGATAATTGGAAAAGTCAGTCATATGGGCTAACATCTGAAAATTTGGAGTTTGGGAAAGAAGAAATAAAGGGGAAATGAAGAGAAGTTTTCAAAGAAATAAGATACTTTAGCAGTACTGAAGGATATGAGTTTCTTTGATTAAAAGAGCCCTCTGATCACACGAATAAAAACTGACTCACATTAAGGAACATGCTTTTGAAATTTTAGAATGCTACAGGGAAAGGGAAACCTTAAATTTTCTGGGAGAGAGGGGAGGGCAGAAAAATCAGGTTTCAAACAAAGTTTCAAGAGTCCTAATGGTATAAATCCTCTCATCATTAACAATGGAAGCTAGAAGATTATGGATTCTATAATGTATACTACAGAGCAGTGCCTTGAAAATTCTGAGAGAAAATGACTTCCAGCCTAGAATCCTATCACTGACCAAAATATCAAATAAGTGTGAGGTAGACATTTTTCAGATGCAGAGTACCAAAAGGTATATCCTCCATGCACTTTTCTCAGGAAGCTCACAGAAGTCACCCATAACCAAGAAGGAGGAAGATGTAAGATTTGAGAAACAAGAACTTAGCATAGGAAAGAGGCAGAGGGAATCACCCAGGTAGACAGTGCTTTGAGGGGAGATCCCAGAAAGATAGCTGTGTCACTAAGCCCAGACTGGCAGCTAGACCATTTTCGGACAGAAGAATAGAGCCCTCAGAGAGTTTGCCTACAAGATAAAATTGAAGCAGAACCTGAAGTCTTAATGCAGTAATAAACTTCTTGGTAAAGATGGTGGATTGAGCACACCCAAATAGTTCCATTGCCTTCCAAAATTTTAGCAAAACCACAGTGAGGGAACTTGCACCCACCAAAGATAAGGGAGGACAGGAGAGGAGACCTCAGTGGCTGTATTTCCAAGGATTTGGAAGAAAACGGATTAAAAAGCTAATAGTGGGGAGAGAAAAAAACCAACCAGTTTACACTGAAGAAGCCTCAAAAGCTGAGGAATTAGTGTATCTTCACAGTTGGTGGTGAAGAAGGAAGGAGACAGAGCAAGGGTATAGGTTGAAAATACATTGCCTCCTCCACTCCATGAAGCTGGACAGCTACCTGTTGTCCACTCTAACAGAAGACCAGGGCTTAAGTCTCCAGAGAGGGTACACAATTAAATGTTGACAGTCAAATACGTAACATGGGAAGACAGGGAGATGAGATAGAAAGGCTATTTAGTAAAGCAGAAGTGGTGTTGACAGAGAGCTAAATCTTGATCTTCCAAGTGGCTCTTCAAGAAGAAGCAGTCACAGAAATGTCACTTAGAGATAATGGATGTGAATATCATAGAAGCATCTAAAATTGTAGAAAGCAGTTATAAAACCTTTCTCACCTGGTAAATAATTTAGCCCAAAGCTGTGGTTTAAATTGTTTTTAATATTACCTTTTCATAAATAACTATTTGTGGCATTGTTGAAAAAAATCATTGATCCTCATTTCTGGAGTATATTTTCCAGTAGGCTTCTAATATACGTGTTTTGAAAGTAGAAACCCATGTGGTTTGTTTCCATTTCCAAAAGGAGGTTGTAATATTAAAAATAAATGCTTATTTATCTTCATATTACCTTAATTTTCACACATGATAAAATAGTTCTGTGCATTTAGTAAGTATGCATAAGGAACTAATTTACCTAAGTATCTGATTTCTATTGTGCAGATAGATACAAAGATAAGTCTACCTCAGATTGCTAGTCTTGGAGCCAGGTGTGAAAAGAATTACCGTGATAAAAGTACCAAAGTAGGTATAACTGAGTGACATGACAGCATAGAAAAATTGGCACCTAATTATGGGACAGAAGCTTAGCAAGAACAGTTCTCCAGACAGAATGAAAAGAATGCTTGGGTGAGGAGGGAGCTCCACACTCGGGTAAAAGAAAGAAGTGTGGCTTTCCTCATGGGATTTAGTGGGCTGGAGTGTGGTGGGGGCTGGGAAGAAACAAAAAAGAAATGGGGAGGTTGGGACCTATATATAGGAAGCCTCCTGTGTCATTTCTGACAAGTCGAAACTGGGTAGGTGACCATTTGTGGAAGTTTCTAAGAAGAGCAGGATAACCAAATTTCTGTTTTAGAAATAGACCAAAGTGAGACTGCTGCAAGGAGATTAGTAAGGAAAATTTAACACAAGTGCTAGAGCAGAGAGTATAAAGTGAGCGAAAGATTGAGATTCAAGAAGATTTGACCAGGGGCGCCTGGGTGGCTCAGTTGGTTGAGCCCCCAACTCTTGATTTCAGCTTAGGTCGTAGGATTAAGCCCCGCGTCGGGCTCATGCTGAGCATGGAACCTGCTTAAGATTTTCTCTCTCTCTCTGCCCCTTTCCCCCTGCTCACAGACACACACTCTCTAAACAAACGAACAAACATAAAAAAAGAAAAAAAGATTTGGCCAGATAGTGGCTAACTGGGAGTGTCAGACTATCTCCACTTATATTCAAGTAGACATCTTAGACATGACCTACAAAGCAAATGCCTCATTTTCACAAGACTCTTAATATTTAAAAACAAGGGAGTACAAGATAAATGAAAATAAGTTTTGGAGTAGAAGTTGCATTTATTCTTCTGCACAGGATCTCTCAATCATCTACTGAGGGAAATCAGTCCAGCAATTGCCCCTCTCCTGCATTGATACCTGTCTTCCTCTCCAGTGGCTTAGTCCCATCAGTGAGGTAATTGCTGTAAGTCTCTGTCTTAACAAGAAACACCTTTCTTGATTCCTCTAATCCCACCAGTCTGTTTCTTTTAGCCCCTTAAAGCACAACTCATCAGAATGTTCTCTACTTATCTCTCCCCCTCCTCTCCTGAACCTACCATACTCTCTGATCACTCTCTGATCACCAGGCACTACTCCTTATCAAGATTACTGGTTACCCAGCAGTTGTTGAATCTTGTCAGCTCTCCGCCCTCCTGTTAACCTAGCATTTGCATAGTTAATCACTCGTCTTCACACTTTCTTCAACTCCTGGGACCACTCTCTTACTTCTCCTTCCCAGTGGCCATTCTTTCTCTTTTGTTCTTCCCTTAAATTACTAAATGTTAAATTCCCTCATGGTTCACTTCCAGATGGCTTCTCTTCCTGACCTTCCTCCTTCATCACTGTCTCATCCACTGTCATGACTTTATATACCCTCTATTTACTGATGGCTCCAAAATTAATATCGTTAGCCCAGATTTCTTCCCTGAAAAACATATGCATTCATCTAGTTACCTCCTTGACATTTTTATTGGGGTGACTAATAGATATCTCAAACTTAACAGCTTCAAAGCTTACCCTAATCTGCTTTCCTATAAAAGTCTAACAACTCTGCTTTCAAAACACACTCACACCAGAGGATAGAGTGTGTCATTTCTTTACTCAAAAACTAGCCCGTGACTTCCCATCTGAGTATAATTGGGAAGCCCTACGAGGGTGTACGGGTTCTCTGTGATCCAGCCTTCTTGCTTTATTTCCAATCCCACCTACTGACTGTCCCTGCTCACTCTGCTCCAGGTATACTTAGGCATGGCCCGGTGTGTGATGTTCACTCTGCCTGCAGCCCTGCAGCACCTCTCCCAAATACCTGCATGGCTTTCTTTCTCTCTTCCTTCAGGGCTCTGTACAAATGTCACCTTATCAATAATGTCTTTCTTACCAGCCTTTTTAGAATATTATTTCTTTTGCTAGACACTCCCTGTCCCCCTTACTGTGCTTTTAATCTTCTCTATAGTATTTAATACCAACTGACATATTTATTTGTATGTTTCCCTCCACTAGAATATAAACTCTATAATTTTGTTTTGTTCCCACTATATCCTCCAGCCAAAACAGTGCCTGGCACACATAGTAGGAACTCATTAAATATTTGATGGTTAGATGACTGAAGAACTAAATGAGTTCCAGGGTAACTTCAATCTCTAGGAGTTCAGGGTTGGGTAAAAGGAAGTATGCAGTTTTCAACAAGATAGCAAACATTGGGAAGAACATGTATGCTAGAGAAGGTGATAAATTTAGTCTTGGATGTGTTGAGTTTGAGATGAGTGTGGAACATCAAGGTAGAGATATGTCATGCTATACAAAGTTAAAGGTGCAGGAATAACACCTAGGGGGAAAGTCAAGCATGAAGATACAGATTAATATTTTTATTGTTAGATGATAATTTAAGCAAGGAAAATGATTCAATCACCCAGGGAAAATGTCTAGGGAAGAAATCCAACTTTAGAGATGGGAATTTTTTTAAGAGTCAGAAAGAGGAAAACAAAAAAGAAACAGACAGTGGTGGTGTAGATATTAGAGGTGAGAATTTTAAGAAGGAAAAAAATCATCTGTCAAAGGTCAAGTAGAGTGAGTTTACTTGTGAAACTGTGTGTGTGTATGTTTGTATGTACATATGTATTGTAGGCACTTGGAAGGTCATTAGCAACTTGGTTGAGGACAATTTCTGTAGAAGAGTGGGAGAAATGAGAGTTCAATGAGTAGAAGTTGAATAGATAAAGATAGCTAGTTTAGATTACCTATTTAGGAAGGTTGGCCATTAAGGTCACAAGGAGTATTAGCTTGAAGGGGAGAGAAGTCTGAGAAAAAAGCATTTCAAGAATGCACAAGTCTTTCTGGCTAAATGAAAGGAGCACTAAAAAAAAAACAAACAAAAAACAGTATAAACAAGTGGTAGAAAGAGACAGGAAGGAAGTAGAAAAATAATTGAAAGAGTGGAGCTCCTGAGGAGACTGAGTTATTAGATGGGGTCAAGAGTACAGGTGAAGGTGCTAGGCCTGACAGGAGGATGGACAGATATTTCTCTGGTAAAGGAGGTAATAAGGAGTACAGGGCTAGAATTGGAGGAGACAGAAAATCCATGTTTGACAGGCTTTTCTGTTATGTGAAGTAAGTGGTAAACTCAAAGGCTGGAAGTCAGTGTGTGAAAAAATAGTTACAGACTTGAAAAGTGTGGTATTGTTTTGGATGGCAACCATGATGAAATGCAAAACAGTTGCCAGAATAAGATTGCCATATGGCAGTTGAGGTTTACAAAAAAATATGTATATATATGTATATATTCTAAAACCTTTCCATGTGTGTACATTTATTGGCAAATAATCAAATACTTTTTCCTCATTGTAGCACAACTAAGAAACGGCAAGAAATACAGAATCCAAATTTCACTGCGCCTGGTCAAAAATTTTTGTCTAAATCTCATTTTTATGAACACCTGGCTTTAGAAAAATCTTCAAGCAATGTATCCATTTCAGGGCAGCCATTTTGTACAGTTCCTGCCACAAGAAATGAAAAAAGGGGACATTTGATTACTCCAAGCAAACCAGTGAAAGTCTTTGTCCCACCTTTTAAAACTAAATCACATTTTCACCAAGATGAGCAGCACATTAACAAGAATACTAATGTGGAAGAAAACAAACAAAAACCAAAAAACATAGATGAACATAGTTCTAGTGATAGTAAAAATAATATTAATAACAGTGAAATTCATCAGCTTAACGAAAATAACTCCAGTCAAGCAGCAACTATGGTATTCACGAAGTGCGAAAAAGAACCTTTAGGTATTGTATGAAAATTTGTGTTGACATATTTTTGCCTTCCAGTTAGATGTTTCTCATATTTTAATAATGCCTGGAGAATCTGACCCCTTTTCTGGTGATTATAATAATTTCAGGACCTTTTTAATGCTTTAGATTCTTCCTAAGTCCAAAGATTAGATTCTAAGTATTCTAATGCTTTCTTTCAAAGGTAACTACTTGTGGACTTTCTTATTAAAAAAGCAATTAGATACATGATCTAAGACTGCTAATAGTGGAATACATATATTTAACAGGCTTTAAGTTTCTTCCAAATTTGAAATAAAAATAATAGATCTGTTGTTTACAAGACGAAACTTTGCTTATCCCTGAAGATTTAAAATTAGAGGAAATTGATGCATACGACTTTGTAAAACAAAGGTTGTGCTTTTTAGATTTTATATTTAAGCTTATTTTTTGCTAATTTGTTCTTTAATAGATTTAATTGCAAGTCTTCAGAATGCCAGAGATATACAGGATATGCGAATTAAAGAGAAACAAAAGCAGCATATTTTTCCACAGCCAGGTAGTCTGTATCTTGCAAAAACATCCACTGTGCCTAGAATCTCTCTGAGAGTAGCCGTAGAAGGCCGAGTTCCCTCTGCGTGTTCTCATAAACAGGTACGCTTCTGTCTGCAATGCTGCTAACTTTTATAGTCAAGTATAATTTCATGTTATTAACTAGTATCTCCAAACCGTTTTGTTCAAAGAAGGAGCAAATGAATGCGGGAATGGATAAATGAAATCATTTTGTTTCCTAATCTGCCTACAGTGGCAGCCTCCCTCTCTGCTGCCTTATCCCACTAAAGTGATCTGTGCTCCAAAATTGCTGTTTCTCTTCCCTCTTCAAATTTAAAGTGTGAATAACCCATAGCCTTGAATCCATTAAGAGCTATTGACATTTTTAGAATTTTTTTTTTAATGTTTGTTTTTGCGGAAGAAAGAGAGACAGAGTGCAAGCAGCAAAGGGGCAGAGACAGACGGAGACACAGACTCCGAAGCAGGCTCCAGGCACTGAGCTGTCAGCACAGAGCCCGACATGGGGCTTGAACTCACGAGCCGTGAGATCATGACCTGAGCTGAAGTCGGGCACTTAACCGACTGAGCCACCCAGGTGCCCCGAGCTATTGGCATTTTTAAAAGAGGATTCTTATTAAGCCAGTGCTATCTACTTACAATTTTAGGCAATGGAGAGGTGAATATAATATTGATAATATTAAAAAGTAATATTTATCGAGTAGTTTTTACGCGCTAGCCACTCTCCTAGGCACTGGGCCTGCGTTGGTTACATCTGCCTTAATCTTCCCAAGTGTCTAAAGGAGAGCTACTGTTATTTTTGTCCATCATTTGCAGAGGAGAGGCTGAAGCACAGGGTTCAGCAGGTGCCCCCAGAGTCACTTACCTAGGAAGCTCTCTTCCACCAGCTACAGTTCAAAGCAAGGAGTGTGACTCCAGAGTCAAGTCTGTACAAAGGAAGAGATACTTTGGGCTGAGGCATGCTGGGTGAATGGAGGCCAGGCCTGGATACAAATCTGACCTCCTGAGGTCAGATGCCCAAAAATACTTAAACTTTTCACTGTCTTTTTCCTTCTGAATTTTTTGACTTAAGAGGTTTTATAAAATATTAAGTTACTTTTTTACATCCAGAATGACCTCCTGTGGCAGCTGTAGCAGGAGGCATATACACAAGGGGAATGAAAAAGGTACGGGAGACTCTTGAATATAGGAGTCATTTATATTACGTTAAAATGTTTAGCTCTTAGTAACTAAGTTCAGTATTTTGATGGTGAATATTGTAATATTTAAATGAAAAACTTTGGTAAATTCGATTTTAGTTTCCTATAATTGTTTTTATTCTATGAAATTTGTTTTTTTTTGTTTTTCATTCATTATCAAATGTTTCTATCATTTATCTTGTGCAGTTATATATGTATGGCGTTTCCAAACATTGTGTAAAAATCAACAGCAAAAATGCAGAGTCTTTTCAGTTTCACACTCAGGATTATTTTGGGAAGGAAGTCCAGTGGGCTAAAGAGGGAATACAGTTGGCTGACGGTGGATGGCTCATACCCTCCAATGATGGAAAAGCTGGAAAAGAAGAATTTTATAGGTACTCTATGCAAAAAGAGATTGTGTTAACTTCCCTGTATTCCACCATACCTCTTTTTTTCCCTTACCTCTCTCAAACTTAACAAGTTGGCTAGAAGTCAAATTTGTATTCAGTGAATTATTTTAAGTACATTGTGGTTCAACTGACATTCTGTTGTAATATTTTGAAAAGTGAATTATGGTTTGTCCTTAGGATTTAATGAATTGGTTTTTCTTAAATTGGGACATTTTTCATTTGCATTTATAAAATAAAGACTGATAAGAAAAGTTAAGTTTGAATGAGCCTTACCATAGACAGACACACACACACACACACACACACACACATCATATTCTCTTTCATTGTGTATTTTAACAAATACAAAATATAAATACTAGAAGTTAAGCAGAGATGCTCAAGTATCAGTAATACCAAGTAACTGGTAAATTTTACTGCCCTAAAACATCAATAATTTAAATACTTTTTTTAACGTTTATTTATTTTTGGGAGAGACAGAGTGTGAGTTGGGGAGGGGGGTGAGCAGAGAGAGAGGGAGACACAGAATTCAAAGCAGGCTCCAGGCTCTATGCTGTCAGCACAAAGCCTGACACGGGGCTCAAACCCACGAACTGTGAGATCACGACCTGAGCCGAAGTTGGATGTTTAACCGACTAAGCCACCCAGGCGCCCCAACATCAGCAATTTAAAAACTATGTAACCTCTTATGTTTCTAATGTTTATACAAAGATGATTTACAATTTTTGCTATCAAAGATGCCTTACCATGCCAATGGCAAGAGATGAGAATCCTTTCTCTAATGCTCTTATTTTTTTTTTTTTTAATCTCTGTATATCTTTCCGAAATATATAGTTTGCGTAAAGTGGTAAAACATTTTTTCCTTAAACTTTTCTTATGTTTTTGGAGTATATTAAGGCAGGAATGTTATTTACATCTTGCTCTTATCTCCCATAGATATCTGTTATCGATTCTAGTTGGAAAAGTATAATAAATAGTTATATTATTTTCTTGTATTAAGGAAGCTACATAGTATAGTGGTTAAGAGTAATTACCCTGTAATCAGAAGAACATGGTTCATAACATTGACTGTTGGAGCTCAAGTTGTCTTTTTTGGTCATCCAACAAATATTTATCGAGGACCTACTATGTACCAGATAACTCTTCTGGGTATTCAGAATAATAAAAGAAAAGAAAATCTCTGCCCTAATAAGTTATACGTTATAGTAGAGGGATCTGGAGTGGGGAGAGAAAATTTTAAAAAGAAATAAGTAAATTGTGTAGTGTATTAGGAGGTGATGAATACTATGAAGATAAAGCTGGAAAGGGTATAGGGAGAATCAGGTGAAGAAAGGTGTAATTTTAGAATAGGCTAAGAGGCGCATGGGTGGCTCAGTCAGTTGAGTGTCTGACCTTTGATTTTGGCTCAGGTCATGATCCCAGAGTCATGGGATTGAGCCCCATGTCAGGCTCTGCACTGCGCGTGGAGATTATTTAAGATTCATTTTCTCTCTCTCCCTCTCCCTCCCTATGCCTCCCCATTCATGCACTCTTTCACTCTCTAAGAATAAAATAAAATGAAACAGAAACTTTTTTTTAATAAAAATAAAATAGGCTAAGTAGTTAAGAGGCTTCACTGAGTCTCTGACATTCAATCAGTGTCCTGAAGGAGGTCAAGGGAATGAGCATAAGACCATGTGAGGAGAGCATCGTTGGCTGTAAGCAAGATCTGCTTATTTGAGGACCAGGAGGAAAGTGAGTGTAGCTGGAGTAGAATGGGCAGGAGAGGAGTAGTAACAGATGAAATAGAGAGATGGGGCCTTATAAACCTTTGTAAAAATCTTGGCTTTAACTCTGAGTAACCTTTTTTGCCCTGAGTAAATCATAAGAACGTTTAAAGCAGAGGGGTGACATGATCTGCTTTAATTTTGAAAGGATGACTCTGGCTGTTTGTGGGGATTAATTAGATTAGGGAAGGACAATGCTGGAAGCAGACAGACCACTTAGGAAACTGTTGAGGTGATCCAGGTGAGACGTGGCTACTTGGGCGAAGGAGGTAGCAGTGGAGTTGGTGGAAAGCAGCTGGATTCTGGGTATGTTTTGAAGGTGGCACCATCAGGATTTGCTCATGGATTGGATGAGGAAAGTGAGAGAAACAAAGGAAAAATAGCTCCAAAGATTTTAGCACCGGAAGCTGGAAGGGTGCAGTTATCATGTCCTGAGAATTGAGAAGACCAAAGATGGAAAAGAAATGGGGTATCCAGTTGGGACATTTGAAGCTTGGGATATTAGTAGACATCCAAGTGGAGATGTTGAGTAGGTAGTTGGATATGAAAGTCTGGAGTTTATAGGCGAAGTATGAGCAAAAGACATCAATTTCATAGTTGTCAGCATATAGATGGAACTTTAAAGCCATAAAAGAAAGACCGAGAAAGAGCAACCCGAAAGTTAGCAATAAATGCCAAGACTGTGGTGTGTTGCAAGCCAAGTGAGGACAGAGCTTCAGGGAATCAAGAATGACCAGGTGTCAGTTACTGCTAAGTAAAGGAAGTGAGGACTGAGAATTGACCGTGGATTTATCTATGTAGAGGCCACTATTAGTCTTAATGAAAATAATTGAGTAAATTGAAAGAGGCAGTATCTGGAGAAGGAAGGAGGAGCAAAGGGTGTTAGTTTTGTTGTGTTTAAGGTAGAAAAAAACTTTTTTTTTAACTGATGGAAATTGTTCAGTAGAAAAGAAAGAAATCTCCCTATCAGGGGGAGAGAGGAGGCATTTCCTGGATCAATGTCCTTGACTAGGCAAGAAAAGGTGGGAGCTAGTATACAAATGGCAGGAGATGGTGAAGTGTAAGGGTCCAGATGCTGGTGTGGGAGTGGAAGCTTCTGGAAGTTTTCTTCATTACTTGTTTCCCTAGTACTCAAAGTAGGAATGAGAAAGGAAGAAGGGTTAGAGAGTTGAGCAGAGAGAGGAAGATCTTTAAAAAGCACCTGGGCTAGAGAAGGATATTCTTAGATGATTTCTAAAAACAATCTCTTTGAAAAAAAATGATCTAAAATAGAATTATTTTAAATTATGGGTCTCATTTCCAGTTGAAATTATTGTATTGACTAATATGCAAAGTGAATTTTATTAGTATATTTTGATACATGTTAAATCACTGTCTACACTGTATTACTTACTATACACTAACTCAAAAACTTTTATTGAATGATTTTGTACATTAGCGTTAGTATTTGTGCAAAGAATAGTCATGGTTATTGAATTCAGTATCATCTTATGTGGTTTTTTGTTTTTTGGTTTTTTTTATATTGTTCTACCTTTATTTGTTCAGGGCTCTGTGTGACACCCCAGGTGTGGATCCAAACCTCATTTCTAGAATTTGGGTCTATAATCACTACAGATGGATTATATGGAAACTGGCAGCTATGGAATTTGCCTTTCCTAAGGAATTTGCTAATAGATGCCTAAGCCCAGAAAGGGTGTTGCTTCAACTAAAATACAGGCAAGTATAATGCATTATGTTACGCAATCACATACTGTGATCAGGTTCAGACTTCTGTGCAGTCCGTGACTTCTAGGTCATAGAGGTACATGATCGCTTGTCAGTGACAGTCGCCATCCCACACTGCTGTTCTCACTTGTACACGGTAGTTCTCTTGTCACGCTCCAGTCCCCTTAGGAGAAATCACACATTCATGGATCTCCCTTCCCTCTTCCCCCACCCCTCCCCCTTAAACTCTTGGCATATGAAAAGAATATGAATTACTAATTTGATCCCTTATTTGGGGATTGCTAATAAAGCATTTTTGCATTTGGGGCATTTTAATATTTAATTCCTATTTTAACAGTATAAAACTTACTGTATTGCTGGCTGTCAAATTTTAAATTCTGTCTCAATAGTAGTTCTTCAGTTAAGATACTTAATTTTTATTCTCCATTATTCGGTGACTTTTTAAAAATAAAAATCTAGAGTCAAAATTCCTAAAATATTCATTTTTACTTTTATTTTTAGATACGATATGGAAATTGATAGAAGCAAAAGATCAGCTATAAAAAAGATCATGGAAAGGGATGATACCGCTGCAAAAACACTTGTTCTCTGCATTTCTGAAACAATTTCATCGAGCACAGATCTATCTGAAACTTCCAGCAGTAAAACTAGTGGTGTGGGTACCAAAAATGTGGGCACTGTTGAGCTTACAGATGGATGGTATGCCATTAAGGCCCAGCTAGATCCTCCCCTCTTAGCTCTCGTGAAGAAGGGTAGACTGACTGTGGGTCATAAGATCATTATTCATGGAGCAGAACTGGCGGGCTCCCCCGATGCCTGCACACCACTCGAAGCCCCAGAATCTCTTATGTTAAAGGTAAATTAAATTAATGCACACTCTCGGTAAAAATCCGTAACTGATTCAGTTACATTCTAGGGAGGTTTTACATTCTAAATTTTAAAATTATGCCTGTTAAAGATGCTCCATTTCTTGAAAACGTACTGGTAATCTTAATATAAGTGGCAAATTTCTGAGACTGTTAAATTTTTTTGTGCTGTTTTTGGGAAATCCAGAGATATTTATCAAGCTAAAATAATGCAGGAGCAAATATGTACCAGATTTGATTTTGTGCTATGGGTACCTATAGCCCTTGGTGCCTCCTGTTCTCTGCTTCCACCCTGATTCCTCCATTAGACCTATATTCCAGTGTGATTAGAGAATTTGGTTTCAGTGATTCTTAAATATATAATAATAAAATGTATGCTTCTGGAGCACCGGGTTGGCTCAGTCAGTGAAGCATCCGACTCTTGGTTTCCGCTCAAGTCACGATCTCACAGTTTGTGGCTTTGAGACCCACATTGGGCTCTGTGCTCACAACTTGGAGCCTGTTTGGGATTCTGTCTGTCTGTCTCTCTCTCTCTCTCTCTCTCTCTCTCTCTGCCCCTCCCCTGCACACACTCACTCTCACTCTCTCTCAAAATAAGTAAACTTAAAAAAAAAAAACACATAAACCATATCTTTCATCTTCATGTAAACTTTAGCCTACACAATAGGACTTTGTCATATTGAATAGTCTACAATACTGATATGAGAAATTACTAATATTGCACAGATTCACTTATGAGATAATCTTATAAATAGTTCTGTTGTATTCTGGAAGTCATTTTATAAGTGACTTAAACATTTTTAAGGTAAAGAGATACTTTGTCACTGTGTTGCTTTTAGAAATCAAGCTGAAACAGGCTTCTGTTGTTTAGGATATCAAAGTTGGAGTGGCTTTCAGTGTTTTATTTATATCAAATCAGTGCATGTGCATAATTTCAAAACTCATATAACATAAGGCTTATGACCACCCCCCCCCCCACGAAGCAGTCATTGATGCCATCCTGCCTAACCTCCATTCAGTGCTCCCCAAAGGCAACGACTTTGAATCCCTTTGGCACTTTCTTTTCTTTATATTGTGATGTCGTCTTTTCTCCTTCTGTTTAGACATTAACTATTAGCTTCCTGCTCTGAGGTTGAGGAGTGAAGTCTCTATTCACTGTTTATAATGACTGAAAAATATTTTTGCAGCTCAGCATGTAATATACTAACTACATTTTCTATACAACTTACTGCTTTCCTGGAGTTAACTGTCTTGCTGTTGTGTGTGCACGTGTGTATTTTTAATTTTGTGTCCTTATCACCAACTCATGCCCATACAAGAGACATAATTAAAAACCATATCAGTCTGTTACAATACCTTTATCAATTCCATTTCTTTTTCTTGGAGACCTCTGGGACCTCTCTACACTCTTTCATTCTGAAGTGGTTATCTTCTATGTATGCTGACCTGTTACCATCCTGGAAATTATTTTTACCTCTTTCTGTGTTGGAAGCCCTGTTTTCTGGATTTCACATCTATATGGATTTATTCTCTAGCTCTGAGGGCACATAACCAACCTCCACAGACTTCTTCACAGAGGGAGCATGTAGCTTTTTCTTTGATCTTATTGTAAGATGACTGAATATAGAATTTGAATTGGAAATAGCTTCTTCAGAATTTTGAAGACATTTTCTCTATTATCTTCTTGCTCCTGGTATAGTTTCTGCTCAGTTCTGTGCTATTCTTACTCTCAGTCCTTCACTATATTATCTGTTTCTAAGATCTGTTTGAAGATCATTTGTCTGCAGTATCTGGAAATTTCACAGTAAGGTACTTTGGTGTTGGCCTGTCTTTTAAAATCATCATTTGGGTACAATCATGGAGTTCTAGGAAATTTTCTTGAAGTAGTTCTTTGGTAATTTCTTCCTCCTCCATTTTTTCCTTACCAATTTTCCTGAACTAATATTTGGGCAGTAGGCCTCTCTGATTGGTCTTCTGCTTTTTCTCATCTTTTCTCCTATTTTCTATTTTATTGTCTTTGTTCCTCCTACTTTCTAGTTCTAATTTTCTAATCCCTAAAGTGAATTTGTGCCTATTGGCATAATTTTCCGTTTTCAAGAGCCCTTCATTATTCCCTGAATGTTTCTTTTTTTATTACATCCCATTCTTGTTTCATAGATACAACATCTTCTCCTGTTTCTCAAGCTATTAATATTGTGTTTTATCTTAGTTTTTTCTGCTCACTGCATTTTTTTCCCCTATAATGTCTCTTTTTTGTTTGTTTGGGTCTCATGTTGGAGAATTCCTTCAACTGGTAATTGTTAGCTGTTCTTTCCTCTTCAAGAGTGGGGCACTAATGAGCTGATCAGAAGCTCTGTGTGAGGTGGGCTTTGTCAACTTGTAGCGTGATAAGACAGGGCTTGTGTTTTCATTAGGAGACCCTCAAATAACAGTCACTGGTCTGAGAGCTGAACAGAATAAGAAAACCAATAGACTCATTTTCAGCATAAGGATTTTCATTGCATTTTTTGTTTTCAGTATAGAATCTCACCCTCACCCCAGCTGTCTCTGCCTTGTGTTCCAGAGCCCAGGATATGTATAATTCAGCTTGTCGAGAAAGTAAATTGTCCTGGGTTCTTCTTGGTGTGAGAGAAGGACAGTCACCGGGCTGCTCGGGTTAGGAAATGAAATCTGAGGTCTTAACTATCTTTATACAAAATCTCAACCATTCTTTCTGTTTTCGGCTGCACCTCACGCTCCTTCCTCCAGAGGTACCTGTTGCCTCCAAATTCTAAGTGATTTCCCTAAATTATTTTCTTCCATATTGGCTCCATACAATTTTGCCAGCTGAGTAATGTTGGGCAGGTTATCCTTCAGTTTTGTCATCTGTAAAATGGGAATAAGAATGAAGCAGGAGTATGGAATGGGAGTAAGGATTGTTGTAAGGATTAACTGTTAATAGACATAAGGTACTTAACACTATCCAGGCACCATGATAAGTGTTTTATGAATGTTTGCTATTTTTATTAACATTTCTCGGGCTGCTTCGTTACTTACCACCAGGTGTCCAGTAGGCTTTTAGCTTCCAAAATTTTGCCAGTGTCTCATCCGTTGTCCTCCTGTCTCCAGTTCTCTTTATCCTTGTAGGATTTTTGAGGGAACCTAGGTAAATAAGTACATTTTAATCCATCATGTTTCATTTGGAGTCTCTTTTATTAATTTTCTAATACTAATATTTACATTAAGACTATAACAGCATAAACAATTTTTTGAGAGACTATGTTTTGAAAGTGTTTTCACTTTTGTATAATTTTTGTACTGTCTTTTCTTCATGGGACTTTTAAAAGTGAATATGTTTGAATGAATGGAAGAATTAATGAAAATGTTATAAAATCTGAAATAGAGTTGGATATAAACTTAGAAGTTGATTTGTCCGTTAATTTGTCCAGATATCTGCGAATAGTACTCGGCCTGCTTGCTGGTATGCCAAACTTGGATTCTTTCCTGATCCTAGACCTTTCCCTCTCCCCTTGTCATCACTTTTTAGTGATGGAGGAAACGTTGGTTGTGTTGATGTAGTTATTCAAAGAACATACCCCATACAGGTATGATACACTTTTGACGTTCACTATGTATTTCTTTTTGGGGGAACAATTAATCTGAATGATCCCTTCCTACCATGTACTTTTGTTTCACACATCATTACAGTGGATGGAGAAGACTCCATCTGGATTATGCATATTTCGCAATGAAAGAGAGGAAGAAAGGGAGGCGACAAAATATGCAGAGGCCCAACAAAAGAAACTAGAAGTCTTATTCAATAAAATTCAAGCAGAATTTGAAAAGCATGACGGTAAGATGGGTTGAATACCATAAGTTGTTTTAAATAGGACAAGTTTTGTTTTCTTTTAATTAGACCTTTTAGAGACTTCTCTGATTTAACTTTTGTAATTGGGTGAATTGTCTTTGAGTAATAGACTTCTTTTTCCTATTCTAGATCTGACTTTTTAAGTTTTTTAAAAAAATACTACATAGGGGCACCTGGGTGGTTCAGTCAGTTAAGCGTCCAACTCTTGGTTTTGGCTCAGGTCATGATCTCACAGTTTGTAGCTTCAAGCCCCGTGAGGGGCTCTACGCTGACACCATGGACCTTGCTTGGGATTCTCTCTCTCCCTCTCTGTCTGCCCCTCCCCTGCATGCTTGTGTGTGTGTACACTCTCTCAAATAATAAATAAATAAACTTAAAAAATAAAAATAAAAGTATTACCTAGATATACAGATAAACATTGAACTGACCCCAAATTATCACCTCATTATTCAACACACTGAGCTTTTAGATAGCTTGTAATTGTCTTAGGCAATAAAACATTATATAACCACAGCCCTTTTCAGAAGTCTTGTTTTTGTTACAAAAAAAATTTTTAACGTTTATTTATTTTTGAGAAGCAGGGAGAGATAGAGCATGAGCAGGGGAAGGATAGAGAGAGGGAGACAGAATCTGAAGCAGACTCCAGGCTCTGAGCTCTCAACACAGAGTCTGACACAGAGCTTGAACCCACAAACTGTGAGATCATGACCTGAGCCAAAGTCAGAAGCTTAACTGACTGGGCCTCCCAGGCGCCCCTCACTTTTCAGTAGTCTTAAGTAAACGTCCTCTTAAGCTTCAGTACCAAAATATTTTTAGTGCCCCGTTTTTGGTCTTAGAGAAACAATAGCAACAAGGGAAGAAACTGCCAAATTATTTTACCTCAGACGAATACTGTATGGTACCACTTATATGTGGAATATAACAAAGTCAGACTTACAAAACTATAGTAAAATGGTGGTTACCAGGGAATGAGGGGGTAGGAGGGTAAAATTGATGGTGTTTAAGGATAAAACTTAACAATGAGCAGTAAATAAGCTGTGGTGATCCAATGCACAGTACAGTGAATATAGACAATATTGTACTACTGTGCTGTGGTAAATATCAATACAATGGCAGTCATATTAACTATCTAATTACATCAAAACAACACATAAGCCTTAAATTTACATTGTTATATGTCATATGTATTGAATACACAGGAAAGATAAACACTCAAAAAACAATTATTTTCCCTAAGCTATTCATCATTTTCTTTCTTCATTGTCCTTATCTACTTTATATAACTTTTGCATTTTTGTTGTTGTGGTTGTTGGTTGTCATGTTATTACATCTGGAGCTAGATCTTGTTTCCCTGGCATCAATTTTAATATATCATAGTATTTTTTACGTAAAGGACATGATAATTTGTTTTTTTATCTATTTTTATGGCTGAAAATTTTATGTTCTGCATTTTTTTCATGATTTTCAACTTCATTTTCTATATAAATCTGTGGAAAAATTGAACTCTTCATTTTTGATTCACCAGCTCATGCTGTTTTCATGATTAAATGAGTCATGAAATCATTTACTTAATTTACAAATTTGACTCTAAACTCTCTGTGTGACAATTTTTTAAACCAGGCGTGAGTACACTAGTTTCACATTTTCCTAGAAAACTTGTGGCAGATAAATTGTGTTTTGCTTTTTAGCCTCCCTTTGGGTACTTTTTGCCTATTTCTCCAATTTTCAGTGTTCTTAAAAATTTGTGGGTCAGCTAATTAGTGATGCTTTATTCCTAGAAAATATAACAAAACGATGTGTACCATTACGTGCATTAACAAGACAGCAAGTCTGTGCTCTGCAGGATGGTGCAGAGCTTTATGAAGCGGTGAAGAACGCACCAGACCCGGCTTCCCTTGAGGTGAGAGAGTAAGAGGGCGCACAGCGAGTCTTAACCTTAATCCTTTAAGGTGGGAAGCTGCTGTCGGTCTTCTGGCCATTACAGGAGGTGCTGTATTGAATTGGTGTTTCTCAGAGATGATGTGTGCATCTCTGGAGTGCTCAGTGATGTGCCAAACCAGTGCATTTCAGTTCTATACCAAATGGAGGACAGAGGGATTAAATAATTTTTTTTAACATCTATTTATTTTTGAGAGTGGTGGAGGAGGGATAGAGAGAGGGAGACATGGGATGTGAAGCAGGCTCCAGGCTCTGAGCTGTCAGCACAGAGCCCGACGTGGGGGCTCCAACTCACGAACTGTGAGGTCATGACCTGAGCTGAAGTCGAACGCTTCACCAACTGAGCCACCCAAGCACCCTTTAAATAATTTTATGTATTAAATAAACGTGGCTTCAAATACAGGCAAAACTTGTTTACTTTTCAGATAAAACAAGTATCTTCAAAGCAGTGTCTCAGTTGCCATGTTCTCACCTGCTTCTCAGATCCTACCTAGAGTTTATCTGATAATCCTCTAAGAATATTTTGGTGGAAAAGTGTCAGAAGCACTAAATTGTGTTAGATTCACGGCTATGCCATTTATTAGACAACTGGGCATAAAATAGCTATAACATGGGCATAAAATAAGTTGTTTGGGGATCAAATTAGATAATAAATGCAAAGATGTACTGTTATAAAGTTCCATTATCAATGTTAGTTACTATTATCAGAACATCATTTATTAAGGTAAGCTGCCTCCTAAGTTTTTAGACACCTGGGTATCTAGTTAATGCAAATTCTGGGATTAGTTGGCTAGATAGGAGGGGAAGTTTTAAGAAAACTGTTGTTTATTGATTAATCTCGTTTATTTGATGGCAATAAATCTGGTTGATAGCCTTAACTTTCTTAACTAGTAGGACTACGAAATAAACAGCACTCCGTTAGAGGAGAAGTGCTCTTCTGAATAGAATTCCTTCATATTACCAAATGTTACAACCGAGATCCACCCTGTGAGGAGTGTCAAGGGAAAAATCTGTGAGTGGCTTGATCACTAGGTCCTAAGAGTATATGATTCTGGAGCTTTCACTTAGATAAAGTTGTTAATGCAATTCTTGGAGGGAAAGATAGCCATCCATTTCTAAGAGACCTCGTCAAAAGGGTTTGTTTTCAGTGACAGTGTTGAGTGTTGGAAGACTGTGGAATCACGGTTTGGTTTTTTTAATCGTGTTTAAACACTCTTCATATTTAGAAAGACCTTTTCAGGGCACGGAGATTCCGTAGCTTCCCTTCCCACTGTGGATATTAACACGTGTGAGGCAGCAGCTATCTCGTGTGCTCTGTGTTGGGATTCTGTTTCCTGTTTCATTTGATTTTATTTTTTGTTCATTCATTTTTGTTATACTGAGTAAGCATCCGAAGAGATACAGACAGCAATGTTGCTAAAATGACTGGGAGAGAAGTGTGGAGGCAGAGAGAAGTGCTTGTAGCACATGTCTGTTTTCAGTCATATCTGCTGTTCCAGAGAGTTCATAAAATTGTACTGCAGCGGGGTAAGAATGGGAGCTCTTGAACGGCCTCTCCCTGTATGCCCTGCAAGTGATTCATTCTCTCTGCGTCAGTTTCATCATCCATAACATGCAAACAATACGGTGCCCACCTCCACAGGGTTACTGTAAGGATTAAATGAATTAATACATTTATCACACACAGATCCATTCCTCAAATATAGGGAGCATTCAAATGTCAGCCATTTGTAATCTTGATGACAGTTATGATTATTACGGTACATTTATAAGTAGGGGGTTATTTTGGCCCTGGGGAAATTTGTCACAAAGATAGGTGAACAGTCTAAGGCACCTGAAAATATTTGTTATATGATAAGCTAAGTACATTAATCTCAATTTTTATATTGTCATATTATTAAAGTGAACTCAGTTCTGTCGTATCTTATCCCCATTTAAAGAGATTCATGGGTCGCCTGGGTGGCTCAGTCGGTTAAGCATCCAACGTCAGCTCAGGTCATGATCTCACATGGTCCGTGAGTTCGAATCCCGCATCGGGCTCTGTGCTGACAGCTCAGAGCCTAGGGCCTGCTTTGAACTCTGTGTGTGTGTGTGTGTGTGTCTCTCTTTGTGCCTCTCCCCCACTCACGCTCTGCCTGTCTCCCTGTCAAAAATAAATAAACATTACAAAATAAATAAAGAGGTTCATTTACAGTGGGTGAGATTTTTTGTTTTGTTTGCCTTTTATTCTAATAAAATTTGCCTTAATAAATGATCATAGGCTTATTTCAGTGAAGAGCAGATAAGAGCTTTGAATAATCACAGACAGATGTTGAATGATAAGAAGCAAGCACAGATCCAGCTGGAATTCAGAAAGGCTATGGAATCTGCTGAGCAAGGAGAACAAATGTTACCAAGGGATGTTACAACTGTGTGGAAGATGCGTATCATAAGCTATGGGAAAAAAGAAAAAGATTCAGGTCAGTATGTAAATTTTTTTAAGTTCAAGTACTATTTATTAACAAAATGACTTCAAATGCTAAAGTATAAAGTCAACATGTATCAGAGGAGCAAAAGTGGGCTACCAGTGCCCACAAGATAATGATACAGTCCTTGGATCTTTGTTGTTACCATATTTGTTTTATAAGAATTTTAATGATTATCAGTTCTTGTATTATGTCTTTTTCCTCTTTATCTAGTTACCTTGAGTATCTGGCGTCCATCATCAGATTTATATTCCCTGTTAACAGAGGGAAAAAGATACAGAATCTATCATCTTGCAACGTCACAATCTAAAAGTAAATCTGAAAGAGCTAACATACAGCTAACAGCAACAAAGAAAACTCAGTATCAGCAGCTACCGGTACAAGCTTTTCATTATAATTTAATTTTGATTAATGCATATTAGTTTAGAGAATCTACATACACTGATTTTTTTTTTCTTGTAGGCTTCAGATGAACTCCTATTCCAAGTTTATCAGCCGAGGGAGCCCCTTTACTTTAACAAACTATTGGATCCAGACTTCCAGCCACCTTGTTCTGAGGTGGACTTAATAGGATTTGTAGTTTCTGTTGTGAAAAAAATAGGTAATCCACAGTGTATTTTTTTTTAATTTTTTTTTTCTTGTTTATTTTTTTTAATGTACATCCAAGTTAGTTAGCATATAGTGCAACAATGATTTCAGGAGTAGATTCCTTAATTCCCCTTACCCATTTAGCCCATCCCCCCTCCCACACCCCTTCCAGGAACCCTCTGTTTGTTCTCCATATTTAAGTCTCGTATGTTTTGTCCCCCTCCCTGTTTATATATTATTTTTGCTTCCCTTCCATTGTGTTCATCTGTTCTGTGTCTTAAAGTCCTCATATAAGTGCAGTCCTGTGATGTTTGTCTCTCTCTGACTGACTTCGCTTACTGTAATACCCTCTAGTTCCATCACGTAGTTGTAAATGGCCAGATTGCATTCTTTTTGATTGCCGAGTAATACTCCAGTGTGCGCGCGCGTGTGTGTGTGTGTGTGTGTGTGTGTGTGTGTGTGTGTGTGTGTGTGTGTATTTACCACATCTTTATCCGTTCATCCATCAATGGACATTTGGACTCTTTCCACACTTTGGCTATTGTCGATAGTGCTGCTATAAACATGGGGGTGCATGCGCCCCTTCAAAACAGCATACCTATATCCCTTGGATAAATACCTAGTAGTGCAATTGCTGGGTCGTAGGGTAGTTCTATTTTTAATTTTTTGAGGAACCTCCATACTGTTTTCCAGAGTGGTTGCACCAGTTTGCATTCCCACCAGCAGTGCAAAAGAGATCCTCTTTCTCCCCATCCTCACCAACATCTGTTGTTACCTGAGTTGTTAATGTTAGCCACTTACAGGTGTGAGGTGGTATCTTATTGTGGTTTTGATTTCTATTTCCCTGATGAGGAGTGAAGTTGAGCATTTCTTCATGTGCTGGTTGGCCATCTGGATGTCTTCTTTGGAGAGGTGTCTATTCATGTCTTTTGCCCATTTCTTCACTAGATTATTTGTTTATTGGGTGTTGAGTTTGGTAAGTTCTTTATAGATGTTGGATACTAGCCCTTTATCTGATATGTCGTTTGCAAATATCTTCTCCCATTCTGTCGGCTGCCTTTTAGTTTTGCTGATTGTTTCCTTTGCTCCACGGTGTATTTTTAATTGTAGCTTTTTATGAATGCTTTTGGAAAATGTTATCTTTTAAAATTTGTCTTCCTTAAGATTAATTGGAGTTACAAATCAGCAAATTTAGTGACTAGCGATTTGAAAGTAGGCCTGTGTTAACCTCAGTTCTTCATGAAAAGCAATTCTACCGTATTACAGGGAAAGAACCTACATCCTATTCTGTGCTATTTAATTTTAAAGAAGTTGCTAGGAATGTTTTGTAGCATTTGAATGGTTACTGGGTAAATAATTATAACCTCCCTCTATAGTTTATTGAGCATTCAAACCTTCACCTCCCGCTTCTCTGCAATATCCCTCATTATCCCAAATAATGTCTCTTGTTCTAAAGCCAACTTTGTTTATTTAGTGTGGCCACTCCAACTTTTGTATGGTTAGTACTTGTTTGTATGGTACATCTTTTCCCACCTGGTATTTTTAACCTGTCAACATCTTTATATTTAAATTGGGTTTCTGGAAGACAGCCCAGTTGGATCTTGCTTTCTTATCCAGTGTGAGGGTCTCTGGTCTTTTAACTGGTTTGTTTAATCTGATCAACTTTAATGTGATTATTAGCATGGTTGGATTAAAATGTACCTACCACCTTGCTAGCTAGCTATTTTCCCTGTGTCCCATTAGTTCCCTGTGTTGGAAGGTTATTCTCTGTGATGTTCCTACACATTTATAGCAGCCATTGTCTCAGACTCTCACTTCAAGAATGCTTATATAGCAAAAAAATCTTGGAAGGATGGAGATCGTGTCTGCCTCCAACACAGAGGGCACATTTATTTCCCAACCAGGGAATCTGGTCTCTTTTTCTATGTGTTTGATTTTTTTTTTCTTGTTTATTGTTGTTATTATTGTTGTTGTTTAAATTCCATGGGTGAGATTCTGATTATATTTTGAAGGAGAGGGACAGTGTGAAGTAAAGAGAGGAGTCAAGGAGTTCAGTGCCAAGGTGTTTGGTCTGAGCACATGAGAAGAGAGAGCGGTCATTTACTGAGAGGGAAAGAGTACAAGAAAAAGAGATGTGTGTGGGAAGGGTGAAGAGCTCAGTTTGGTCAGTTAAGGTTTAGATGCTTAGTCTAAACAGAAATTTCTACCTGACAGTTGGGTATGCCGGAGTCTGGGGAAGTGGTCTGGGCTGAAGATATAAACTGGGACATCATCAACGTACAGGTGCCGTTTAAAGCTGTGAGACCGGATGAGGTCAGTGGGTGTGGGAGTAGCTAGAGAGGTGGCTCGGACACTCTGACGCTTAGAAGCAGGAAGATGTAAAGGAACCAGTAAAAGAAACAAGAGGAGCAGCCTGAGGAGTGGGAGGAATCCTTAGGGAGGGAGCTGCGCTGAGAGCCCAGAGGGAAGAGTTCCAGAGAGAGGGGACTGATTCGGTCTCGGATGGCAGTTGATAGCTGAGACAGGGAGGCGAGGGCCAGGAAGGGGCTGCTGGCTTGAGCCCCAGGAGGAGCCAGTCTGATGGTAAGGTGGGCAGGGGAGTGGAAGGAGAGGCACGCGCACAGTGGACACAGGCATTATAAGGTCATGCTTCAAGCACCGAAGGGAAATGGAGCACTCACGAGAGGGAGAATTGGGATCAAGAGAATGTCTGTGTTTTCCAGTGCAAGTGCTACCAGCATCCTGATGAGATCGTGTACACTGACTAGAAAGGTCCAGTAACGGGAGTGAATGTTTTTAGAGGTGGGGAGCAGCAGGGAGCCAAGAGCAGGGGAGACAGCTACCCCAGCCTGACGTCCTGTAGCACAAGAGGTCTGCGGGGGGCAGCAGTGGCCTCGGAGGAGGAGAGCCAGGTCTCAGTTACAGCAGGCCGGTAAAGACAGCACTTAAGGAATGGTTGAGGGTAGTGGGGACTTGTCCAGTGAAGGCGTTCCAGGCGACAGGGAGAGGTAGGAGACGGTGCGAAAGGAGGTAGTGTATGAAACTTTCCGGAGATGGGAAATACGGCAGGACCCGGGAGCCTGGCTGCTTGTGGAGACTTACCTGAGATCGCTTCTCATGGCCCCAGGGCAGATAGCGGTGAGGAGGTGAGGTGCACGGGAGGAAAACGTGTGGAGACCTGCCAGGAGCCAGTGGTTCTTGACTTTCTACCTTATCCAAGACCATTTTTCCCCCTCTCAGTTACTGAGTAATGGCTGCGAACTTGAGTTTCTTTCCACTATATATTGCCCGTCTCTGGGAGATACTAGCTCTGTTCTTCATCATTTTTCCTGGTTCCGTGAGTCCCCTGTGATTAATTTGCATTGCTGCCATAACTAAGTACCACAAACTGGGGGAGCGTAAACAACCAAAATTTACTGTCTCCGTTCTGCAGACCAGAAGTCCGAAAGCAAGGTGTTGGCAGAGTTGGTTCCTTCTGCGGCTGTGAGGGAGACGTGTTCAGCACCTTGCTCCCCGCACCCGCTGGTTTGCTGGCAATCTTTACTGCTCCGTGGCTTATAGGTGCACCGCCACGATCTCTGCCTTCATCTTCACGTGGCTTTCTCTCTATGCGCGTGTCTGTGTCCAAACTTCCCCTTTGTATGAGGACATTGATCGTCACGACTGCATCTTAACTTGATTACGTCTGCAAAGACCTTGTTTCCAAATAAGGTCACGCTCACAGGTACTGGGGGTCAGGACTTCAACATCTTGAGTGGGGGACACAGTTCAACCCACCAACACCCTGGAATGTTCACTTCTGTCAGTCCTGGTCGTCTGCTTTTCCCCTGCAGCCATGTTCATTATTTGCGATCAGAAGAGGAAAAAAGTAAGATGCCCATTCCGTTTGCTTTTCTTCAGGTTTACAGGTAATAGAATTCTCAAATTTTCACCAGTTTGGGGAAGGAGATGAGAAGCTGAGCCCTTCTGTGCCTGGCCTAGCCACACTCTCGTTTCTTTCTTTCATCACCAATTTTTAAATTTTACATCAGAATATTCCTCATTTGGGTTTTTAGTGAACATTTCTTTTTTTTTATTTAGTTTGATGTTAAACGTTAGAGGAAAAAATTCTCTTCGAATGTTTCGAAGTGCCACCTTAAACCCGAAGTAGTACTTATCTAACGCTCAAATCTACTGATGATGGTTCCTGGCTTAAAATCTTCAGTGGCTCCTGTCCCTTAGAAAATGAAACCCACACTCCTTCATAGGCCTGAAAAACTCTTCAGCTGCCTCAAACCACCACCCCACACACCTCAGCTAAACTATGCCACTTCATGTGCCTGATGCATTATATATAACATTTAACACTTTCAACCTTTAAAAAATACACCTTACTGACAATGCCCTTTGTCCTCCTGTCTAAAGGAGTTGGAGAACCGTTGTCCTTCGTCATTCAGCCCAGCTGAATAATGTTCCTCCCCAGCTGGGTGCTTATGCCAGCTTACATCTTCCCTCCTCAGTTTCTGCAGCGTTTAGTGCGTTGGGTTGCTTCAGCATCCGTCACGTGGCCCATGATCCTGTGTCCACATTTCTGAACCTCCTCCCCACCAATGATACTGTGATCTCTTCAAGGAAAGGGACTCAGTTTTAGTTTCTTTCTGTCCCCACTTCTAACAAAACGGGGCGGGGGGAGTGGGTAATTGTTGAAAACGTCACATATGTACATAAAGTGCTCGTAGTAATGCTGTTCATTTGCTGTTATCATCCCTCTGTACAGATGGGGAGACCAGAGCTCAGAGATGTTAAATAACCTGCCCAAGGTCACAGTTATATAAATGATTGGAACCCATACTTTCAGGCTCTAATGCCTATGTGTTCTTCTTATGCTTCAGCTAACAAAGCCAAACCAAATCCAACCATCTGAGAGTTGGGCTTGAAGTAGGGACTACTGTGTGTTCAATCTGTTGTGTTACTATATTACAAACACTGTGGCATCCGATGAATTAATTAAGTGAGATCACTTCTTAGGTCAGTTTCCCAGGAAACAGACTGAGATTTTCATGCAGATGTATTGGAAAGTGCACTCAGGAGCAGCACCTGTGGGGAAGCAGCACCTGCCTCTGGGCAGAGAGGGGAGCTGGGGGGCGGGAGGGTGCCGCTCAGGGAGCCGTGCAGCGCTTGGCAGAGGGGGGAGCCCTGCAGTGCCGCTTGGCAGAGGGGGGAGCCCTGCAGTGCCGTTGCTGCAGAGATACAGCAGTCCCGGTCTGGTGGGGATTCTGCAGCTGGCGTGTCTCTTAGCGAGAATTTGTGAAGTGGCCTCACATACTGCTGTGTGCTTTAGCCTTTCAGTGAAACTTTCGAAAAAGAATTTAAAGGGAACAGTGGATTCTGCGTGAGTTCAGAACAATCCCAGACTGCAAACCTGCAGAATAATCTCCCTCTTATCCTTTTATTTTCATGATTTTTTCAGTGCCAACATTCTAAAAGTGTTACTTGAAAAAAATTCTTCCAGTTGTTACCATTTGTACGAGATGTGTGGTAATTACAGGAAATTTTCTATTTTTTTTCAGTGTATATAATTTGATCTAGGTATGAAACCTGTACTGAGGAAAAAATGAAATGAGGGAGCTATCCTGGAAGCTTATTTTCATATTTTGCATTTTCTAAATGTTTTTCAGTAAACAAGTATTGCTTTTAAAATTGGGGGGAAAACATAGTTTAAAGAAGCACATTTGAGAGAAGGGCTGTAATCATTTTGAATATAATTAGAGGCAAATTCCCAAATTAGAAAATTGAACATACTTGGGAAACATAATTTCTCTAAAAGCAGTATTTAATATTTAGGATTACAATCCATTAAATGAATCTACTTATAAAATTGAAAACAGTGAAAGGAATAACCATCATTTGCAACAGGATAAACAAATCATTATCTGAGAATGACAATTCTTTGGGTTCCTATCATTTATAAGGGAAACATAATTCTTGAAGTAACAGAGACAAGAAATTCTAAATCGTTAGATTAAATGGTGAGTGCCTCAGTCCTGTCTCTTCCCATTTTTGGCATTGAAACTTTTTCACTTTTTATTTTGAATAATTTCAGGCCTTCAGAAAAGTTGCAAAACTAATGCAGACTTTACAATTATCCCTCCCCCAGCTTCGCCTAATGTCAGCATCTTGTGTGACCATGGTACCATTATTAGAATCTGGAAGTTAACATTGGCATAATATTATTACCTGCAGTGTAGATTTAAGTGTAGATTTATGCTGTTTTACTTCTTCTGTTCCAGGATCCCACTTTCGTGTAATCATCATTTCTCCCGAGTCTCCTCTCGTCTTTAACAGTTCCCCAGTCTTCTCTTGGTTATTTTTTTTTTTTTTATGTTTATTTACTTTTGACAGAGAGACAGAGCATGAGTGGGGGAGGGGTAGAGAGAGGGGGAGACACAGAATCCGAAACAGGCTCCAGGCTCCGAGCTGTCAGCACAGAGCCCGACACAGGGCTCGAGCTCCATGGATTGCGAGATCATGACCTGAGCCAAAGTCAGACGGTCAACCGACTGAGCCACCAGGTGCCCCTCCCCAGTCTTCTCCCTTTTTTTCCAATCTTGACTCTCTTGAATAGACTGATCATGTTGTAGCATTTTCCTCAACTTGGGTTTGTCTGATGTTTTCTCATGATTGGAATAAGGTTATACATATCTGGCAAAAGTGCCACAGAAACAGTGTTGTGTCTGTCCGCCTCCCCATCAAGGGTTTAATGATGCTGATACTGCTTGTTACTGGGAGCGGCAGCCTTGAGGTCTGCAACCTTAACCTTAAAGGAGATTCCTTGAGACTATGTAAGTCCAATTTCACCTCAAACTTTTCACCAATTAATTTTAGCATCTATCAGCTGATTTTGTTTGCAGGAGTTTTTACTGTAGTGTTTGCCTAATGATTTCCTTTTTTTTCTTTCTTCTTTCATTCTCCATTTATTGGAGCTCTACCATAAGGAAGAGCTGCCCCTTTTCCCCAAATTTACTTTCTTATTTGATTTATATCAGTATGGACGAATGAATATGTATTTTAGTCTGTGGGTTACAATTCAATACCTGCATTATTTTGTTGTTCAGATTGTTTCAGTTTGGGCCACTAGGAGTTTTTTCAGGTTGACTCCTGTAATTTTGCGAGCACCTCTTTTCGGCATTACAAGATGTTCCAGGTTCATCTTATATGTTCCTTGCCCCAATCAAGTTGGACCAACTACTTCTCAAAGAAACCCTGGATCACTTTTTTCTTTCTTTCTTTTTTCTTTTTCTTTCTTTCTTTTTTTTTTTTTTTTTTTTTTTTGAGAAAACTGTTTATAGCCATGACCTAATGGCTAGATACACTCATTACTGCACAGGCATCATTGCTTCTAGGCCGTATCAGACAGAAGGCGCCAGGAAGTATGTGTGTATATTCTATTGTGGATTTCCCCCTCTGTGGTTGGGCTTGTTTGTTGGTGGGATAGGTGAAGCGTGTGTGAAACACTGTGGTTCTAAGAATCAGCTGCACAAAGACATACCAAGGGAAGCATCACTTTTCATTCCTTCCACCCCAGTGCTGTTTCTCCCCTGCTTTCTACCCACGTCCTGCCTCTGTAGTTTCTGCTTTATCCTTCCTGTATTTGTTCTCCACAAGTGGACAGATACATGTACAATCTCTTATATCAGCTTCTTTCTTATATGAAGAGTAACAAACTTTAATTTTTGTGCGTGTGCGTGCTTTTTTCACTTAACAGTATCAATTCATAGCAAGCTATCTCATTCTTTATTTCTTTTTAATTCCTAGATATTCTATTTTTAGTGCAATTGTAAATGGGATTTTCTTAATTTCTCTTTCTGCTACTTAGTTATTAGTAAATAGAAACACTATAGATTTCTGTGCATTATCCTGAAATGTGTATCCTGAATGTGTGTATCCTGAAACTTGAATGAATTCATGGATCAGTTCTAGTAGTTTTTTTGATGGAGTCCTTATGGTTTTCTATATAGTGTCATGTCATCTGCAAAGAGTGAAAGTTTAATTTCTTTCTTACCAATTTGGTTCCCTTTTCGTGTTTTTCTTTTTTGTCTAATTGCTGCAGCTAGGATATCTAGTACTGTGTTGAATAAAAATGGTGAGAGTGGACATCTTTGTCTTGTTCCTGATTTTAGGGGGAAAGCTCTCAGTTTTTTACCACTGAGTATGATGTTGGCTGTGGGTTTTTCATATGTTCCCTCTAACCCTGCTTTGTTGAGGATTCTCATCATGAACGGATGTTGTACTTTGTCAGATCCTTTTTCTGCTTCTGTTGAGATGATCATATGATTTTTTATCCTTTCTTTTCTTGATGTAATGTATTGTGGTGATTAATTTGCAAATATTGAACCACTCTTGTATCCTGGGAATGAAACCCCTTTGATTGTGGTGAATGTTTTTTTTAATGTATTGTTGGATTCAGTTTCCTAATGTTTTGTTGAGGATTTGCTCATCGGGCATATTGGCGTGTAGTTTGTTTTCAAGTGTCTATCTGGTTTTGATATCAGGATAATGCTGTACTCATAGAGTGTATTTGGGAGTCTTCCTTCCTCTTCTGTTTTTTGAACTAGTTTGAGAAGAATAGGTATTCACTGTTACTTAAATGTTCACCTGTGAATTCACCTGTGAAGCCATCTGGTCCTGGGCTTTTGTTTATTGGGAATTGTTTGATTACTGATTCATTTTCATTGCTAGTAATCAGTCTGTTCAAATTTTCTGTTTCTTCCTGATTCACTTTTGGGAGGTTACATGTTTCTAAGAATTTATGCATTTCTTCTAGATTGTCCAAGTTGTTGGCATATACTTTTTCATAATGTGATCTTTGTATTTTTATTATTTCTCCTCCTTCATTTGTGATTTTGTTTGAGCCCTCTTTTTCTTGAGGAGTCTGGCTTTGGTCTGGTTTACCAATTTTGTTTATCTTTTCAAAGATCTAGCTTCTGGTTTCATTGATCTTTTTTTTTTTTTTTTTTTTTTTGTCTCATTTATTTCTGCTCTAATCTTTATAATTTCTTTCCTTCTACTAGCTTTGGATTTTGTTTGTTCTTTTTCTGTTTCCTTTGGGTGTAAGTTTAGGTTGTTTATTAGGGATTTTTCTTATTTCTTGAAGTAGGCCTGTATTGCTATAAACTTCCCTGTTCCCTGTTAGAACAGCTTTTGCTTCTTCCCAAAGATCTTGGACCGTTTGTTTACAGAGCACTTCCTCATTCTTTTGTACAGCTGCATAGTACAAAATTGTATGAATGTGCCAGTGTTTGTCCCTACCGCTCTCCTGTGCTTCAGTGAGTAACCTTGTACAGAGTGTTTTCATGAATCTTGTTCATATATATCTCACTATTATTGGAAGTACATCTTCAGAATTGAGTACTAAAAGTGGGGTTGCTGGGTGGAAAGGTAAGTGTGTGTCATTTTGCTGGATTCTACCAGTTTTTTTCTCCAGAGGGTTGCACAAATTTGTATTCCCACCAGCAATGTATGAGTATACCTGCTTCCCCATGGCCTAAGTAACAGAATATGTTGTCATATTAACACTGAAATTTTAACACCATAAACAGCAGGTTATTTTGGAAATTCTGAGCTTTCTCTAAACTTATTTTGGTCTGTTTTACTATTAGCATACCAAAACAAATAGGCATATTAGAACTTCCTTGAATTTTTTAAAATTTATCTCACATATGTAATGAAGTGGAATTTTTTGTTTTGTTTTGTTTCATCTTAGGTTTTGCTCCTTTGGTCTATTTGTCAGATGAATGCCATAATTTATTGGCAATCAAAGTCTGGACCGATCTTAATGAAGACATTGTTAAACCTCATACATTAATTGCTGCTAGCAACCTCCAGTGGCGACCAGAATCTAAATCAGGAATTCCTACTTTATTTGCTGGAGATTTTTCCAGGTTTTCTGCCAGTCCAAAGGAGGGCCATTTTCAAGAGACATTCCACAAAATGAAAAATACTATTGAGGTAAAATTACTTTGGGCATTACCACGCGTTTTGGTATTTTCTTATTTTGATGGTCAAACATCAAGGAAATGGTGGCTTCTATGAAAATTGGATAGTCAGGAAATAATGTGAGATGAGGGTTCCTCAAAGATGAATTGCTCAGGAGCCTGAGGAGATGGGGGGGACAACAGCTGGGAGAAAGTGACTTGAAGGGTATTGAGTGAGGAGAAATCCTGAGGAGGATGTTCAGAGCTACAGGTCATGTGGGCAACAAGAATGAGTTACCCATGGTTCATAGCAGTATCATTAGTTAATAACTGGCAGATTCCAAATTCATGTTTTAAACTCCCTATCTAGTATTTTACAGTTTATGTCTGTCCTTGATTTGAAATAATCTCAAATAGGAGAATACTGAAATTATTTTCCCTGGGTAATGTATACATTTTATGCTTAAATTTATACATATAGCAAGTAATAATTATTAGCTACAGTTTTAGAGTGCTTGCTGTATGTCAGGCCTTGTTCATAGCCTGTCGCATTCAATTCTTCCACCAATCCTATGAGGTGGGGAACTGCTTTTCCATTTTATTGATGAAAAACAGCGAGATTAAGTCACACAGCCAAGTTGTTAGAAGCAAGATTCATACTTAAGCTCTCTGAGTGCACAGCCCCAACTTTTTTTTTTTTTTTTTTTTTAGAGAGTGAGATGAAGGGAGGGAGGGAGGGGCGGAGCGAGAAGGAGACACACAATCCTTAGCAGGCTCTAGGCTCTGAGCTATCAGCACGGAGCCCGAGACGGGGCTCAAACTCACAAACCACAAGATATGACCTGAACTGAAGTCAGATGCTTAACTGACTGCGCCACCCAAGTGCCCCTGCATAGCCCCACGTATTAACCACTGTGCAATGCTGCCTCCCAATAAAATTTTGGATTTTAAAAATTGCTAACTAGTAAAGAATCTTCAAGATAAGGCTGTTAGTTTGATATCTGAAATGTGTGTTGTTCAAAATATATATATAAATAAAATTATATTTTAAAAGCATCAGAGTAGCCAGCTGTATCAAGGAAGTTTGTGTAATATTTTACCTAAAGACTCAATATATATTATAGTGAAGAATAACACCCTGATTGATCTGGTTTCTAAATTGGGGGTGGAGTGGGAATTATATTCACCATTTGGCCTCCATACAGATGAAAAACATCCCAGAATTTCTCCCAGGTTTTATTCAAGGATTGTTCAGAGACAACTGTTATTTACATAGCATTTTTAACTTTTACAAAATACTCTCATGAATTAGGTTAAATTATATAAAATTGCTGGTATTCGACCAGTTGTAACTTCTGAAACAACAGTTTTATGTGGCTTAACCTATACATTGTTTCCGTTCTTAGAACAGACGTGAGGCAGTTGTCTCATTTTACTACTAACCCAGGGCATACTCTATAGATGTTAGGTGATTTACAGCTATTAGGTAGGAAATAGAGCTGGAACTTGAGCCCCCGTCTTCCAGCTCCTAATCCAGTACCGTGGAATACCTTGTAATTAAACTGGCTGGTTGGCAAGATCTCTCCCGTCTCTTTCCTTCCCTGACATACACACACTCCCTCCCTCCCTCCAACATGTTGGCTTTGCATTTTTACACTGGTATATTGTTTGACAGTTGCTCTCAAATTTTGGGTGTGTCATTCTTTTTTTCTGGTCTGAATCTTTTATTTCTAATTTTAAAGGTAACATTTTCTGAAAACATGAAAATGTGTATTTTCATTTTACAAAACAGCTTTTCCAATTTATTTTCTTAGAATATTGATACGTTTTGCAATGATGCAGAAAACAAACTTGTGCATATACTTAATGCCAACAGTCCCAAGGTGTCCACCCCAACGAAAGACTATACTTCAGAGCCACACACCGTTCAAACCGTCCTTGGCCTAGGAAGTAAACTTTCGGTAAGTTAATTGAAGGAATTTTATGAGTATTATGTACGCAGTCAATACTATATTCTGGTGTGCATGTGGTAAACTTGGTGAAATGGAATTAAACTTGACCAGAAAGTGTAGTTTATTGTTCAGTGGCTCCTGTAAGTATAGGTTATCTGGAAATTATATCTTGCTTATCAAAGCCAGAATGGAACCTTCTTTGGGGTCACATTTGACAAACAGGTGCTTTCGTTTTTAGCATTGCAAGTGCATGTGATAGAAAATAGTGTTTTGCCTCTGTTTTGCCTCTGTCCTTTTGCTAGAAGGACTATTCTATACAGTTAGGAGTGTTTCTAAGCTCAGCCTAACTCTTTAAATCACCGTACACGCAAATTAAGCTGTAAGGTCTGTAATACTGACTGATGACTAAATCTCAAGTAGCTAACAGTTGCTTAGTGTATCTGTATTAACTCATTTAATCTTTACCACAACCCATGGGATGAAAATTATCTCTGTTTTGCAAATGAGGAAACTATGGTCTAGAGAGGTTGAACAGTTGCCTAAAGTCACAAAACTAGAAAAGTTAAGTGTTAGAACCCAGGCAGTCTGTGCTCTTAAAATGGTTTAAAAATGCTCATCTTTGTTTAAGCTGTTAATGAAAAAAGAAAAGATTCAAGAGTCAGTTAAATCCCCCTGCCTCCCTTTTTGTCTTTTATTACAATTAGTCTTCATTCTTTTTTCTTTTTGTGTCATTTTTGTATCCTTGTATGCAAAACTGTTTCCTTCTGGAATGAGAACAATAATGTAAATGTCTCTTGAAATCATCTGACCTATGAGTCACGATGGGCGTGAGAATGTATGTGGTATTTGTGTGCTTAAATATTTCTAACGAAAAGCTGATTTGATGATGTTTTACATATTAGTGCCTCATTATCTAGGCTGCATTTTGTCTTTTTATCAGATGTCTTCTCCCAATAGTGAGATGAATTACCAGAGTCCTTTATCACTTTGTAAGCCGAAAACAAAGTCTGTGCCCACACCTGGATCAGCCCAAATGACTTCAAAGTCTTGTTATAAAGGGGAGAGAGAGCTGGATGACCCGAAAACCTGCAAGAAGAGAAAAGCCTTGGATTTTTTGAGTAGACTGCCTTTACCTCCACCTGTGAGTCCCATTTGTACATTTGTTTCTCCAGCTGCACAGAAGGCATTTCAGCCACCACGGAGTTGTGGCACCAAATACGAAACACCTATGAAGAAAAGAGAGTTGAATTCCCCTCAGAGGACTCCGCTGAAATTTAATGACACTTCCCTTGTGGAAAGTGATTCAATAGCTGACGAAGAACTTGCAATGATCAACACTCAAGCCCTTTTGTCTGGTTCGGCAGGAGAAGATCAACTTCTGTCTCCCAATGACTCCCCTAGGACTGCTCCCACGAGCTCAAAAGATTATGTCAGGCCGAAAAGGTATCCTCCTGCCTCTGGGATACGAGACTGCGAGAACCCCCAGGCCAGCACCGAAGGATGGGAGCCTGACGTGCAGGACACAGATACAGTAAAAAGGTCATCTGTGAGACTGCAAAGGCGACAACAGCAAACATGACGATAAGTCACTGACTCAGCCTCTCCAGTTTGTAAAAAATACAGCTTCAAACGGCACATCAGTGTTCGCATAATGAGAAAAATAGTCTCTAATTTCCCTGGGTGCCTGTCTATCACAGGAATGCTCTTTGCCTGCCTCTGGGCTTTGATTTGTTACTGATCTTAAAATTGACTGGGTCTTTATTAACTAATCAAGAAAAAAAATCTCCCTTAAATCTTTGTGACTGAATTTGATCACTGGACTTGACCAAGTATTATTTTACAAAGTAACTTTTTCCTTAAGTTGTGTCCTTAATTAAATGAAACTAGGTTCGTAAGTACAGTTATTTTGACTTCTGTAATTCTTTTTAGTTTAGTTCCTATCTTAGATGGTTTGGTTTAGTTTTGTTTCTCGGAGATAGCCCACTGTGACCCAGTTTTCCCTAACAAACGTGTTGATTCTCTTCTACTTCTATCCTAATTAAACGTCAGGAAGAGAAAGATACAACAGTGGTGTTTTCTAAGTCGGCATAACTACAAGAAAAACAGAAACCCCAATGTAATTCCTTTTTATGATTCCACTGTGATCTCTGAAATTATTTTAATTAAAAATTCAAGTACTTTAAATCAGATTTCATAGTGTTAATGTTTTTGTAACAAAATGATCATCTGCAACTTCAGAGAAAACTGTTCTTTCAAATTGGCAGATTCTACCCACTTTATTTTTAGCCCTGTCACAGGACTCAGCAGTACTTCCTTTAAACCTGGTTTTCTCTAACCACCAAGGCAGACAGTAATAGTTCAATATAAGAGGATATTCTCGTTTGTGACTTTCTTACGCTTAATGGAGAAAAGAGAATGCACTTCCAACCAGGAGCCGATAGCATGGAAAAGCTCTGAAATCAGGTCTTTTACTATGCCTTAAGTTTATATAAAATATCCTGTTTTCAAATCTAATTAGAAACGCATTTCAAAGCCAAGGATAAATCTTTTAAAAAGCAATTTTTTCTTTCATAACTGTGATCCATGATTTTTGGCTCCTCTAAAAATTAACGTAACAATAATCCATTCTGCAGTTCTTTTTAACTCAAGTGTTCTGCCAGTCTTGTTAATACATGATTTAAATTTTGTTCGTAAAACAATTTGGTCTTCCCATCCTAATCATTTTCCAAGTGATCCACTCTAGAACAGGGAATAAAACTGGAGTCTCAGATGAACAAAAAAGAATTAGAAGAATCTAACCTGAACTGCTACTACGTCCTCTATTCCTCCTTACCATTTAGACCACACATTATAGAGAGATCTCATGCACACACTCCTTTTTTACACATTGTAAAAAATATAGGAAGCTATATAAGCAAAATATGAAGCTTAAGTATATGCAGATATTGTCCCCTAAGAAGTGACAATGATTACAAAGTCAAGAATGTACACCATAGGATTAGGGATAATGGTAAAAGCAGTTTGTGTTACTCAGCAATTACTTAACGAGACCCTATCTTGTACGTAAAGCACTATGCCGGCTCTGTGAACGATACAAACGTTAATCATACAAAACTACAGGTTAAAGTTGAGTGTTCAAAAAATTACATAAATCAGGAAACTTGGGAACTGAGAGAAAAAATAAATCACTTCTAGCTGGGACAAAGTTGGCAGCATTTAATCAATTATGTTTATGCTTCCAAACCAAGTATTTCAGGAGTCATCCAGGGGAAAAAAGAGACAAATAGGGAAATTACTCTCCTGAGCTCTTTAAAAGCTCTGGATCTAAACCTGGGGCCATATCAGAGTGGTTACTCAGACAAGGTGAATAAAAAGCCATAAGATGTCAATAGTGGCAGATATTAAAATGCTAAAGTAATAGCCTTTCCAATGTATGCAGATCAAATAATTTATATAAGCATGTAAAATGCAAGGTTGCTTTTGTCTTTATGTCTCCTATTTACTAAAGAAGACTGGTAAATAAGTTTATGATATAGAAAAACTGGTTCTTAATAGGGTAGAATTCTATGGAATTTAGGCAATTAATTTTTTTATATCATTAAAGCAGTCTAGATTCAATGACAAATTCATATAAAGCAATACCATAGATAATTTTTAATAACCATAAAAGCACCATTATATAGGACACTTAAAATAATATTTCACAGAACATTATAAAGAAGCTGTTGGCCAACAAGAAATAAAGCATACATCCTACGTGATCTTATCTATCATGGTCTCACACCAAATTAATTTGATTCTAACCTGTGGAGACTTGATTTGGAATCATAAATTCAGTATTGGTTTAAGAGGGACATCCCAGAGTTGTGGTAGAACTTTATTGTCTTAAATAATGCCACATAAAACGCCAAGAATGCTCATCTTGCAATGAGCATGACTTTTACGTATCCCTATATGATTTATATCTTGGGATGCTTAATTCTTGTGCTCCCAAACATTTGGGCAGCCAACTGATTATGCACATGTCTAAAAACTGCTTAATTTTCTCCTCTTAAAAACTGGTGTTTTATAAAGTCAGGCTTCTTTAATTTCCACTATTGGCACAACAGCCAAAAAGTTCATCAGGTTTAATCCTATTCGATACAGTGGTAGTTAAAACACAAGATGTGACTTTAAATAATGACACTGGTTTTCCTCAGTAGCTTTTAGAGCTATCAAGAAGAATCCAAAAGACTTTTTAACAATGACACATCACGAGAATAAAGGGATAATTTCCCAAAGAGTCTACTTTGAAGGACGATATTCCCTTAGATGTATGCTCTCTAGCATATGCATTTTAGAGGAAAACCACTCTCATCGTGACAGCCACACATCTCACATTTTTTGGATATACGGCTTATCAAAGTAGCAATGGCACTAACATTTTCCTGTCTCCCACTTCTCCCCCACCTTTCCAACCTTCCTGATGGAGATGGGTTTTCTGGAAAAATAGATTACTTCAGAGGAAGTGGTACTGAAGCTTCTGTATATTGAACTTATGTGACTGGGTACGTTTTCAGGGTTCCGTTTCCAATTGGTTCCCTAGAGAAAGTGACTTTGTTTAATCAAATCAGAATTCCAGCATCAGACCATGCATAGAGGATCACTTTTAACAAGTGCTTGTTGAAAATGAATATAATGACTTCTGAAAAACTTTCAGGTCTGACTATTTACACGGGAATTAGAGCTCTGGCTAAAACTGAACAAAGAATAAATACCAAAAGTTGCGGTAAAAACTGATTTAGGAAAATTGTGAATGCCTGTACGATAGGCCTCTAATATCCATGGTGACAGCCGCCTCTTCTGTTAAAGGAGCTCTCGTTTGTGAAGCCCCCATGAGCCCTCCGGGTGGGAAACTCCGTGCAGGGATTCCAGTATCCTGCGCCGTCGGAAGGTGATGGGTTATTCCTGTCCTGGTTTCTGTTCATTCTGCTTGGCTTTTCCGCATGAAGCACACTGTGAAAGGTAACATCGTGTTCATACCGTTCCTTCATCCGGTGTATTTTTTCTCTTGGGACTCCATGAATGTTCCTTCTACATGGGAAAAAATGCAAACATGTACTTAAGGCAGTATATTCAAAAGGAGTTACAAGTCCTGCGTCATTATATAGATATGCACTCCCTAGTCTCAGGATTTAACTCTCACTAAAGCATAACATCTCTTTAAGGAGTTATCTTTCAGGCTCCACTCCTGTTTTTTTGTGCTGCTCTAAGGCTAAACAACTAGAGTTTCGGAAATGCTTTGTTTTTGGAACTCTCAATTTCATGCTTCAAGGTATAAAAGAACACCATGAGATCTACTTATTATATTTTTGCCTGTTAATCATGCATATATCTATAATCCATTTATGTCAGTCCAAGACACTTCTAGATGCTAATTAAAATAATCTTAAATTCAAGCGGGCCTCAGAATCAACTGGGGATATAGTTCGAAATGCAATTACCAGAGATTCCCACTGTGGCATGGGGCCCATGAACTAGGATTTTAACAATCACCTCAGGCAACTGTGATGGGCGTGGGCCACAGACCGATTTTGGAAGCACTATCTCCTTGTAACTATAGGATAAATCAGTCTTATTCCTAAAAAGTAAATTCTGATCTCACTGGTTTCTTTAAATCATTGACATCATCAAATAACACAGATAGTAAATATCAGAACCCATGCACTCAATCAACAAGTTAGTATTATTTGGACATTTATTGCTTTATAAATTAGAAGCAGCATCTAGACCCTAAGTGAACCACAGACTGTTGAACGTTTAAAGATCTTTATTGAGCCTCAATGCAAAAACGCCACTGACATGTGCAATCCCATGCAGAGAAAAGTGCTTTCAAACGTTCATTAATGAAGAAGCATTTTAGCAGAAAGTTAAATGTGTCCTTTAAAAGGACCAAGTCCAAGCCAAAGTGTAGCGTTTAGCGGTATATTAGAAAACTGACCCAAAACTAAAGTCTTCACATTAATAAATCCAAAGTGATCAATTTCCAAGAATTACCATTTCTGGCCTGAAAACTACCATGTCCATTTCCAGCCTGAAAAGATTCTTTTGTTCGGTCTGAAATACCTGAAAACAGCAGGATACATAATGAGGAACTAGAAAAACAAAGAAGTACCTTGCTAACTCTTGAACGTTGAATTTCCAGCGAGTGTCAGGTTCTCGGAATATAACTTCATAGTTATTTTCAAGTGCCTGATTTTTCAAAAGTACATAAAACATTGAAGACATGGTACGTATGTTTGGGAATGTTTATGCTGCCATTTAACATTTACTACAAATCTTTTCTAAGATTCCTTTTGTTTTACCAGTAATCCAAGGCCTTAGTTTATCTTACAAGTACCGTTGGTTCATTTCCATACTTAGCCACTCTCAGATTATATTATGGTTCCCAATGATAAGTTTTGGTCAATTTTATCTACTATGTAGGAAAATGATAAAGGTTCTTTGGGGACATTTTTAAAAATAGATAGCTGAACTAAGTTTTAAATATCCTGCCCACATGTATGAGAAATGAATTCAGTGGCTTCTCAAAGTCCCTTATCGGATTATCACCGAGTTTTCTTCTGCCAAATGCCTTGTCCCATTCCTCATGCCTCAGTTAGAAAGTGAGGGTGCCCTAGGAACAGAGCTTATGAAATAAAAATGATTTCCCAACACTCTTTACAAACTCTTCCCGCCAAGAAGGGGCTTTCCCCACTATGCAATACAGTCCGGCCCAAAGCACCACGCCCCGTGATCCTTGGGTTTACAGTTTGCATATAAACATCCAAATAATCTTTGCATTCATAAACTGGCTACTCCTTTCTCATCTCAAAATCTGAACTCTGTTGTCACTATCGTTTATTGTGTTACAAAATACAGAATGAAAACAGCTAAGTAAAAAGATTTCCTCTTCATTCTTGAGATTGAGATGGACCCTTCTCATTAGAAAAGGATTCAGATATCCTAGATGGAAAATACCTAATTTCTGGATCTTAGTAATAGCTGTGGGTGGCTTAAAAAGATTGCACATTCCAGATAATAAAAAATAAGATGTCTTTCCTTAAGCCACTCTCCCACTACTCTTGGTTTTGAGTTGTGCCTTAATTAACTTGACTACTCATGTCCCCTTTCATTTCTCTGCCAAGTGGACTCTCGGTCCATGAACTGAAGTAACGACAAAAGTGATGTTCATTCCTTCCTACATTCACCCAAAGTCCCACAGGCTGGGCCTAAATAAACCAGATGAATGTACAGTTAGAGAAAAGCACACCTGCGTGTAAGCTCTTTTGCCCCCGGATTAAAAAGAAGCCATGAATAGATGCCACGAGCCCAGTTTCTTAGAGATACTCACTTTACTGTTAGACAAGTGGGGATTATGTATGACAAAATTAGACTACTCATCTGTCGTCTTCTTGCCCTGTGTGTTTCAGGATCTTTTCTCCTATCTATATGCCCAATAGGGAATGAAAACTTATGACCAGAAAAGGTGAAATATGTCTGAAAACAGATCATAATTTAAAATACAAACATAGTTTTATTCCTCTTACTTTTCTATTCTGACAGTAGAGAGCTGAGTTATCTTTGTTTGTGTATTTATATTTGTATTCTAGTATCTTAGTAGGGTTACAGTGTTAACCCTAAATATGTTTTAAACCCCCCCCCCAAAAAAAAAAAAAGGGTCACCCCAGAACTCTCATGTGGCAACACTAAACAGTACTGAAATCCCTGCCTGCCAAAGACCGTGTCCTATCAATATAACCTACAACTCGGCTAGCAGCACTGCCCACCCCAATATTTCTCTGCAAGCTTCAGACGGTGCCCCTGTGTATAGATGTCTCTTCTTTGGAAAGCAAGACAGAAAATCAAGACAGAAAAACCATCAAGAATTCAGACCAATGAGTGTTTACAAATGTACCCTGAGGGGATATTAGCACCTTAGCAAGTTTCAGCCACTGAACAAGAGAGAAACACTAAAATAAAACCTGTTTACCTGCTCTCTGAGAGAACTACTATTAATAAAGATGAGATCATGGCAGATCGGAAAAAGAGGAAAGAACAAATGGTTCAATTTTCTCACAAAATTTCCGGAACTGAAAAATCAGAATGATGCTGTTTCCTACCATGACTGCATAGGGCTTCATTTCCCAGGCGTGGAGGTTGGTATTATCAATAATAATGGGGGATATGCCATTCCTCATTGCTTTTCTGGCTGCAACACAATGTTATATAACAGTGAGCAACATGCAACAATCAGAAGGGCGAGCGTACTCCATATTTTGTTATTTTTATTACAGGATGTCCTCATTACACAACTTTAGTGCCATCTATTTCAGAACCCATTATCAATAATTTTCCTTTTCCTGGAATCTAGGGAGGTTATGCTCTGGCATTCTGTTTGGGGGGAAAAATGGCAGAACTTTTATTACACTCCTTCCATAAAACTTATTCTATGTGCACAATAGGGTTTCCCGGGAATTTGGAAAGGAATTTGTCACCTCTTTTCTGGTTCCATTCATGTGCTTCCTCCAGGAAGTCAGGATTGAACTCATAGGCACCGTCTTCCCTGAAGAAAAAATCATCCGTGCTGAAAATCAGAGCCCTGGGAAAGTCGTGTTGCAATTGTCTAGAAAGTGGGGAAATAAGAGATTACTTTATGACTAGGCACAGTCATTCTAGAAATTATTACCCTCCATCTCTAACATTCAGTGGTTTATAATTATGAGTCCACCAGGTTGTGTGTTGTTGAAATTCAGCGTAATAAGAGAGATGCTTGCTATTCATAGGAGGCGGGAGAAAACCGAGAGGCGGCTGTGTGTGCAGCACAACTCCTAAAACTCAGAAGTGTGGCCACCACATTGACTTCTGCTGCACCAAATGATTCTAGACACAACTCTGGAGGTTAAGGAGAAGGCATGATGACCACAGTGGTGTACCAGTGCCCCCCACAGACCTGCCCTCGCGTGCCATGCCCCAGTGCCACAGCCCTCCCTTCCCTGAAAGGCTCTCCCCTGTCCTGGGTCCCATCTCCCTGGGGCTCTGTTCTCTGTGAGGACGCATCTGAGAAACTAGTTCTTGCTGAGGTATGATATAGACAAAAGTGATGTATGTGTGTGTGTGTGTGTGTGTGTGTGTGTGCGCACCACCCCTATTAAGGTAACATTTACATTTCACAGTGACCTAAACCAAATGAAAAACAGCACACCAGGAGAAGGAAAGAGGTAGACCCAGCATTCCCCATGCTTTCTTAAATCTCTATCACACTTCTCTAAATATGAAAATATCACAGAAAAAAGGGAAAACCATCGTGGAGTGTCCCCTTTAAAACAAAAAAAAAGCATACTAAATTCTGCACAAAATCGAAGAGATGTTTCCACTTGAAATCCTTATTCAGACAATTTGGTGGTGGAGGCGGGGGGGTGCATATTATGGTAGGTAGTAACTGGGTAAATCTCTGAGCCTCCTCTCTCCTCATCTGCACAAATCAAGGATGATTTCACCTATCTTGCTAGGTTATGACACTGAGCTAATAATGTGCAGAAACAGCAGATGCGTCACCTGACACAATGAGTGTTGGTTTCTTCCCTTTTTCCCTGCAGCACCAAAACAAATTTAACAGGCAAACAGAACATATGACAAAATGGATACACTCAGAACAAAGAAAGAGAAAAAAAAAGAATAAAAAAGGAGAAAGGTTGGAGGAAAAAAGATTGGAGAATGACAAGAACAGGAAATGCAAAGAGAAAAGTCGAGCCGTGTAACTGTGTGTGTTTCTTCTCCACGAGAAGAGTTATCTTTAATCAGGAAAGAACAGAATGAGCATAAGGCACCGGAGCCCAGATCATAAATAAGGTCCCGGGTTGTTCTGAAAAGCTCGGGTTCAATTCTTGACTCTACGATATCCAGTCATGTCACCTATCTCTCTAAACTGTTTTCCCGACTGAAAACCACAGATAATAGTCACTACTTATGAAACAGGAGTTTCTAGTAAGGCTCAAATGAGATATGAGAAAACATTTTGCAAATGGTAAGGCACTTTTACAAATGTAAGATGTATAATTATTTTACCAATAATTATAACACAGGAGATCAACTTTACCAACCCAAACTGTTTATATGCCACAGTAATAAAATGCATTGGAATGCATATGTAATCTCGAAATTACTGCGAGTGAATTAGTATTGCAGTGAATGGAAGAGATGAAAAAACCAAAATAAAGCAAATGCCTCAATTTTCAAGAATGAGTGAACACATTCCAGAAACAGTAAATAAACATTTCCGTCAGAATTCTTCAGAAGGCTTGATCACATTTAAAAAGAAAGCAGCACAGGGGCTCCTGGGTGGGGCTCAGTCGGTTGAGCTTCCCGCTCTTGACTTCCACTCGGGTCCTGATCTCACGGTTCATGACGAGCCCTGCATGGGGATCTGCGCTGACAGCATGCAGCCTGCTTGGGATTCTCTCTCTCTCTGCCCCTCTCCAGCCTCTCTCAAAAATAAATAAATAAACTTTAAAAAAAAAGGCAGCATAGGTAGCTGATGGGCTGAGTTGGTAAACAGGGATATTCATTGGACGCCATGTTACATTTTGATTTAAATAGGAATCTGATGGTCTCTTGAGAGCCTTGTGGAAAAACGTAGACAAGAAGTTATAATGTTTTTTAATACCCAGAGGATATTAGATAACTCTCCAACTCATTAAACATTTATTGAGCATTTAATATATGCCAAGTACTGGGTGAAGTGTTAAGGTATGATAATAAAATAAAATAGCTGCTTTCAAGGAATTCACAGCCTAGCCAAGGGGCCAGCTGACCTACAGATGAAGCACAAGAGAAGTCGGGAGCGGGAACAAGATCTGACAGGGAAGCATGAAGGAGATGATATTTGACTTGGATCTTGAGACATGAGAAAATGCTGTCGCTTGGGGAACAGGTTAAAAGCACAAGGGGTAAGGGGCGCCTGGGTGGCTCAGTCGGTTAAATGTCCGACTTCCACTCAGGTCATGATCTCGCAGTTTGTGAGTTCGAGCCCACATCGGGCTCTGTGCTGACAGCTCGGAGCCTGGAGCCTGCTTCGGATTCTGTGTCTCCCCCTCTCTCTGCCCCTCTCCCACTTGCACTCTGTCTCTCTCTGTCTCTCCCTCAAAAATAAACACTAAAAAGCACAAGAGGTAAGAGGAGGAAGCTAATGCTTTAGGGCTTGTTACGAGAAAGGAGCTCTAGGGATAAACAAGAATGAAAACACTAAGGATTAAAAGTGGCAAATCCTATTTGAAGCATTTCTCCACTCTGAATGCTACACAATTTAAAGAGAAATTTGGCAAGCTGGAATATGTCCGCAGAAAAGTGACCAGGTATCAGATGAGCAAAGATCATCAAAAGAATGTGCAGTGTTTAAACTGGGGGCAGGGTGTAGATGGGGGGGGGGGGGGGGGTGTAGATTTGTATGATCTTCCTGAATAGTCATTCCTTCAGAAACTTGTTTATCTTCACCTGAGTGTTAAATTAGCACCGGCAGGTACAGTAGCATCTGGAACCTGCAGGAAAATGAACACTCTCCTAGCTAAACAAAGAACTGATTAAGTAGACAAATCTTGAGATTCCCAAACTTAGGTGGAAGCAATAAATACCATTCCATCAGCTTCAGCAGTGATCAGGACAATGCATCAGCTCTAGCTTTCTGTATGGTGGTCAGGAGCCTCATGCATTGGGGAAATTGAGAGAATGAAAACAAAAGAAAAGGAAAAAAATAGAAAGACAATTACTTCCACAGAACCTTCAACTCCACAGCTCAAAGTCCCCCCTCAAATTCACTTAAAATGAAAACTATGAGAGAAACTCAGGTACTAATCTTGATTTCACAACTTCTCACTCTTCTGTGTAATTCTTTCTTTAATCATAAACACCCATGGAAACATATTCAGGTGTCTATTAGTCACTCACTCACTGACAAAGTCCAATATTACTATGTAATTTTGAGTTGGACCCCAACTTTCATATGTAAATTTTCCAACATGCAAAAGTAGACAGAATACAATCATTCCCCCAGTACCCATGACCCAGGGTCAACAATTATCATAGCCAATCTCATTTCATTTGCTTCATACTTCATTTCACCAAATGTCCCATCAGTCCTCCTATTTCCCTGACTGTCTCCTAAATGCATCCCTAGGACTGATTTGTTTGAAGCAAGAGCCAAACAAGATCCACACATTGTATCTGGATGCCAAATCCCTCACATCTCCCTATTCCATCACTTTTCTCTCTCCTTTTTATTTTCACCTGAATTATTCCCCACAATCCCTCATATTTAGAAGATGTTCAAACCTTTAGAAATGAGTTGAAAGAATAATTCAATGAACACTGCTTACCCTTCATCTACAGTCACCAGTTGTTAACATTTTGCCTCATTTATTTCTCACATATGAATTTTTGATGAACCATTTGAAAATTAAGTTGCAGGCATGACACTTTCTTCCTAAATTCTTTGTCAAGTATCTCCTATGGAACATTGTCCTACATAACTACAATAACATTATCACATCTAGAAAATGGACACTAATTTATAATAGCTAATGTCAATTGAATTTTTAAATTTAAAAATTTAAAATTTCCCTGATGGTCCCAATAATATCTTTCATAGGGTCACGTACTGCATTTGGTTATTATGTTTGTGTCATTTAATCTAGAACTGTCCTTGTGACTTCTTTGGTTTCCCTTTTTGAAGAGTCCAGATCAGTTGGCTTAAGTACACCCCACATTCTATGTTATTTTGATGATTTCCTCACGATTAGATCCAGGTTACACACTTTTAGAAGGAAACTACAGAGGTAACGTTTGTGTACTTCTTTTTGCACGTAATAACAGTTTGTACCGTCGTGTTCAATTTGGTCAGTGGCTTCTAAAAGGGGGTGTCAGCCAGATCTCTCCACCCTAAAGAAACATGGTTTCTCTTGCAATGTATGTAATGGCAGGACAGGGATGGTGGGAGTGGGCGTGAAGCTGTCAGACCCCAGGTAAGGAGCCTGTTGCCCACCAGCCTTTTGCCCAGTGATCTTCACATTCGTTGCTGACCACGCCTGAACCAAGTATTACATCAGGAACTGCAGAATGTTGATTTTTCTCATTATGTAATTTCTTCTATATTTCCTTTGTGGCATTGTCTTGTAAAGAGGAACTTTCTCTCCCCTTTTAGTAATCTTTAACATCCTTATTCTTTATGATGTTCAAATTGTCCCATATTTGGCCACGAGGTATCCCTTCAAGTTGGCCCCTGTGTCTTATATATGCCCCTTTGTCTATACAACCTTAAAAATACCGCTTTTCCTTTCTAATTAGCAAAGACATACATATTCACTGCAGAATATTTTTAAACAGAAAACTGCAAAAAAGGGGAGGTTTCTATGTTCCCCCATCTAAAAATAATTATTAACATTTTGACCTTCTTTCCAGGAAATAGATAGAAAGATGGGTAGCTGGGTGAGTAGATGAGTCGGTAGGTAGATAGGTGATAGAATTTTGTATCTGATGTTTTGTACATAAAAATAGAAACATAATATAGAGCATACCAAATTTTCACCAAATTTACTTCCAAAGCTATTATTTCCCAACTCATGAAATACAGTTCTATGACATTATTTTTAATGACTATGACACAAATATTGATATGGATATACCATAATTTACTTCACTAATGCCCTACAGTTAGGCATTTATTTTGCCCCCAACTTCTTTGATTATCAGCAAGATTATTTTACATTTTCTAATTATTTAGAGGTACTCTTTTATGAACTGCATTTTCATGTCCTTAGTTAATAAATGTTATCTGTTTCTTACTGAATATGTAATCTTTTTAATTTTGTTTATGATAAACTCTGACATAAAAGTCTGAATTTTTAGAAATTTTTCTAGGCACATGTATCCATCTTTTATTTTCTACTTTCTGCTTTTGATGATACATTTACATCAATCTTTCCCACTCCAAGTTTATATAAATATTCATCTTTGTTCTATTACATTTTATTCCCCAGTTCATCTAAAATTTTATTTTGGTATCATGTATTGGTTAAGCATCTAACTAGATTTTTTTTTCCACGTGGAAAACCAGTCATCCCAAATCCATTAACGGAATAATTTGCCAATTCCCCACTGTTTTGAAATACTTTCTTTATATACTAAGTGATAACAAATAATGAGGCCTGTTATTGGACTTTCTATTTTTTCCACTAAGGTTGATGTGTAAATTCTTCATTGTCTTCTTTTCCAGTATCTTTTTTTATTATATTCAGTAGTTGTGAATTTTTCCTCTATACGATTTATATTTTTATCTTCTCATTTTGTTGCAGAGACATTTCTGAACACTACCACATAAAAGGACTTTCTTATGCAAGCTCTACACCTAACATGGGGCTCAAACCGACCCAAGCAGCAAGAGTCACATGCTCTACTGAGCCAGCCAGGTGCCCCAAAGATCTCCGTTTGTAGATGTCTTTGATTCTTCTCATGGTGGGCTAAAATTGGTTGTTCCAATAAATTTTCTTTTCTTTTCAAGAGTGCTGAGTACTAAACAAGGAGCTTGACGTGTATCATCTCTCCTTAACCTTTATAACAGTCTTAGGAACTAAATAATATTTTCTCTAGTTTTTAGATAAAGAAACTAAGTGTTCAAGATGTTAAATAACTGGTCCAGGTTTACACAGCTTGGATGCTGTGCTGCCTAAATTTTACCTCAGGTCTACACAGAGTTCAGATACCTGGGTGTCAGATACTTTGCCAGCTCTTGTGGATCTAAGAAAGACCTTCTATTGTCTTTACACATCAGCAGTTTGGCTTGATGAGAATTACTGGATTACAGTCCTTTCCCACAGATGTTTATAGTTCACCTATGTTTTAGTTAGAAATGAGTTTAACTGGGGCAGCTGGGTGGCTCAATTGTTTGAGCGTCCGACTTCGGCTCAGGTCACGACCTCACGGCAGGTCTGAGTTGGAGGCCTGCGTCAGGCTCTGTGCTACCAGGGTCTGGAGCCTGCTTCAGATTCTTGTCTCCCTCTGTCTGCCCCTCCCCTGCTCGCTCGCTTGCTCTCTCTCTCTCTCTCTCTCTCAAAAATAAACAAACAAGCAAACATTAAAAAAAAGAAAGTGGCACGCTGCCACACCCAACAAAAAGTAACTAAGGAAATTCAGGTAGTTAATTAACAGCTTTTGCAACAGTCTTACCAGGTTATGTCTAAGTACTGGGTTTATATTTTTATCATTTTTGTTCAGGTCATCAGCTCAGAAATATGTGCTATTATACCTGTAATCGTTGCTTTGGTTATATTTATTATGGTTTTATTTATATTTATTCTCACGTTTGTCTTCTATATTACCCTTTGATTTTCTGTATTGTGATTCTATTCACCTCCATCTCTAACAGACTTTAAAAATCCAACATTTTCTTTGGATACTTTTTAAAAAGTAGATCTCATTTAGCTCGTTTTTAATTTTTTTCTGCTTCCTTGCCAACTCCCTTCATGTCTCATACCTATTATTATTTTTGTATCTCACACCATGGAGAGAAATTTTCAAGAAAAAACAAACTTTAAATATATAGAAAAGGAAAAAATAATAATCTAACAAGTATCTGTATACATACCATCTGGAGCTGATAATTGTTAACATTTTCTTATATTTGTTTTGTTGGCTTAAAATTCAGCTAACCTCCCTGCCCTTAACTCTGGCATTCCCAAACACCTTTACTCTATTTCTCTTTTCTCTTTTCCAGAGAACTTATCACCTCCTAACATAATATCCAGTTTCCCTATACTTTACATCTGCTTCCCTACCTGTGGCATACAAGGTCCATGAGGGCACAATCTTTGTTTTGTTTTCAGTAATTATTCTCAGGTACCTAGGAGACTGCCCGAAATATAGTAGGCACTCAATAAATATTTGTTGAACGAGTAAATGAAGGGAAAGTGTATTTTTTATATCTATTCATGTTTATATACAGACTTAATCCATTCCTTTTAACTGCTATGTAGTTATCAGCAAACGTAGCTAACATTTTACTGTGTTCCAACACTATTCTCGTGGCTTTACATTTCTCCTATAATGCTCAAATAGACCTGTGGGATAAGTCCTGTATTGTTAGTAACCCCTATGCTACAGATGAAGCAACTGAGACCAGTGAGTGGATACAAAATCAATGTACAGAAATTGGTTGTGTTTCAGGGCACCTGGGTGGCTCAATCGGTTAAGTGTCCCACTCTTTATTTCGGTTCAGGTCATGATCTCAGGGGTCCTGAGATTAAACCCCATGTTGGCTCCACCCTGGGCCTGGAGACTGGAGCCTGGTTAAGATTCTCTCTCCCTTTCCCTCTTCCCCTCCCGACTTGCACATGCACTCTCTCTCAAATAAAAGAAGTAAATAAATAAATAAATAAATAAATAAATAAATAAATAAATAAATAAATAACATTGGTTGTTTCTATATAGTAATAACAAAACATCTGAAAAAGAAATAAAGAAAACAATCCTGTTCACAATAGTGTTACAAACAATAAAATATTCGGGAGTAAATTTAACCAAGAAGGTTAAAGATCTAACAATAAAAGACATAAAACATGGCATCAAAAACATAAAACATGGGTGGGGGGAGTTAAAAAAAAATGTAATGCTTTTATTTCATTTTTTTTAATTCCAAGATTTTATTTAAATTCAAGTTTGTTAACATATAGTGTGGTATTGGTTTCAGGAGTGGAATTTAGTGATTCATCACTTATATACCACACCCAGTGCTCATCCAAAAAAGTGCCTTCCTTAATGCCCATCACCTATGTAGCCCATCCCCCCACCCAACTTTCCTCCAGCAACCCTCAGTTTGTTCTCTTAAGAGTCTCTTAAGGTTTGCCTCCCTCTCTGTTTTTATCTTATTTTATTTTTCCTTCCCTTCCCCTATGTTCATCTGTTTTGTTTCTTAAATTCCATATATGAATGAAATCATATGGTATTTATCTTTCTCTGACTGACTTATTTTGCTTAGCATAATACACTCTAGTTCCATCCACATCATTGCAAATGGCAAGATTTAATCTTTTTTGATGGCTGAGTAATATTCCATTGTGTGTGTGTGTGTGTGTGTGTGTGTGTGTGTGTGTACACACACACACACACACACACACACACAGACACACACCCCACTTCGTCTTTATCCATTCATCAGTCGATGGACATTTGGATCTTTCCCCTTTTTTTTTTTTTGAGAGAGAGGGGGTGGTGAGTGCCTGCATGCAAGCAGAGGAGGGGCAGAGAGAGAGGGAGAGAAAGAATCTTAAGCAGGCTCCATGCCCAGCACACAATCCCAAGAGCATGAGATCATGATCTGAGCCAAAATCAAGAGTTGGACATTTAACTGACTAAGCCACCCAGGCACCCCTGGGCTTTTTACGTAATTTGGCTATTGTTGATAGTGCTGCTATAAACATTGTATTTGCCCTCAGTATTTTTGTATCCTTTCAATAAATACCTAGTAGTGTAGTTGATGGGTTGTAGATTAGCTCTATCTTTAACTTTCTAAGGAAACTCCAGGCTGTTTTCCAAGTGGCTGTACCAGTTTGCATTCCCACCAACAGTGTAAGAGGGTTCCCTTTCTGTGCATCCTCGCCAACATCTGTTGTTACGTAAGTTGTTAATTTAGCCATTCTGACAGGTGCAAGGTGATATCTCATTGTAGTTTTGATATTATTTCCCTGATGGTGAGTAATGATGAGCATTTTTTCATGTGTCGGTCAGCCATTTGTATGTCTTCTTTGGAGAAATGTCTGTTTCTGTTTTCTGACCATTTCTTAGCTGGCTTATTTATTTTTGGGGTGTTGAGTTTGATAAATTCTTTATAGATTTTAGGTATTAGCCCTTTATCGGATATGTCATTTGCAAATATCATCTCCATTCTGTGTAGGTTTCCTTTTAGTTTGGTTGATTGTTTCCTTCACTGTACAGAAGATTTTTATCTTGATGTAGTCCCAATAGTTCATTTTGCTTTTGTTTCCCCTGCCTCCAGAGACATATCTGGTAAGAAGTTGCTAAAGGTCAAAGAGTTGCTGCCTGTGTTCTCCTCTAGGATTTTGATGGCTTCCTGTCTTACATTGAGGTCTTTCACCCATTTTGAGTTTATTTTTGTATATGGTATAAGTGGTCCAGTTTCCTTTTTCTGCATGTCACTGTCCAGTTTTCCCAACACCATTTGCTGAAGAGACTGTCTTTTTTCCATTGTATATTCTTTCCTCCTTTGTCAAAGATGAGTTGACCATATACTTGTTCTATTTCTGGGTTCTCTATTTTGTTCCATTGGTATGTGTCTGTTTTTATGCCGGTACCATACTGTCTTGATGATTACAGCTTTGTAATACAGCTGAATTGTGAATTGTGTCCAGAATTGTGATGCCTCCCGCTTTGCTTGGCTTTTTCAACATTACTTTGGCTCATCAGTGTCTTTTCTGGTTTCATACAAATTTTAGAATTGTTTGTGCTAGCTCTGTGAAAAATCCTGGTGTTGACAGGGATTGCAAGATTTCTACACAGATTGCTTTGGATAGTATAGACATTTGAACAATATGTGTTCTTCCAATCCATGAACATGCAATGTTTTTCCATTTCTTTGTGTCTTCAATTTCTTTCATAGGTGTTCTATAGTTTTCAGAGTACAGATCTTTTGCCGCTTTTGTTAGGTTTATTCCTAGGTATCTTATGGTTTTTGGTGCAATTGTAAATGGGCTTGATTCCTTGATTTCTCTTTCTGCTGCTTCGTCAATGGTGTATAGAAATGCAACAGATTTCTGTACATTGATTTTATATCCTGTGACTTCACTGAATTCATGTATCAGTTCTAGCAATTTTTTGATGGAGTCTTTCAGGTTTTCCATGTAGAGTATCCTGTCATCTGCAAAGAGGGGAAGTTTGACTTCTTCCTTGCCTATTTGGATGCCTTTTCTTTTTGTTGTCTGGTTGCTGAGGCTGGGACTTCCAACACTATGTTGAACAATAGTGGTGAGAGTGGACATTCCTGTTGTGTTCATGACCTTAGGGGAAAGTTCTCTGTTTTTCCCCATGGAGGATGATATTAGCTGTGGGTCTTTTCTATATGGCTATTATGATGTTGAGGTATGTTCCTTCTTATCCCTACCTTTTTGAATGTTTTTATCAAGAAAGTGCTGTATTTTGTCAAATGCTTTTTATGTATCTATTGAGGGAATCATATAGTTCTTATCCTTTCTTTAATTAATGTGGTGTATCACATTGATTGATTTGCAGATTTTGAACCACCCCTGCATCCCAGGAATAAATCCCACTTGATTGTGGTGAATAATCCTTTTAATGTATTGTTGGATTTGATTCGCTAGTATCTTGTTGAGAATTTTTGCATCCATATTCATCAGGGATATGGGTCTGCAGTTCTTTTTTTGAGGTCTTTGGTTTTAGAATCGAGGTAATACTGGCTTCATAGAATGAGTTTGGAAGTATTCTTTCCATTTTGTTTTTTTTGAACAGTTTCAAAAAAATAGGTATTAACTCTTCTCTAAATGTTTGGTATAATTCCCTTGGGAAGCCATCTGGCCCTGGACTTATTTGTTGGGAGATTTTTGATTACTGATCCAATTTCTTTACTGGCTATGGGTCTGCTCAAATTTTCTATTTTTTCCTGTTGCAGTTTTGGTAGTTTATATGTTTCTCAGAATTTATCCATTTCTTCCAGACTGCCCAATTTGTTGGCATATAATTGTTCATAGTATTCTCTTATAATTGTTTGTATTTCTGTGGTGTTGGTTGTGATCTCTCCTCTTTCATTCGTGATTTTGTTTATTTGGGTCTTTTTTCTTCCCTGTTTGATAAGTCTGGCTAGGAGTTTATCAGTAAAGTCCAAAGCCAGCAGAAGAAGGGAAATAATAAAGATTAGAGCAGAAATAAATGACATAGAATAAAATAGAAAAAGTAGTGTTTTTAGAATGTGTTAGAACTTAAGTGATTATCATCTGAAAAATAAATCCATATATATATATAGACCTATATATATAGGTCTACATATAAGAACCCCATCATAACCACAAATAAAAAACCTACAATAGAAACATAAAAAAATGAAGAGAAAGGCCCCAAAACACTAAAGAAAACCATCAAGCAACAAGAGACCAAGAGAAGAAACAGAGAACACAAAAACAACCAGAAAAAAAAAAAAAATGTAAATGGCAGTAAGTACATACCTACCAATAATTACTTTAAATGGGCTAAATGCTCCAATAAAATTACATAGGGTGGCTGAGTGGATTTTTGAAAAATCTATAGGGGGAGCCCAGGTGGCTCAGCTGGTTGAGCGTCTGGCTCTTGATTTCAGCTCAGGTCATGATCTCCCAGTTTTGGGATTGAACTCCTCATCAGACTCTGTACTGACAGCGTGGAGCCCGCTTGGGATTCTCTCTCTCCCTTTCTCTCTGCCCCTCCCCTGCTCACAGAAGCGCCTTCGCTCTCACACTCTCTCTCTCTGAAAATAAATATTTTATAACATATCTAGGGGCTCCTGGATGGCTCAGCTGGTTAAGCATCTGACTTTGCCTCAGGTCATCATCTTGCAGTCCATGGATTCAAGCCCCATGTCAGGCACTGTGCTGACAGCTCAGAGCCTGGAACCTGCTTCAGATTCTGTGTATCCTTCTCTCTCTGCCCTTCCCCCACTCACACTCTTTCTCTCAAAAATAAACATTAAAAAATATTTATAAAACTATATGCTGGGGGAGCCTGGGTGGCTCAGTCGGTTAAGCGGCCGACTTCGGCTCAGGTCATGATCTCGCGGTCCGTGAGTTCGAGCCCCACATTGGCTCTGTGCTGACAGCTCGGAGCCTGGAGCCTGTTTCAGATTCTGTGTCTCCCTCTCTCTGACCCTCCCCCGTTCATGCTCTGTCTCTCTCTGTCTCAAAAAAAATAAATAAACGTTAAAAAAAAAAAAGGACTTGAAAAAAAAAACAACTATATGCTGCCTACAAGAGACTCACTTTAGCTCTAACGACACACAGACTGAAAATGAAGAGATGGAAAAAGACATTCCATGCCAAGGGAAAAGAAAAGAAAGTTGGAATAGCAATACTCATATCAAATAAAACCAACTTTGAAACAAAGACTGTAACAAAAGATAAAGAAAAGACATTATATAATGATAGAGGTGTCAATCCAAGAAGAAAACAGAACTTTCATAAATATTTATGCATCAAAATAAATACAGGCGCCTAGAGGCTCCTGGGTGGCTCAGTCAATTAAGCACCCAACTTCGGTTCAAGTCATGATCTCACAGATCCTGAGTTTGAACCCCCATGGGACTCTGCTTACAGCTCAGAGCCTGCTTTGGATTCTCTGTCTCCCTCTTTCTCTGCCCCTCCCCCACTTGTGCTCACTCTCTAACTTTCTCTCTCTCTCAAAAATAAATAAGTAAACATTTTAAAAAAAATAGGACCTAAATAGATAAAGCAAATATTTACAGACAAAAAGGGAAAAACTGGCAGTGATACAATAATACTGGGGACTTTAATGCCCCACTTACATCAATGAATAGATCATCCACATAGAAAATCAATAAAGAAACATTGGCCTTAAACAACACATCAGACCAGATGGGTTTAATATACAGAACATTGCATCCAAAAACTGCAGAATATACATTCTCTTCAAGTGTGCATGGGACACTCTCATAGATATATCATATGTTAGGCCACAAAACAAGTCTCAATAAATTCAAGAAGACTTAAGTCATATCAAGCATCTTTTCTGATAACAACGGTATGAAGTTAGAAATCAATTAAGAGAAGAAAACTGGAAAAAAACACAAACATTTGGAGACTAAACAGCATGCCACTAACCAAGCAATGGGTCAATGAATACATCAATAAGAAAATCAAAAAATACCTTGAGACAAATTAAAATGGAAATACAACTTTCCAAATCTATGGGATACAGCAATAGCTGTTCTAAGAGGGACATTCATAGCAATACAGACATATTTCAAGAAATAAGAAAAATCCCAGATAAACAATCTAAATTTACACCTAAAGGAACTAGAAAAAGAAGAAAAGAACAAGACCCAAAGTTAGTAGTAGAAGCAAGGAAATAATTAAGCTCAGAGTAGAGATAAATGAAATAGAGACTAAAAAGGATAATAGAAAAGATCAATGAAAGTAATAGCGGGTTCTTTGAAAAGATACACAAAATCAATAAACTTCATCAAGAAAAAAAGATTTATCAGACTCCTCCAGAAAACAAGAGAAAGGACCCAAATCAATAAAATAAGATACTAAAGGGGCGCCTGGGTGGCGCAGTCGGTTAAGCGTCCGACTTCAGCCAGGTCACGATCTCGCGGTCCGTGAGTTCGAGCCCCGCGTCAGGCTCTGGGCTGATGGCTCGGAGCCTGGAGCCTGTTTCCGATTCTGTGTCTCCCTCTCTCTCTGCCCCTCCCCCGTTCATGCTCTGTCTCTCTCTGTCCCAAATATAAATAAAAAACGTTGAAAAAAAATTAAAAAAAAAAAAAAAAAAAAAAAAAAAAGATACTAAAGAGAAGTTACAACCAACATCACAGAACTACAAAGAATTATAAGAGACTATCACAAATAATTACATGCCAACAAACTGGACAACCTAGAAGAAATGGACAAATTCATAGAAACACACAACCTTCCAAAACTGAATCAGGAAGAAACAGAAAATCTGAATAGACCAATTACAAGTTATGAAAATGAATCAGTAATTTAAAAACTCCCAAAAAACAAAATTCCAGACCAGCTTCACAGGTGAATTTTACCAAACACTTAAAGAAGAGTTAGTGTTTATCCTTCTCAAATTGTTCCAAAAATTAAAGAGGAAGTAACAATTCCAAACTCATTTTATCCTGATAGCAAAATCAGACAAAGACACCACAAAAGAAAGAAAATCTCAGGCCAGCATCCCTGATGAACATAGATGCAAAAATCCTCAACAAAATATTAGCAAACCACATTTGACAATATGTTAAAAAGATCAAACACTATGGTCAAGTGGGATTTATTCCAGGGATGCAAGGATGGGACACCATCGGCAAATCAATCAACGTGATATGCCACATTAACAAAGTAAAGAATAAAAATCATATGAGCATCTAATTAGAGAATAAGCTAACTTATTAGTTACAGAATAAGCACTTGACGAAATTCAACATCCATTTTTATCCTCCTGGCCGCTAGGCACCATGATAGCTAGCCTGTGTGGCCCAAGCAAGGTCTTCCAGGCATTAGGCTGGGCAGCCCTCCTTGGGGTCCCAGACATGAGGCCAAGAACACAGCTGAAAGTGGAGGCCTGGTATGTGGATCCTGGAGGGAGACCGTAGGATGAGATGGTCCAGGCCCCAGGGGGGATGGGAAGAACCTGCAGCAGGAGGGCCAAACTGTAGGTGGCCCTTGTCTCACTCCAGTGCTTGCCTTGGGTTGTACCTTCAACATCCATTTATAATTAAAAACTTCCAAAAAGGAACATAATACCTCAACATAATAAAGGCCATATATGATAAAACTACAGCATGATAAACATCATGCTCAATGGTGAAAAGCTAAATGCTTTCCCTCTAAGATCAGGAACAAGACAAGTTCTTGCCCCTCTTGCCACTTTCATTCAACAGTGCTGGAACCCCTAGCTAGAGCAATCAGATAAGAAAAATAAAATGCTTGATTCAAAATGTTAAGGAAGAAGTAAAACTGTCACTATTTACAGATGACATGATACTCTATAAAGAAAACCCTAAAAACTCCACCAGAAAAAACTATCCGAATAAACGAATTCAGTAAAGTTCCAAAATACAAAACACGCAGAATTGGTTACATTTGTATATACTAATAATGAGCTATCAGAAAGAAAAATGAAGAAAACAATCTTATTTACAACTTCATCAAAAAGAATAAAATACCTGGGGATAAATTTAACATAGTAGGTTAAAGACCAGTACTCTGAAAACTGTAAAAAGATTTTATTGATGAAAGAAATTGAAGACAACACAAATAATGGAAAGATACAATGTGATCATGGGTTGGAAGAGTTAATATTGTCAAAATGTCTATACTACCCAAAGCGATCACAGATTCAATACAATCCCCATCAAAATACCAATAGTATTTTTCACAGAACTAGAACAAATGATATTAAAATTTGTATGGAACACCAAAAGACCCCAAATAGCCAAAGCAATCTTAAGAAGGAAAAACAAAGCTGGAGATATTATTCTCCCTGATTTCAAGCTACACTACAAAGCTATATTAATCAAAACAATATATTACCGGCACAAAACAGACACATAGATCAATGAAATATAATAGAGAGCCCAGAAATAAACCCACATTTGTATAACCAATTAATCTATAACAAAGGAGGCAAGATATACAATGGAGAAAAGACAGTCTCTTCAATAAATGATGCTGGAAAAACTGGACACCATATGCAAAAGAATGAAACTGGACCATTTTCTTACACCATACATAAACTCAAGGTGGATTAAAGACTTGAATGTAACACCTGAAATCATAAAACTCCAAAAAGAAAATACAGGCAGTAAGCTCTTTGACATCATTCTTAGTAATATTTTTTTGGACTCGTGTCCTTAGGCAAGGGCAACAAAAGCTGTACCAAACAAATGTAATTACATCAAACTAAAAATCTTTTGCACATTGAGGGAAACCATCAACAAAATAAAAAGGCAAATCTACTGAATGGGAGAAGGTATTTGCAAGTCATACATCCAGTAAGAGGTTAATATCCAAAATGTATAAAGAGAATTTATCCAAGGGATACAGGAGTACTGATGCATAGGGGCACTTGTACCCCAATGTTTATAGCAGCACTCTTAACAATAGCCAAATTATGGAAAGAGCCTAAATGTCCATCAACTGATGAATGGATAAAGAAATTGTGGTTTATATACACAATGGAATACTACGTGGCAATGAGAAAGAACGAAATATGGCCCTTTGTAGCAATGTGGATGGAACTGGAGAGTGTGATGCTAAGTGAAATAAGCCATACAGAGAAAGACAGATACCATATGGTTTCACTCTTATGTGGATCCTGAGAAACGTAACAGAAACCCATGGGGGAGGGGAAGGAAAAAAAAAAAAGAGGTTAGAGTGGGAGAGAGCCAAAGCATAAGAGACTCTTAAAAACTGAGAACAAACTGAGGGTTGATGGGGGGTGGGAGGGAGGGCAAGGTGGGTGATGGGTATTGAGGAGGGCACCTTTTGGGATGAGCACTGGGTGTTGTATGGAAACCAATCTGACAGTAAATTTCATATATTAAAAAAAAAATAAGTTATCAATACTTTGGCAACTTGGATATAATAAGATATAATGAAAGATAAATTTAAAATTATTCCCCAAAGCTGTGAACATTTACAGAGTTGAAATAAATAATTTGCTTTGAACAAAAATAAAAAAAAATGTATAAAGAACTTACACAACTTATTATTAAAAAAAAAATCTCATTTAAAAATGGGCAGAGGACTTGAATAGACTGTTCTCCAAAGAAGACCTACACTAACATGAAACAGGTGAAACATGAAAGGTGCTCAACATCACTAATAATCAGGGAAATGTAAATAAAACCATAATGAGATATCACCACACACCAGGCATAATGGCCATTATCACAAAGAAATCAAAGATTTTTATTTTTTTAGTAAGATAAGGATGTGGATAAAAGGACCCTCAGACACTGCTGGTGGGATTTTAAGTTGGTGCAGCCACTGTGAAAAATAGTATGGAGGTTCTTCAAAAAATTAAAAATAGAACTACCATATGATCCAGCCATTCCACTTCTGGAAGAAAACAAAAACACCAATTTGAAGAGATATATGCATCCCCATGTTCACTGCAGCATTTTTCACAATAGACAAAATATGAAACCAGCCTAAGCGTCCATAAACAGATGAATGGTATAATGAAGATGTGGTGTATATATGAAATATTAGCCATAAAAAGAATAAAATCTTCCCATTTGTGACAACATGGATGGACCTAGAGGCTATAATGCTAAGTGAAATAAGTCAGACAGAGAAAGACAAATACAAAAATGATTTCACTTATATGTGGAATCTAAACAACAAATGTCATATGTCAACGATATCTCATTAAAACTGGAAAAAAACAAAAGACCCTTGAGTGCTACAGCTAGATTAAAACCTAGACTTCCGGCCCCAGAGCTGCACACTAAACCACTACGCGTGAGTGCTATAAAACAAACAAACCACATTCATTTATCCTTTTCTCTAGTGACATTTAGGTTGTTTGCAGTTTTCCTTACTATGAACAAATTTCAATGAACATCATTGTGCCTATCTCCCTTCGCATGCATACGTTGAATGTTTCCTGAGGCTATATACATCAAGAGGAGTAGCTATGGGATCCTTTTTTGTTTTTTGAAAGAACAGAGCAGGTGTTGTTTAAAAGTTTCTTCCTTTCAGAAAAATGTTTTTCTCTGATAGAATATATGTTCCATGAAGGCAGGAATGTTTTGTTCACTGCTGTATTCTAAGCAAATAGAAGAATGTCAAGCACATGAGACATACTCAATAAACACCTGCTGAAGGTATGAATGGTTCTGGAATATTAAGCTCTATTTCCTTAATTATGCAAACTCATTTTATATAGCCCCAAACTGTATGAGGAGAATTTCTAGTTACTCATCTTTGTACATTGAGAATTTTACCTAACCCTTGGGTTTACCCCCAAAGGGGACTGGAAGAGAGGATTCTTCTTGGATCCCAGTACTTCCTCTGATGTTACTGGTATTCTTTTCAAGGATTTTATTTCTTTTTTAATATTTATTTTTTTATTTTCAGAGAGAGAGAGAGCGAGCAGGGGAGGCACAGAGAGAGAGGGAGAATCCCATGCAGGCTCTGTGCTGTCAGTTTCCCAGGAACTGTGAAATAATGACCTATGCCGAAACCAAGAGTAAGACGCTCGACCATCTGAGCCAGCCAGGTGCTCCCTCCTCAAGGGCTTTAAACTGGGAAGTAAGGAACAAGTTCTATGACCCAACACCCTGAAGAGAATGGGGAAGGAACCACGGCTGTTAATGACTTGGGACAGTCTCCCCTGAGGCCTGGTGTGGCTTGACCTTGTTGGTGCTTCCAAACACCATGTCAAAGCTGAACCTTGCCCTATTGTAAAGAGTTGGAAAGATGCAACTCAATCAGTGCCAGCCCCATGGATACCACCAAGCCACCATGGCTAAGGAGACTGCAGCAAGGAGTTCCCAGTCTGTCCTACTGCTCCCTCTTGCTCTTACCCCTCGTGCCTCCAAAGGAGGGCATGTGAATGTCTACCAGACTCCCAGATAGCCCTCAAGGGCCAGTGCATCCCACTCCACTCTACCTATGAGAACTTCCTTTTTTTGTATGTGAACAACTCCCTTCTGTAGAATCTAGCAATGGTACAGGTGTCCCCATGTTTCTATTGTTGGTCACTTCAGCCATGCTCAGAATAGGAGGAATCAGAAGCACACCTACCTCAGTGTTAACTTGTTTTTTGCTGTGCTTTCCCAAGATGTCCTAAGTCAGTTATAGACAACAGAACAGTGGTTGAACGGAAAACCGTTGGCTGCTGCTTCTCTGTGAAAGCAGCTGCATCTTTGATTCTAATTTTTAAACCCCTTTTTAGTGTGACTCCTGGGTGGTGAAGGTGGCACATCCAACATCTTCACGTGTAAAACACAGGAAGGATTTTCTTGTGTACCGATGGAAGAGGACTTTGGAGTGGATGGCTGTACCTGTGCTTTGTTTCTCTCATCTATTCTCCACAGCCCATTCATTCTTTTACACCTCGCTTTGTGTGAATAATCTCCTTTTCACTTTTGTGCTTTACTCGAGTCCCATGCTGACAACTGAGCTGGCAACTGTTAGGAAGCTTCTGGCACTGACAAATCCATCAAATATTTAGTGACGTAGGCCTACTAGATGCCAGACCTTCTCTCAGAAGCTGAAGAAAAAATATTTCCTGATATCAAGGAGCTCACAACACGTCTCACAAAGCTACCTTCTAGTAAAATAAATAGATAATAAATAAGTAACCATATGTCAGGGGGTGCTAGTGTAAGGGAGAAAAGGAAGTCAAAGTACAGGGCAAAGAATGCTGGAGAGGTGCTACTTTCGAGAGCAGAGAAAGCCCCTCTTAAAATATCCTTAAAAAGTGTGAAAAAGAACATTGAAATATCCTCGCTATACAATCACGCCTCAACAGGATTCCCTAGTAACTATGAAAAGCAGATGTATGTGTGTTTGTTCATGAACATCCCTAGTAGGTAAGACCACTTTGTGTATTACAAAATCTGGAATCTCAGGACCAAGTGCATGATTCTCTGATTCTAATTTCCTCGCTTATAAAATGAAATCAACCATATCGTAGGGTTATTGTAAAGATCCAATAAGCCAGCGTCTATAAACTGCCAAGCATACAGTTAGCACTCAATAAATGTATACTTTCTTTCCTTTCTCCCTTCTCTTTTCCCGGCTCTTACCTTGATAAAACCAGATAGCCTTCTCCCTAAGTCATACACATGATGCCATAGAGATCCTTATGAAGGAACAATCAGAAATTAGGTCAGTTTTTCCTTATTGTACAATGTCCTCAATCCATAGAGCCTAGGTCTCTTTAGATAATTTGGAGTGAAAACAAACAATTCCTTATTGGGTTCCTCTAGAGTCTGAATGGGCCTAGAATGGTGCCATTAAATAGAGAAGAGTTCATTGAAATGCCAAGAGGGAACTAAGTCACTAGATTGAATTACAAATGTCTTATCCTGTGAGTAGATGAGGAAGGGGCTTCAGACCCTCAGGGGGTTGGATATTGACTACATCTCTCTCCAACATACCATAATCAGGATAAATATGAGTACTTATTAAAAAATCTAAATCATCCCCTCCCATTGTCCCAGTGGTACCACATTAATAAAGAAAATTAATTCCCTGGTATTTTTTATAGCCAAAGAAATATATCATCAATAATGACAAATAATAAAAGGTGACTTTCTTACTCTAAGAGTTAATCCAGGTAAACTTAGCCCTTTTAATAGACCACGTAAGCGTTTTTTAATTAAACAACAAATTCAAAACCAACTTCATTAGTCTCTCACGAGGTCACTCCCAGTGGCCTCTTCCTTTGGTGCAGAAGTAAAAGCTCTGCACTAGAAATAGGAAGTCATCCCTGTGACCCTGATCAAGATGTCTAACTTCTCAGTGTCTTAGGCTTGGATTAGATTAAGGGAACATCTTGTGCATGTCTGAGATCTTCCTATGAACACATTCTTCCCCTTTCATTTCTTCCTCTATTTCTACTGCTTCTCTAGTCATAAACCACACCTGCAATATTATCTTGGTCCAATTCAGCAGCGTGTTCTTCTACTTTCCCAATGGCTCCGGGACTACGATGGTGGAGAATCTCCTGTATAGCTGGGCAGCCTTTCCACCAAGTAATTATAAACACATAGCGCACTGTATATTCTTCCTCCCTGTGAAACATTTAAAGCATAGTCCTTATTCATATTCATAGTCCTTATAGTCCTTATAGTCTATAAGCCTATAGTCCTTATAGTCCTTATTCATCCCAACCTCCAGAGAGAGGTGTTGTAAGGACTCTCAGAAGGAGCTCAGCAGAGAAGCTTAAAACCCACCTTAGGAAAATCATTAAAAATGTAAAAAAAACTAGTAGTCTCTCCAAGTAGACTTCAGTGAATAAAGATCTGATATGTCCACCTACCTGATCCTTTATTTTCATATACACAGACTTGGAATACCGCAAACTTTCTATTTTGACCTTGCTTTTATTTATAAGAGCCCTGGCCTCATAAATAAAAATGCATGGCCCAAGCCTGCTGGCCGGGTAGGCCGTGGAGCACAGTATGCTTTGGGCTTTAACCTCTCACTACTACAGTTAGCTAACTTAACTGATCCCTTCTCACTGCTTCCCACACGTCACCGTGTCCGCTTGCAAAGTATACCTTCGTCCTTGCCTCTGTCTTATCATTGTGTCATGTCAGGAAAGCATCCTCTCGCTTCCTTGGAAAGTTTAGTGCCAAAAAATAATGAAACGGTATTTCACTCAGTGGAAAATTTCATGTTATCCAGAGACATGAACAAAAGAAAAGATAGCTGTCGGCAAACATCCTTTGCGCCCGACTGAATCCATGTTGCAAACCATTTGTGACACTGCCAAAGGGAACCGGAACATGGCAAAAGATGCAACATGTACTAGAGCATGGTTCCTAGACTTTGACTGAGATATAAAGATTTAAAGAAACTCCAGGGAACTGACATAAGGTTGACAACACTTTTCAAATAAGGCCTAAAAACAGAAGGAAAGACCACCCTTTACTCTTGCCATTTCCTTTCAAATGGACAATTTAGTGGTATATCCATGAAATGGAATATTATTCAGCCATAAAAAGTAATGAGGTTCTGATATAGGCTACCACCTACAAGAACCTTGAAAACATTAAGCCAAATGAAATAAACCAGACACAAAAAGACAAATATTGTTATGATTCCACTTACATGAGGTATCTAGAGTAGTAAAATACGTAACAATAGAAAACAGATCAGAGGTTACCAGGGGCTAAGGAGAAGCAGGGATGGGGGGGTTATTGCTTAATGGGTAGAGTTTCTTGAAATAGATACTGGTGATGGTTGCCCAACATCATATAATTAATGCCACTGAATTGCACACTTAAAAAATGGTTAAAATGGCCCCAAAGGGGGGATATTTTCTCACACACACACACACACACACACACACACACACACACACACACATTGCAAAGCATAGAGGGAAACAAATCGTCCACAGATGCTTTCATTGATGTAAGAGGAAAGGATAGATGCAGATCCAGGTGAGTTTTTCAGTGCAGCTGTGGAAACAGATAGTTCTGGATCATCTGCTCAGAGTGAAAGGGTCTTGGGACTGGAATCCTATTTCTTCTATCAACTCGGTACTCCTTTGTGCAGGTTTTGATGTTTCCGGTGATCTGGCTCTGTGTTAACCTAACCAACACATTCACAGATATGAACCATCCACTCAATCAAGCCATCCTCCTCACTAGCCTAGAACACCCAGTTCTCCCAATTCATGTCGCTAATCCTTTTTCTTTGTTCAGCCATATCCTCCCCATCGTCAAGGCCAGCTCAATAACCATTCCCACGTGGCAGAGACGATCTCTTCCAGAGTTTTCCTATCTTCCTAACCATCCTCAGTGACCAACCTGGTCTTGAACACCAAAAGCACATAAAATGCTCTTCCCCATCAGAGCTCACTTACCCACAGTAGTGCATTGATTATTGTTTTCCATTTGTTAGTCTTTTGTGAGCTCCTTCTCTTAATCTTATTTATTGAGCAAGTACTAATAGTCTTTTAAGTACCCAGCAAATGCTATTATTGTTGATTAGTGAATAATTAACAAGAGTTAGTATTTATGTAGCCCACGAATTCCACAGTGCTTTCACACATATAATTACAGGATCACTGTTTACCATAGTATCTTAAATCCCCACAAAAAACTTATTAATGAAATATTAGCTCCATTTGAATGAAAAAGACCTGAGGTGTCAAAGAATCAAGTGGCGCATGCTAGTTCATATGCTAATTAATAATTAACAAAATATTTAATAATTACTTGATAACAAAATTAATAACAGTAAGTAATTACAATCAATCTTGTGTATTAAAAAAGTCTCCTACTATATTTCCAACTAAGAATAAACCTAGGAAAGATTTTTCATATAGAAAATGACACATTCATCTTGTTATTTAGTAAGTGTTTTGTCACACAACCTGAGTCTATCTAGCCAAGTCATTCCACAAAACTATTTTCAACTTTAAAAAGTTAACAAGTAACACATATTTGTCATAGAAAAATGAGAAAATAAGTCTGGCAGGAAAAGTCCATAATCCTACTATCTAATGTCAACAACCACCAACAGATACCTTTTTACACATTTCATGTGAGTATATGTAGACCCTCTTTCTTTGAACAGAAAATGGGATTTTTTGATAGACAGCTTTGTTATTAGGCTTTTTAACTTAATGAGGGGAATGAATATATTTGCATGTCAAATACATCTATGTTCCCATTAATGACTGTGTGACTTATAAGCTAATCCTCTATTTCTGTATGTTTAAGTTGGCTCACATTTTTTTTCTATCATATAAAAAACTCTGTGATGAACACTCCCCTATATTCATGAGCTTGTCCAATTACTACCTTAGGATGAATTCCTGGAAGTAGGAATTAGAGGTCAATGGTAAGAAACTATTTTTGAAATGTTTGTGGTTTGTGTTTTGTTTTGTTTTGTTTTGCATGAAATAGAGGTGATAAAACAGATTTAGGGGGCATGCTAAGTTTTTAGTATTCTGTTGTACTCAAATTTTTTTTAAACCTGGTAAAACTCTGTTTTTTAAATATGTCCAAAGAATTTAAATAGAAGGTTTCAACATTCAAGCCCCTTCAAACTATAAAAACATATTGGTTGAAAAGCATAAAAATCTAACAGTGATTTGGAAGACAAGACATATCCTAATTTCAATAACTTTTATTATTTCTTTAATCAAATGAGAAATAACAGCAGAAAAAGAAGAACCCACATTTGTAAAAACGATCTCCTCCAATTTTTTAAATTTTTATTTTTCGGATTCAAAAAATACATATTCATTATAGAAAATTTGGAAAATACATAGAAGAAAATATGAATTTCCAAGAATCCAACAATACATAAGAGAGCCTTACAGTTTTACTACTTTCCACACATGTGTACTTTTTAACAATTTGCCATTTTCCTTCTCTCGCCCACCCGACGCCCCAGAAGAGAGGCGAAGGCAGGTCCTTGAGGACCACGGCCTGTGACATCCACCATACCACTCTGTCCTTACTGCAGGCCTCCCTTCTTGCTGAGCTGTGGCCTGGTTCCTTGCTTACTCCCCAGACTGCTTTGTAAATGCACCGCCCACCCCCCAAAGTGCCAAGGCTCCTCTGCCTCCAGAAGTCCCAAGCGGGAGAACTCACAAAGTCAACTTCCAGCTAGCTGCCTGCTTCATTTCAGGGCCAGGCTTCTCCCAAGTGACACCTTGAAGATTTATCTCAGCTGATCAACGTCTGAAGCAGCAACTAATACCTCTTAAAATGTATATAGCACATTAAAGTTTAGCGAGTTCTCTCACACACATTTAACCTCTGCAAGAGTCTTCTGAAGTGAACAGAGCAGATATCCTTATTTAACACAGAAGGAAACAAGGTGCAGAGGAGCCGAGGAAAGATCATACATAGCTAGTGAGTGGCAGAGCTTGGACTGGAAGCCATAAATTGACTCCAAGGTCAGAGCTCTTTACCTAGCCGTTAAACCGTGCTTAAGTCTGACAACTAGAAATTAAGAACCAGAAGGGTCTTCAACAGATCACCTCATCTAATCCCTTCTTAGTATTCACACATAAGGAAAATGAGTCCCCGAGAAGCTAGGTGATTGCCGAAAGTCACCAGCTTTCGTGATGAAGAGAATCTAAAGGCACAATCTTCAGACTCCCAGGCCAGTGCTCACGCCAGTCGTCCCTAGAGAGATGTTCTTTAATAAGCTGGTCTCTCATCCGGTGTCTTCTGCTTAGCCAAATGTCAACCAGGAATTAAAATCCTAAAAGTGTAGAATGTTAGAGCCAGAAGGAACCTTAAAGACCACCCAGGCCAACCCACTGACTTTACAGATGAGGAGTCTAAGATCCAGAACCCATGGCTTCTGACATTCAATTCTATGCACTTTCCTTCCAACTCATCCTATCACTTCCCTTCTGAGTAGTTAAAAACAAAATCTGGCCAAAGATGTTTACTTCCTTCTTTGACATTCAGTGTGCCACAGGCCACAGATCAGCAAAGTCAAAGTGAAACTAAATGGGATTTGAATTCAGAAGATACTTAGTTTGTAACAGATGTACCCACCATGACTGTAGCATGAAATATCCAAGTTCTGCTGCGTTCTAAGCAGCCTCCCCCACTCTCCGCCCTCCACCTCCATAACCAGACAGCAGGTCTATTGAAATGTGTGTGTTTTAGGAAAGGGCACCAATGACCCTTTGGAAGTCACCCATCCTTTAATCTGTGAAAATGTAGCAATATTGTTTGGCTAAAGACTTTTACTCCACAAATCAGCCAGGAATCCTGATTAAAGCTGGCAGCACATCACCAAGGCTGTCACAGTTCCCTGACCCAGTGGACCCAGATCCTGCTCTCACCATCTTTGTATCATCTGTGTATCATCCAAATCAGCTCCTGAAAGTATGCTACCTTGATTCTCCTGTAGCAGGTCCATGGTTCTATGGCTAGCCTTCTTTCTCTAGAGATGGAAAGCTCTTTGAGGGCAAGGCACTACTTCTGCCATTGCCCCTAGCTTCAAGAAACTTGAAGAAGGGTAAACAAAACCATGTGTAAAACCAAGCGCAGTCACAGAGGTGTAAACAGGAAGCCAAGGAGCCCAGAAGAGAGCATCTACTGGTGGGGAGGGGTAGCTGCTGGGTAAGGTAACAGATCCGAGCCTTAAAGGGCTAGTGGAATCAGTCGGGCAAAGGTAGGCGGAAGGCAAGCCAGGCAGGCGGGCCAGCGTCAGCACAAGCAAGGAGAGAAAACAGTTCAACGTTGCCGGAGCATCAAGTGCAAGGCGGGGAGTGGTGGGAACTGAGGCTGTAGCGGTGGGCCCAGCTCCGAGGCGGCAGGCAACAAGCCCGCGTAATTCGCGCTGACCTGTACCGGGAGGGCCGCTTACGCAATTCGCGAGTAAACGAATTTGGGCGCCCATTACGAGGCTCTGTCAATGACCGCCAGCCGCGGCCGCGCCGGCCCCCTCCCCCTTGCACCTGTGCGCCTTCGCAGCTGCCAAAGCAAACGCAGCGCTGCCTTAATCCGCTAGATTTTCAACGCGGGCCGCACGCCCCCCCCCCGCCCCCCGCCCCCCGGCCGCGGCCACTGCTGCCTTGGGTCCCCCGCCCCCTGGCCCTGTCGCGTCTCCGCTCGGGTTTAAAACGCCTGTTGACGCACTGTGGCGAGTGCCTGCGCGCTAGCGGGCGGCCCCGCGGTTTTCTCTGCAGTCGCCACCGGGGTTCCTGAAGAAGAATCCCTGCGGGCCTCCCGACCCCGGGCTGGGGGCGGCCAAGGCTCCCTCGGCCCGGCTGGCCCGGGGCCTGGCTCGGCGGCCGGGCAGGGGCCGGTGCCATCTGGGGCTTGCGCAAGGCGCAGTGCCGAAATCCGTTCTCCCGGGAAAGCGCAGCATGGAAACAAACAGGACGGGCCGCCCTCCTCTCCCGGCCCGCGGCCAGGCGGGCACCGGGGACGGCGCGGGCTCCCCCGCAGCCGGGCTCGGGCCGGGGCCGGGGCCAGGACCCCGGGCGGCCGCGGCGGCGGCGGGGTGGGGGGGGGGCACGGAGCGGAGCGGCTCGGGGCAGGGGCTCGCTCGGCCGGGGTCCGCGCGCCGGCGCCCAGGCCGATGTCATTACCTGGCCAGTGTAGTTTTCCCCGAGCCCGGGAGGCCTCGCAGGAGGTAGAGATGTTTCCTAAAGCTGTGGCGGCGCGGAGGTGTCCCACGCGGGGGCGGCGGGGCCGGCGGCCGAGGTTGCTGCTGCTGCTGCTGCTGGAGGCTCAGCCTCCCAAAGGATTCAAGAAAACTCTCCTCCATGGGGTGGGGGCCGGCTGCGAGAGCCCCGGGTTTCCTTTCCTGAAGTCACGGTCTTGGCCAAAGCTGTTGTTTTTGTGGCTCTCCGGCCATGTGATAGATGGAGGGGCGGGCGCTCGGAGGCCAGCCCCTCCTTCCCACCCGACTGAACCGCGCTGCGTGGGAGGGGGCGTCCCTACCTGGAAAGCTGGGGACGCTGGGAGACTGGCAGCCAGGAAAACCTGAGTGACGCGCTCTCCCCGAGCCCCCCCCCTCGCCCGCCCCGCTCTCGGACTCCCTCCCTTGCCTCTCGGTGCCCTTCGCCCAGTGGCGGGAGGGCCTGTCTGTTGGGACACTGGGACACTTCCCCCGGGCCGCCCGCCGTGGAAGTCAGGCTCTCTGCAACAGCCCTCCTCCACCCCACCCCCGACTGGCCTAGACCTTGAAAGTGAAATAATTTTAGTTGACGATTACAGAACGTGAACAGCATTTTGAATAGTTAACAGTAAAGTCCATTGTCCTCCCCAATTTGTGAGCACCAATATCTGGCTAGTGTCCCAGCTGCTAACACCACTGTCCCGGGCCTCTATCGTTTTTGGTTTTTTTTTTTTTTTTAATCCTTCTTTATCAGCCTGCCAAAAAAAACATTCTTAGAAAGCTTTGCTGCCTCAACATAACTTTAAGTCTCTCCATTGGAAAAAGCACCCCTTAAAACTCAGATTGATCTATCAATAGTAGCATAAACTGGGGCTCACGGGAAGGAAAGACCGTATTGCTCTGCTTCCATCTGAAAAGACATGGCCTCCCCAGGAAAAGGAGCAGTCTACGGAAATCCTTTCTAGGGAAGTATCCAGAATGGAGTTCTAAGTTCCAGGAACTGGTGAGCGCCAGTTGGTTGATCACCATAGCACTCTCCAGTATTTCACACTCAAGAGTGTGACAGAGCGATCCTATTTTTTGAACCAAAATTCAAGATGCATGGACTGAAAGAGACAATATTAAAAATACCATGCTGGAAAGATCCAGGAGGTATGGTGGCTTTGGCTGTAATAATTATTGTAAAGCAAATACATTTTGCTTTTGGCAGCCAAGGTATGAAAATTTTGAAAAGGAATTGTGAAGAAAAGCAACTTCCTTCTTAAACAAAATCCAGAGATTTCACAAGAAACTTTGGAAGGAAGGCCCAAGTAGGGAGGGGCTCTGTGCTGAGAATCCAACCTTGGGATTCCCCTGGAGGGGTGGGGGCAGGGAGATGAGCTGCTTGCTCTTCCTTGAAAATCCCTTCCTAGAATCGGAGGTAGGATCTTGACACTGCTGAGAAACATGAGAATTTCAAAAGCTGCTCTACATATTAGGGGAAAACCATAAGGAACAGAGAACGCACATGACTCATAAAAATAGCGATGCTTTCATGTACATACCCCTTACTTCTGTGTGTTCTATCATACTTCTTACCAGAGTGTTTTTGCCCAGCCTCAAATACTACCCTTTTCGTTCTAGACTTGCACTATCCAAAACGAGTACCACCAGCCACAGGGGGCTGTTGAGCACTTGAAATGTAGCTAGTACAAACAGAGATTAAAATACACACTGAATTTTGAAGGGGCAGTATGAAAAAAAGGTAAAATATCTCAGTAATTTTTATATCGATTATGTGTTGAAATGATAATATGTTGGGTGCATTGGGTTAATATGTTATTAAAGTTAATTTCATTTGTTTCTTTTTGCTTTTTTAATGTGGCTACTAGAAAAGTTTAAATTACACGTGTGGCTGGGGTGCTTCTATTAGTGCTGCATAAGACCTCCATCCACTTCTATGTTCCTCTACAGAGGGGGGCCCAGGCAATGTGGGATGGGGCACAGGAGGACACACAGCTTTGGGGTCTAGAGGTTTTGGCACAAGGAATCTGCAGGGTCTGTGGCAGATGGAACTACCAAGTAGAGGCTGGGAAATACGAGTGTGCTGTTCAGAAGACGGGTCTGAGCTAGAGACAGAGTTTTGGAAATCCTTGCCCTATGAAAAGAAGACAGATAATAGAGCAGACGGCTGAAGAGGGGGGCCAGGAGACACCAGCATTTGAGGGCTGTGTCTCTGAAGGGCATCTGCCAAAGGAGAGTGTGAGAGAATGGTCAGCCAAGCAGACAGAACTCGAAGGTAGAGAGAGGTGTATGGAGGCCCAGGGAGAAGGAGCTTCAGGAGCAGAAAATGGTCAGCAGTACCTGGAAGGGACCCTAGACACTTTTCCTTTCCCTCAAACCCCACGTTTAACTAGTCAACAAGTTCTGGCTGTTCTCTCTGATTTATTCCTCAAAACCACCCTGTTTAAAGCTATCTGTCTGTGTATCTGTTTCCTCCCACTAGACCGTAAATAGAAACGGTGTCACCCTTGCCACCCCAAGATCTAACAAAATAGCCTGACATTCGGAAGATGTATGGGTCCACAATTGTAATGTGGACCTAAACTACTTTCTCCACAGGTAGGTGTGACGGTGATAATGTCAGCTAAGGAGCAGTCGGTAAACATACGGACAGATCTGAGGGCCAGCTTGCTGTTAGCCTGCATTCAAATCTTTCCTGGTTCTATCTAGGTGCCAGCCTCCAGAGAGCTGGGCTACCCTCCAAGTCAGAGGACCCCTGTGATAACACTCCTTAGTGCCCTCATCTCAACCAACCAACTCTTGAGCTCTGGGGTTTCGTTCCATTTCTCGCTTACGTGATGACCAGCACAGTCCCACTTTGCTGCACCAGAAACCATTACGAAGACAGATGTAAAGAAAACTGTAGGTCATTTTCGGCAAATGAAGATACATTCAAATGTTTCTCTAATTGCCACTGTTTAAAAGACATGGAAAAATGAGGAGGTACACAAGAGGGGCTACTGAAAACCAGGAACTTAACCCTCAAACCTACGGTTCCAAATAACCCAGGATTTGGAATGCTTGATTATGAATCGGCCCCAGGTTTCCACCCCAGAGATGCCAAGATGGCAGAAAGTCTGAAGCCAGGATGGAGCTTCCCAAGACCCTTTAACACCGTAGAGCCATTTCAAACATGTAGGCAGTAGCTCTCGCAACTCTCTCTAGTCCTGTGTCTCTTCTTTCCCTACCAAGAATTATCTAATTTTTTTACTTAAAAACATACATTAGTCTTATCTCCATGTGTATTCCTCTTGTTATATAAGTGGTATGCATGGACAGGACAGGAAAGACGTCTACCTTTGCCTGCTTAACTGTTTCTGCGGCGGACTCCTGATTGTTCTGGCGCCTCCAACTTGCACCTGCTGTCACCTTTCTGCATAATCTGACCAGTGAGAGGTAGGACCTTGTCCTCCTCTCTTCTCACACTGCTCCCTCCCTGCTCTTCTCTTCTCCTTCCCCTAGAAGCCACGTGGAGGCTGAAGGAAGCTAGAAGTTAGGGGAAGGGGGACAAGGGAAGAGAAGTCATGTGGCCTCTGTGTTCCACCTGGCTGAACTGACAGAGGAAATGCACAGGACTCTGGTGGCCTGGGAGAGGCCCGCCACCGCAGAATGTTCTCTGGACAAGGCTGTGCCCCACCTGCTTCTGCCTCCCTGCCTCCCACATTCCATCCATTACTCTTTTCAGTGCCACACCCCTCCCCCAAGGGGAGGACCATATCTTTTTCACAGCATCTATGTGCCTCTGTACACAAGGGCACTTGAGGATTATAAGCTTTGAGGAGGAAGCCTGGGAGCAGAAGGGTAGCCCCAGCCCATTTTTCTAAAGCTCCATTCTGGAAATTAGGGCAAGATAATAAAGACAGTGCCTGGGAAAAACTAGGGACATTCTGGAACCCAAATACAAGCCTGGGTAGATGGTCAGCAGGTTTGTACCAATACAGCATAAAGGTGTTTCAGAACAGGTCACTACTTATGCTACACTCATTGTTAAAATATTTTTGTTAATTTTGTTAATGTTTATTTATTTTTGAGAAAGAGAGAGACAGAATGTGAGCAGGGGAGGGGCGGAGAGAGAGAGGGAGATACAGAATCTGAAGCAGGCTTCAGGCTCCGAGCTGTCAGCACGGAGCCTGACACGAGACTTGAACTCACAAACCTCAAGATCAGGACTTGAGCTCAAGTCAGACACTTAACCAACTGAGCCACCCAGACGCCCCTCTCATTGTTAAAATATTCATAACAATACCCTTGGATAAGGGATGGCAGTGTGGATTCTAATGTATTCATTAGAAATCCATAAATGCCGCTGGTGAAGGCCTCTAGGAGAGCAAGGGTTTGCCAGATGTCAGAATCCCCTCTGTAGCTACCTGGGCTTGGACCCTGTTGCTGGTCAGCTCCTCCCTGAAATCATCCCATCCTGGGCCAAAGGCAAGTCCAGTTTCACAGTGGCTCTGAGAGCAAGACTCTTACGGAGTTCAAGCAAACACTGAAAACCCTGGTTTCTGTCTGGAACAGACCCACCATCTAATAGAAAGATAAACTAAAGCTGCATGAAAGAAGCGTAAGAAAAAGCACAGCTATTTTAAATAAAGCACTTAATTCCTAATAACTATGGCAGATGGAGCACAAATATTTAACTTCCACTCCCTCCTTGAAACCCCACTAAAATGTAAGAGGTTTTTTTTTTTTGGGGGGGGGGGCAGTTAGTTTGTTATTATTTTTAAGCATAAATTATAAGAAAAAAGACAGAATATCACAGTAACAAAAATTTGAAAACTAGAAAGCAAAGACCAAGTGTTAATTTGGCAAAAACAAATAAACAAACAAACCCAAGCCCCCCCAGAAATCCCCTGAGTTATAGAAAGCCATGAGTCAACACAATTTACCCTGCATAACCCATAAAATTTCAGGCACTAACTAGAAGATTTGGTGCTAGAAGTGGGCTTTAGCAGGCAGGTCAGTGGAAAGTCTGCTTGGGAAACAAACATCCAGAGTCAGGCAATTGCTCATCCCCTTGAGAAGCCCAGAGGTTTATTCCCTGGAGAAGATCAGACAGTATAGATAGGGTGGAGTAGGAAGTAAGATAAGACAGATCCTCCCTTTCTGAAAATAGAGGGATTAGGTAAATGCCTACTTGTTGCATAATCACCCCCTCATTTCTGTTTTTCAAATATGAATTTTCCTATTTGAAGACTGGTCAATACAAGTAAACTAAAACAGAATTTTGAAAGATGGTGCAATTTTGTAGATGGTGCAAGACCCACGATCCCTAACCAACACCCCTGAGGTCAGATATGTTTCAGAATTCAGAAAGCACCTGTTTGCCTATTGAAGGTACACAGTATGTGTGTATGTGTATATATATAACCTCACATTCTGAGTGGGGACTGAGCACCCCATGGCAATTACCCCGTGGTAATTAAACACATTCATATTTCAGCAACGAAATGTATGAATGGTCACACTAGGTAGGATAAATAAGGAGTAAAATTAACCTGTTTGGGCCAAGTTTTGCTGCCAAATTAGTTTTAATGCCAAGCTTATAAGAAACAAAACAAACTAAAAATAACTTGTGATTTTCAAAGCCTTTTCAATTTCAGAATTTGAGAAATGGAATCATGGACCTATACTTGGATATAAGGCCTACCCTTCCATCCTGATGCAATTTCAAAACAAACTACTAAAGTTTTCTGTGCCTTATTTTCTTCCATATAACAAATTAAAATAGGGCAAATATCTTCAAAATTAGATAATAAAAAGTTCAAGTTGTTACCTCTTTTGTTGAGTTTTTTATTATTCAGATAACTAATCAAGAATGGTTGGACAGATTATCCAAACCAATTTTGGTATCCAATGAGTGTATCGTTGAAAATGATCCTTTGGGCGGGCACTGGGCACTCTTTCTTGACGATTAGGGTCTTCAACAGCACGAGGAGGACTGGAGAATTCAACTACAAAAAAAAAAACACAAAACACAAGCCAAACAAGTCTAGAGAAAATGGTGACATATACAGAGTCTGGTGTCAGTTTCCCAGGCTCTTTCCATATTTAAATAAGCCATTACCCTGGTATCTAGGCCTTTACTCTGGCCCCACAATCCCCACACCCTGCTTGGTCCTGTCTCGTTGGAGAGTCAGTGTCCCTCACAATGCCCAACCTTCTGTCTCTAAATCCAAATCTGTTCTCTGCCTCATTCCCTGAGGATCCAGCTATTTACATTATAAAGTTAATAATAAATACACTAATTCATGCAAATGTGTTACCACGTTTATTAAGTCAATGTGTTGCTCTCCTAGGTAACACAATTTCTATTTTGCCTGGGACATTTTAAAGATGATGCTCTAACCCAAGGAGGTATTTAAAGAAATGGAATTAACCCTTCTAAGAGCCTATTATTTTTCAGGCACTATGTTAAGGACTTTGCACAATTATTTCGCTTAATCCTCATTTAATATTCCCATGACAGGTTGCTATTATAAATCTATCTTCTACACATGAACAGATTGAGGCTCTGAGAGGATAATTTGTTTAAGGTTACACAGCCAGTCAGCAATAGATTCAGGATGGGAACCCATTCTCCTTCCAGCACCCTGCCCCACCTCCTTACAGGAGTGACACTAAACACCCTAGCCACCAGCAGGAAGAGAATTTTGAAATAGGCAGGGACTTGTAGTTCCCAAAGCCAACCACATTCACCTGCAACTTCCCTCCTTATACATTTCTATCTACCCCTTGAGGTCCACTAATCAGTACATTATGCCAAACACAAAACAGGGAGGCATGTTCTCATTAGAATTGTAAAAAAAAAAACCCAAAAAACCTGTACATAGACATAACACTCATCAAGTTCCCCAACAAGAAAAGATGAATAATTAATAATTAGGGGTGACTGCTCTGCAGGAGACCAGAGGGCAGTTTAGCAAAGATGGAAGAGGATGGTCCAGGAAGTGTCCTTGACACAAAACATCCAAATTCAGCTGACAGAAAAGACCCCAAGTTGGCCACAGCCAAATATGTCCATTCTCGTCACACACTGCTTATAGTGGTGTCCCGCTGGGGCTGCCATATGTGGAGGGAGGTGCTGGGGGGGGTGGGAGGGAAAACACTCCCTTCCTAACTTGGTCCTAACGTAACCGCCATGGCAGTTTTCACTGCTATAGCCTCTGTCTATAGTACAATGCTGGAATTGAGGCAACACAATATTTGTCAAATGAATAAGTGAATTTCTTTACCTCCTTTCTCTGGAATTCCTCATAGCCTCGTATCCTTTCTCAGACTACTTTTATCCCACGTTTTCAGGTGGCCCCTTCAAATCCCTAAACTCTTCTCCCAAACCTCTTGTCCTTCTCCTTCTTCTTGCAGCAGAACCAGTTTTAAAACAAACAAAAACATTTTTTACGGAGTATATGTATATTTCTAGCAGAGGAATGGAAACAGAAACCTCTTAGAAATACGAGTTAAAATGAAGAAAGAAAACATATGGGTAAATGCAGAGTGCATTCAATTCTTATCAAATGCAGACACATATACACTAAAAAAATCATAGCAGCTGTGTTTATTTCATAATTTAGGCATTTTGAAAAAAGTGCAATGTATTTATTTTAATGTCAGCTTGATGTCAAGTTTAAAATATAACATGAGTTTGTCTCCATGTTTTACCTCCTTTCCTAGAGAATCTCCTAATATTTAAATATAACCTATATCCCTAATTCCCAGCTCTCGTCACATAACAATCTGGGGCAAAGGGACGGGGGTGGTAATCCCTCATAAACTGTGTGTTAACAGAACGCTCTAAAATATGTTCTAACCAATAAAGTTGGCAAATAAATTTGGTAACAACCATCTAAGCTTTGTTGTATTTCACAAAAAGATCTACATTTAAAGGAAATAGAAAATCACATGTGCACTGGCACACAGGGTTGCTATGGTAACAGACTACATTTTTTTTATATTTACTCTTCAAATTGCAGTACATGGAGCTATTATAACCAAATAATGTCAACATCCACTGCCTTCTGATTGTACTGAGGTCTCTGGAAGAAGTTGTACTTACGGTTCCAGAAATTCTCATTTTTAACCAATCTTCTTCTGTCTTTTCTAGAAATTATAATTAAAATACATATAATAATGATTAATATTTGGCATTGGGGTTAAGACTGCATCATTTAACTCATGTAGGAACAGTCTAAAAATAGCAAAATAAACCTAATAAACACAAATGTCCATTTTAATGTTTAAAGTATGGGGGGGGGGGTGAGTGTGTGTGTTTAGGTAGCAATAAGTTCTCCATGGGGAATGAAGAGAAATAAGTTTAGAAAAATGTATTTGGTTTTATAACTGGGCACACCAAACAAATCTACTTTTCCCACAGCTGTGCTTTTATGAACAGTTAAGAAATACCTACTATCCTGTGATATATAATTTTGTTTCACTAAACCTTGTTTTTACCATTTATCTCAAAATAATACCCTTAGCATTGCCTCCAGGCACATTTAAATCACTATCAACTAATGTAAACCCTCTCCCCATTATGTTATATAGTGTGCTACCTTTTCTAGAATTTCTATTACCTTTCTAACTTTCCCCACCAGTCCTCCTCCAGCTACCTGGAAAATTTACAGCCCATCAGAATAGTTATGCCTCTCACCGTAGACCAACAGAAAACACCAATAATGAGGTGCTTCCAAGCCAAATAAATATGAATCTAATTTGTAGCTGTTACTCTATCATAACAGGGTAAGACTGAGGGCTAGACAGGAGAAAAGATGTAATGAAGAATAAAAAACTCTCCTAAAACGGGCACCTCAGTTATCCACAATAGGCCCTTATACCAGTCTACTCTACAGCAAAATTAGGGAATTAAATGCAACTTTATCTTGGGACTTATTGAAAAAACATGCATATATTAGCTACCTATCCACATGTATTCTTTCTCTAATTTAATATAAGGGATATAGCCCTTCATATTACATCTGATGAACAGGTTTTCTCTGTGTGTGTGTGTGTGTGTGTGTGTTGTTTTAAAGAAACCAGTTGGAGAAGGTCTTCTTTGAAAGCCATAAAAATATACCTCTACTGATATTTTCCACTGCAAATAGATCATCTTCAGTGTCTTCCAGTCAAGGGAAACCACACAGTCATCAGGCAACAAAGATTCTGTGAAAATAAAAGGGAACAAGTTTCATCTGTAGTGTCATACAGATTTTTACCCTACATGTGAAGATCTGCAAACGTGATTATTTGGACTGATATAATAGTAAAAGCCCAGTTTGGAAAATACTTCACTGATGGCTAGAGCAGGAGTTAGTGCGTCTCAGGTCTTTATTAGTAAACACTATCCTCACTCATGTAAAACAATATGAACCATAGTTCATATTCTCATTAAGTATAAATACATATATCAATAATACATACATAATATTATAACATATGTAACACACATTATATATGATAGCTTCAAGTGGTACTGGCAGAGGGCATAGAATTTAGGTCATCCTTTCCTGTGACGTGTATGAACAGTACAACTATAGCAAGTTTAGTCTTCTTGCAAATTTTTCCTTCCACATGAGAGTGTCGGGGGAAAAAATCCTCACAGACAATTAATGATGTTCATAAATTTAAAAAAAAAAATCCTCACAGACAATTACGATGCTCATAAATTAGTCCAAACACTGACACATACATATCAGCCATACCAAACCACACAAAATATTTTTTCTATACTCATATAAGCCTGGCAACATAGATAGTTTGGTTTCTTCAGGCCTATGTGGCTTTACTATCTAATCCCGCTGTGTCTACAGAACTCCTAAGGCTAGGATTCATTTGGGTTCCCTGCCCTATTTAGAAGGCCACCGGCCACAGATACAGCAGAGCTTCCCTTGTCCAGCCTGGCCAAACAAATCAGCTGACAATTTCCACCCTCAGTTTCTTCCTCGCCTTTTTTAAGCACCCGCCACATCCAAATGTGAAATTCTTTCCCTCTATTTTTCTTTTAAGCCACATTTGTATAAGCACTGCTTATAATTCACTTCCACATTGAAGTCATCCCCCCAAAACCATAACCCCATATGCTCTTCAACATCCCCTTAAGCACTGCTAACTAACCTCACTCATAAAATATTCATAAGCTTGTCATTTATATTTTCTATGTGCAATAATTTTGTTTTGTGTTAGTCTTATCTCCCCATTTAGAAGGTAAGCTATTTGATGAATGAGGTCTATTTCCTCTAGAAAGCTTTCCAAAGCTTAATTAATGGATGCTTGATCATTATTGCTGATTATGACGGTATTGTGCATTCAAAGGCGCAGGTTTAGGATCTTTCACACGAGTGCCTTCATGCTTTCTGATGCTGATCCAAGGCAGTGATTGTTAATCTTTTTGAGTCAAGTGCTGCCACGTCCCCCTCCCTTGCTCCAGAAGCTGACAAAATCTATAGACTTTCTCAGAAAAAACAGTTCAAAGTGACACAAAAATAGTTGCACATAATTTTAGAATATGGACCTAGGACTAAAACCTTTTAAATGACTAAAATGACTTCATTTATCTTTTAAAATTCCCTAAATTTTAATTAAATTAACTAAATTAATTAAATTGATCTTTAAATTGGTATGTTTCTTTGGTGCATCTAGAAAGATAGCATACTGCACCAAACGGCTAAGATGTGATTATTCACAAAGTTTACAAAAATGATAAACATAACACTAGAACCTCAAGAGCAGGTGAATAATTGTGACTCACTCGCGCTGAGACTTAGCCAATCTTGGGTCTGGGTTCTGGGCACCAATTTTGTTCACAACAGCAGAAGTTTAAGAGCAAAGTAAACAACTCTGGAATGAGCTGTGAGCCAGGAGCAGGGCCCAGGCAGCTGGTAGGTGCAGAAAAGAAAAAGTATCAGGAAGATAGAGGAGAACTTCAGGGATTGGAGCTTTGACTTCTTGGCTCTTACAATTTCTGTCCTCAAGGAAGGGGACACATTCAACTCCATGAAATCGCTTAACACATGCAATTGACTTACAGATAAGGAAAAATTGGGATATGAGTTAGATTCCCTGTTTAAGACATTTAGCATCTTAAATATATTTATTATTTAGAGGAAATTTACTTAGAATTTTACTTAGAATATTAAAATTTCATGTGTTTTATTCACAAGTGGATTTTTCATGTGTTTTATTCACAAGTGGATTTTTCATTTCCAAAAACAACAGCAGCTGGAAGGAACTTTTCAAGTCAACCAGTCAGACTCTGTAATCTTCTTTTCAGTATCCTTCTCAGTCTTTAAAAATTAAACTCAACTTATTTCAGAGGATATGTTTTCATCATTTAATCTTCACTGTCCCCCCACCTTACTATTCTCATATCTATGAGCCATACCATGGAGGAGAAAGGAAAGGATCATGCTCCAAACAATGGAAATGTATAAAATAGATTTTTAAAAAAAAGGAGGGGGGAACCCATCTCTATTTGTTATATAATTACTGTTTGCCTGTCTCATCCTTTGTTCTTCTCAATATCTATTTATACTGAGAATCCAAGTATTCTAAGTGCTCAAAGATATTTAAGACTATGGTTCCTGGAAGTGGAGGCAGGCACATGACTCTGAAGGTCAAGCACCATTTGCTATGGGTCCTTTACTTCCATTGCTGAAAAGCATCACAAGATCAATTAACTGCATGAAATCACTAATGCAAGGTAGAAACATTTCAAAAAATTACTCATATATGTTAAACTGGACTTTTTGTTTGTAGCAAGTAAACACAATTTACCCATTGGAACTCCAGGGGATCCAAAAAGCTTTACCAGTTGAAAGGCAAACCCTTGTGATAATTGTAGTTCAAGGGAATCAAAGCCAGTGCTCGTCAAATCTTGGTTATCTTCAGTTTGTAAGAACTGTAATGGCTTAGGTTCTTCCCATGTCTTCAGCTTTTCATCAAAACTTTCATTTAAAAAGTGAAGATCAGAAGTGACCCTAAAAGAGTACAAAGTATCAGATTGGCTACTTAAAATTTCTGAAGAACTAAACCCTAGGTCATGTAGTTGGTCATCTACCCTTGTCTGAGATTTGAAAGTCAAAGATGGTTTCTTGCTCGTAAAAGATACCATCCAAAAGCTGAAGGTATACTGTAGCACAAGAGAAGGAATAGGGTTTTTATAAAAGTACACAGAGCGCCTTAGTCTACTAAACGGCAGGTAATGAGAATAAGACTGTCTACCAAAATTTAAAGGAGGATCTTCGAAAACAGCAAAGCAAAACCATGATGGATGATGATCAAAGGTCATAAGTTTTTGCTTATTCTCCTCTATATTGTTTATTTCTGAGATTCTATCTTTTTCTTCTTCCAAAATAATTTTTAGTCCACGGCTTTCTGTTACCATGCCACATTCCCCACTTTCTTTTACACTGATATATCTCTGTCCCAGTAAGTTAAAGTTTGGTGCCAAATTGAAAATCCTTTTCTCCCTCCTTTTCTTATTCTTTGTTGAGCATAAGTCACTCTTTGGGATATGCAGGTTAGGCAAGCAGCTTCTAAAGACATTTGTTTCTGTTTCTATGATTGAATCTATATTCTCAGTGGGAGGTGACAAATCTTCATTTTCTATCAACAGCTTCTCCTCTACCAGTGTTTCTGGACCGCTTCCTGGTCCTGAAGTTCCTTCAGAAGTGGAGATCAACTTAATCAATTGTCCCCTGCTGTCCGGAGAGGCCAGCCTTTGCCATCTCTCTCTCTTTGGTCTTTGTTCACATATAAACTTATGAGGTCCTTCAGGCCAGCTCCCAAAATAGGGTTGCCTCTCAGAGCTCAGCTGTAATTCTTCATCAGAAAAATTGTTTGAAGAAAAAGCCCAATAATCGTTTTTAGCTGTATTTACTCCTTGTTCCTTTCTTAAACTTTTATCTGAAGTTCTGGATCCATATCGATTGCACAGAAATGTTTCATTCAGGAGTCTTTTATCTACCCTCTCTCTCTTCTGCATCAATGAGCATGGGATGGACGCAGATCCACCCTGGACGTCTGACGCTGTGGGATGCCTACTTCCAGTGTGCTTTCCTACATTCGTGCCAGACCAGTCATCACTTGCCATGCAGGAAAGACTCTGAGTCATTGTCGGGCAAGTGACAGCGTTTTCATGCGGCATCGATGACATATTTGGAAACAAATCATCGTGTTCTTTAGGGAGGTAATTTTTTGGTGTATTGTCCAGCTCAACTGCAGACATAACATTTGGAAAACCATCTTCGGGATGTATGCTTCTCCATATTTCATCTTGGTGGCTATTTACTAAACCTCTTAGTTCATGTCCCAGTCCACCAGTGAAGGTGCACGCCGATTCTCTGTTGGTGTCTTCCAAGTCTTCCTCTGCACTCTGAGAGGGGTCCTGGTCTCCTGGTGTATAACTTAAGGTTTCAAATGGGTTTTCTCCCATGATTTTACCATGACTGTTCTGCTTTTTACTTCTTTTTCTGCTTCTCTTCTGCTTGTTTTTGCTGAACCTGGGCCCAGTTTTCTTCAAATCGCTTTCTCTGAAATATAACAAAATTAAGGACATTTATAACTTAATTTTTTGTATAACACTAGCAAACTAAAACATTGTACTCTTAATGTGAAAAGTTACAAATCATTAGGACAAGAGATTCTAAAGTGTGCATGTACTTTGTAGTATATTTTTAAATTACTTTTAAAAAGAGATATACTTTCTCTAAGTTAAAAATGAGTACATTTTGGGGTGCCCGGGTGCCTCGGTCAGTTGGGTATCCAACTCTTAATTTAGGCTCAGGTCATGATCTCATGGTGCATGGGTTCGAGTCCCATGTCGGGCTCTGGGCTAGATGGCACAGGGCCAGCTTGGGATCCTCTCTCTACCTTTCTCTCTCTCTCTCAAAGTAAATAAATAAACTTAAAAAATGTTTTAAATGAAAATAAAAATAAATGAGTACACTTTGAGAAAGTTACAACTCATTTCCACATACCTGTTTCATAAACCAGTAACTTTATGAAAACTTAATATGTCCCTTGAAACAAATATTATTATATATGTGAAACATTTTATACATACACACATACATATACCTACACACACATATAAATACATATATACATATGCATACATAAACCAAGATGTTTATTGGTACATTTATATATTTTTTTCTTTTTTTTTTTTTTTTTGAGGGGGGGGTAGTGATATTCTTCTAATTGCCTACCTAGCCATGGCTCTAAACGAGATGTTCCACCACTATTTTGTGGGGTGTTTGTAAATGTGTCAGGTATTTTTGTGGTCACAATGACTGGAGATGTGTTACTGGCACTTGGTACTGAGGCCAGGGACGTTTAGCATCCTATGATGCCAGGGACAATTCCACAGTAAAAAAGTATCCCATCCAAAGGAACAATAGTGTTCCCCAAAAGTTCGCAGCTCCCCTAAATTGAAGATTAACTTTGATCCTAACAGAAAAGAGAGGATTTAGAACATTTTCTAATTTAAATTTGTTTAATGTTTATTTATTTTTGAGAAAGAAAGAGACAGCGTGTGAGCAAGAGAGGGGATGAGAGATAGGGAGACAGAATCTGAAGCAGGATCCAAGCTCTGAGCTGTCAACACAAAGTTCGATGTGGGACTTTAACTCATGAACCATGAGATCATGACCTGAGCTGAAGTCAGACACTTAACCGACTGAACCACCCAGGTGCCCTGAACACTTTCGAATTTGGAATATAAAGATCTAGTCATTTTCTATAAAGTACAGATAGAGAATATTAAAATGCAGTGGAGGGTGGGGGAGGGACGATAAACACAGCTGAGGAAAAAAAAAAAAAGTAACAGGATAGAGGATAAAAAAAAAAACAATTAAACAAGCAAACAAACATGGAAGCCAAAAGAGATAATGAAGAAACCGTTGATCAGCTGGGGGCTGGACAAAGAACTTGCTTTGGCCTGGTTTATTCCATCCCGTGACATTGGGCAATTTTCAACAAGCAGGAGCCCTGAACACCTTGTTCTCTGGCATCTAATTGCTGCTGCCCTTGTTTACAATTCCTGGATTTTAGTTTAAAAGGACATTAAGGAATGCTAAATTACAGACAGGCAGTTGTAATGGGACTTCTATAAAAAGGATAGCAAATAAAGAATCCAACTTTGGCAGAAATTTCTCCTCATAGTCAGTTCTATCTGACTCTAGTGAGAGCCTCAGCTGAAGCCTAAGGTGCGATAGTTGTTACAAAATTCATACTGAAACTAGGATGTTACTCTGAAAACAAGCTCCACTGTCTTCACCGAAACATGAACCATCCTACTGCAGGGAAAGGACAAAAGGAATGCATAGATGGCCTAAACCTTAGATAGGCCAATGGACATAAATGTCTTCTGGAGTTAATTCATTTGTCACAGAGTGGAAGCAGTGAGAAATGATCCCATTCTGGATATATTTTAAAGGAAAACAAGATTTAAAAATAAATTGGATATAGAGTATAAGAAACAGATGAAGTATGGGTAAAAGGAGTTGAGCCTGAACAATTGAAGGGATGAGTGGCCATTTACTGATTTACTGAGACATAGAAGCCTATGAAAGGTATGGGTTTGGAGACAGGGTTGCCAAATCAGTTGCCACAAAATTCAGTTCAGAGTTTGAACCAATAAGCTAATCTGTACTTACAGCAGAGGTTAGAAAGTAGAAAAGATGAGGGCTTTGCAAATATTCCTCAAGCGTTCTTTCGTTTTCTGAATGCATTACAATCTAATAGAGATTGTATCAAGTAGATCTCAACCTACTTAGAGAAAGGATCGTAGAAACCGGCTAATGATGAAAATTCACGTTATCTACAGAGAAGTTAACACGCATCATGAAACAGGTAGCTTAAAAAAATAAACTATCAGGGAGATCAGGCAATGTATGAAGGTGGTTTGCCAAAAGAGATAGTCAGAGGAGACCCTACGGATTGGAATTCCGTTTGAAAATACAACACAATGCCAAGAAGTGTGAAAATCAGAAGACATTCCCCCACAGGGAAATGTGCCTGAGACTTGTACTTGTTCCAGGTCTCTGGGAAGGAAACACAAACCAGTAACAGTGACTTGTGAAGTACTTGGGAGAGGAGAGAAGGGAGGGTAGTGGTGATAACTTCTGTTGGAATGTGTATGCATGGGATGTGGCTTATCAGTAGACATATTTACAAAGTGTGGGAAGTTCATTAATGTGTCAAGGCTCATTAAACTTGATCTCATTTGTGCTGATTCATTTAGGAATGAATGGCACCATTAAAAGAAAAGAAACATCCCTACATAAAAGCCATGGAGAAGAAATCAGGAGAGTTGGAAGCACAGGCTGTAGCTTTAGAAAAGAAAGGAGTAAGAAATGAACAAATAGTAATATATTTCTAATTAATCAAATATTCTGTTTTCTAGGTGGTAGCTGAGAATCCAAGCTCCTGGGTAGTAATAAGTGTACCTCTTAATTATGAGAAAAAGAGTGTTTGCTCAGAAACAAGCTAACCTGACCACGTAAGCTGTAACTTGAAGACAGAGATGAGAGAACATCCGGATAAAGATAAAACTACCTGCTAGGGAGAAAAAAAAAGTATTGTAAGTGCCTAAACTTCATGAAAAAAAAAATTATTAAAGGGGTAGAAACAGTATTTTCCACTGCAGAGGCCTGTACACTAATTCATAAAGCATGATCGATAAATGAAGTAAAATTCAATTAAAACACATGCAGATTGTAAAGGAAAGCTCTCACAGCTTTATAGAATGACCATGGTTGAGGTAATCCAGGCCTAGATCTAGTTTAGTAATAAGCTAGTGGTGGGAGCTTGAGTAAATCAGATCGCCCTTCTAAAATGAGGATAACATTACCTCCTTATACAGTTATAAAGTTTGTTAATACAGAGGCTCCTAAATGACCTTTACTGAACTGATAGGGCAGATTAAATAATTCTTCCCACTGCCTCTGTACAATATAATGACTGATTCAATGGTACAAAAAATGTTCCCAGCTACATGGCTGCTTTCTAGTACAACTACACCCTTCTGCTCCTATTGTTTAGGGCTGTATATTTACAAGAAGACAGATGAGTTTATTCTCCTCTGTTTACACAATCATAATTGTTACCATACTATGTAGTTTAATTAAACATTATGTAAACATCACATCAACCAGTGGAATAGGAATACAAGAAAGTTTCTTTTCTTTTTTGTAGAGAGAGAGACTACACGAGCAGGAGAGAGGGGCAGAGGGAGAGGGAGGGAGGGAGGGAGAGGCAGAGGGACAGAGAGAGAGACGGAGGGAGGGAGGGAGGGAAGGAATCTTAGGCAGGCTCCATACTCAGCACGGAGCCCAACACTGGGCTCAATCCCATGACCCAGGGATCATGACCTGGGCCAAAATCAAGAGTTGGACACTCACCTGACTGAGCCACCCAGGTGCCCCCGATTTCTATAAAAATTTCTCTAAATTTTCTATAAAATTTCTATAAAAAATTAAAGTAAGTGACTCAATAAAGATGAGGCATTAAGCAATTGTTATCAAATGAGGTGTGGGCAGAATAACGATGAAGTTTGGTTCAAAATCATAAAAACCTTTAATTCTGCACTCATACTTCTTTGAATATTTCTTTGGGTTCTCCCTCCAATTTACATCAATAGAAACTAGAAATTGTTGACGATGCATTACAGGTGTGGTTTATACGTTAAAAAAATAAACTCCATGAAATAAACTTCCAAAAAACAGACTCATACATAAATATTGGTGAATGGATGTGTATGTAAGCATGCATTTTAAGTTCAAATAAAATGTTCATAGTATGTATCATTTCTCAAAGATTCCCCACTTTAATCAACTTTTTCAGTGAACTAACAACCTACTTGTCCCAATTATGTTAGATAAAAAGACTTTTATTGTAAATAAAGCATCTAGCACAATACTTGGCACCTGGTGAATATTTTGTAAATAGCAGCTTTTATTTTTACCACATATCAACAACAACAAAATAATCTTATAGATTTCACTGAGACTTGAGGATTCTATTCAAGATTAGAATGTGAAAATGGCTAGAATGACTTATGCAAAAAAGAACAGTTGAGATAGAAGAGCTGGAAAGTTCTCAAAATGTGATTTATTTAATATGTTTGCACATTATTCGAAGTAGAGAAAAAATTTTCAAGTGGCCAAATACAGACAAACTGACCAATCCACCATCTTTATCAGAGATTAATATACCTTTCTCAGGGGGTGCCTGGGTGGCTCAGTCAGCTAATCATCTGACTTCAGCTTAGGTCATGACCTCACTGTTTGAGCCCTGCATCCAGCTCTGTACTGATGGCTCAGAGCCTGGAGCCTGCTTTGAATTCTGTCTCCCTCTCTCTCTGCCCCTCCCCTGCTCACACTCTGTCTCTCTCTCTCTCTCTCTCTCTCTCTCTCTCTCTCTCTCTCAGAAATAAACAAACATTTTTTAAAAATTAAAAAAAAAATACCTTTCTTGGGGCACCTGGTTGGCTCAGTTGGTTGGGCAACTGACTTTGCCTCAGGTAATGATCTCACAGTTTGTGAGTTGGAGCCCCATGTCGGGCTCTGTGCTGACAGCTCAGAGGCTGGAGCCTGCTTCGGATTCTGTGTCTCCCCCTCTCTCTACCCCTCCCCTACTCACACTCTGTCTGTCTCTCTCAAAAATAAATAAAAATTTAAAAAATACTTTTTTCAATAGTTGATAAAACAAGCAGACAAAAAAAATCAGGATATTAAAGTCATAAATAGCACAATTAATAATGTTCACTATAATGACTATGGAACACTACATTCAAAAATTAAAGAAAACATTCTTTTCAAACCATATGGAATATTTAAATAAATTAACAGGCCGTCAAACTAGCCTCCACAAATTTCAAAGAATTATTAATGTATAGACCACACTCTTTGACCATAATGCAATTAATTTTGAAATTAGTAATAAAATTTTTTTGGAAAAATTTTAAAATGTTGAAGAATTCATGGGTAGAAAACTTTGTAACAGAAATATATAAAAATTAATCATAGTGAACAATAATTACATATAAAAGCTTCCCATATATATACATATATATGTATATGTGTGTGTATATATATATATACATATATATATATATATATATATATATATATATATATATATTTCCCATAAATGTACCTTCAAAAAGGCAAGGTACAAAATTAAAGAGTTAACCACACAATTGAAGATGCTAGAAAAAGAAAAGCAGAAGAAACCCCCAAAAAGTAGAAGAGAAGGAATCATAAAGAATCAAAAAGATAACAAAGAGACTAATCAGGACCAACAAATTCATAAGTTGGTTATTTGAAAAGATTAATAAAATTCACAAACCTTAGTAAGATTAATCAAAGGAAGAAGGAAGCAATTAGTCTTAGGGATGAAAAAGGAGGTACAAATACAGTTCCAGAAGAGATTTTAAATGATAAAAGGATTGTGGCATTATTTACAATAACCAAGACAAGTCTAAGTGTTCATCAATGAATGAATGGATAAAGAATATATATATATATATATATATATATATATATATATATATATATATTCTTTATATATGTATATTATATATACACACATATATATTATATATACACTTATATATATGTATATAGTATGTATAAATGTATATACATGTTATATATTATATTATATATGTATATATGTATATAATATGTATATATGTATATATTATATATACACATGTATATACACATATATATGTATATTATATACACACACATACACACAATGGAATATTACTTAGCCTTAAAAAGAAGGAAATCTTGCCATTTGTGACAACATGGTTGGACCTTGAAGGCATTATACTAAGTGTAGTAAGTCGGAGAAAGGCAAATACTATATAATCTCACTTATATGTGCATTCAAAAAAAAAAAAAAGCTAATAGATCCAGAGAACATGTTCATGGTTAGCAGAGGGATAAGGTGAGGGTGGAAAATGGGTGAAGGTGGACAAAAGGTGCCATGGCAGGAAGCTGTGCAAGTGTTCCAGATGTAGCTTGCACATAGTTTGCAGAATCTATGGTGAGCAAAAAAGATTTTTTCCCCAAAGATAGGGATTTGTGTTCTGATCACTAATTGCTGCTTCTAAGCATACAGGCACAGACAAAGAGAGTGGCCATTATTGTTGCATGCCCCGCCCACTTCATTGTTGCAAGCCACTTCTCTAGCTCAAGTAACTTTCAAGAGATTTAAAGAGCTGACACCCTTTTTCCCTCCTTTGATCTTTCTTTTTTTCTCTTTTTGGGAGCCAGATATTAAAGACTAGGACGCTCAAAAACAACTTTATATATGGGAAAAATTAGAAAGTGACTGCACGTACTCAGGGAAAGGCACAGACTCAGAAAAGATTTGACAAAACCGTAACTTTACACCATCGGCTGATGGTTGGCACACAGACTGCCTAAAACAACATTAAAAAACAAAAACAAAAAACTCAGCCAACACTGATGAAATGGGGAAAATCTGATTTCCAGAATTACATTATTATATTCAAATGTCCAGTTTTCAACCAAAAAAATAAATAAATCACAAGACATACAAAGAAACAGAAAGGTATGGCCAATTCAAAGGGGGAAAAAATCAACAGAAATTGTCCCTGAAAAAAAAATTTTATGGCAAATCAAGTAGAGTCTTCAAACCAACTGCCTTAAAAATGATTGAAGAACTAAAAATGTGGAGAATGTCACAAAAACTTTGTATGAACAAAATAGAAATACCAATAAAGAGATCAAAAACCCAAAGGAAAGAGAGAGAGAGAGAGAGAGAAGAGAGAGGAAGGAAGGAGAAAGAAAGAAATTCTGAAACTGAAAAGTATAATAAGTGGAATGAAAATTTCACTAGAGAGATTCAAAGGCAGATTTGAGTAGGCAGAAGACCTTGAAAATAAGGCCATGGAAATTATCAAGTGTGAAGAACAGAAAGAAAAAAGATTGAAGAAAAGTGACAGAGCCTAAGAGACTTGTTGAATACCATCAACTGAACAAACACGCAAATTGTGGAAGTCTCACAAAAAGAGGGGGGAAAAGGCAGAGAGAATATTTGAAGAAATAATGGCAGAACCTCCCAACTTTGATGAAAGACATGAATATAAACATCCAAGAAGCTTAATAAACTCCAAGTAAGATGAACTCAAAGAGAAACACAAAAAGACACATTATACTCAAACTTTAAAAAGACAAAGAGAAAATCTTGAAGAGAACAAGAGAGAAGCAACTTGTCACACACAAGGGATCCTTAATAAGAATATAAGCAGAGTTCTCATCAGAAACTAAATAGACCAGAAAGTAGTGGGCTGATAGGCTCAAAGTGTGAATAGAAAAAAATTGTTGATCCAGAATCCTATATTGAGTGAACTATCTTTCAAAAGTGAAGGAGAGATTAAGTCATTCCCAGATGAGCAAAAGGTAAGGAATCTGTTATCACTATACTCACCTTGTAAGAAATGCTCAAGGGAGTACTGCAAAGTGAAATTACAGGATACTAAACAAAAATGTGAAGTTGGATGAATAAATAAAGATCTGAATAAAGGTAAATACATGGGCAATTATAAAAGCTAGTATTATTGTAACAATGGTATGTAACTCGACTTTTTGTTTTCTACATGATTTACAAGACTAATACATTAAAAAAAACAATTATGGTTTTGAAAGCTAGCATTATTGTAACTATGGTTTGTAACTGCACATTTTGTTTTCTATATGAGACTAATGCATTTAAAAGATTTTTCGTTTATGTTTGGGTCACACAATGTATAAAGATGTAAGTTTGATACATCAACAACCAAAAGGAGTGGGGATCAAAACATAAAGGAGAAGAGTTCTTGTATGTTATTGAAATTAAGATGGTAGAAATTCAAATTAGAATGTTATAACTTTTGAGGTTAAGATGCACATAATAACCACAAAGAAAATATCTATAGAATATACACACAAGAAAATGAGAAAGAAACTTAAACATTTCATTGCAAATAATCAGGTGAACACAAAAGAAGGCAGTAATGCAGAAAAAGATGGACAAAAAGCTATAAGGTATACAAAAAACAAATAGCAAAATGACAGAAGTCTCTCCTTATAAGTAATTATTTTAAATATAAATGGGTTAAACTTTACAAACAAAAGATAGAGATTGATAGAATGGAAAAAAAATATGATCCAACTACATACTATCTACAAAAGACTCACTTTAGCTCCAAAGATACAAATAGATTGAAAATGAAAAGATGAAAAAAAGATGTTCCATTTACATAGCAACCAAAAGAGGGGTGCCTGGGTGGCTCAGTTGGTTGAGCCTCCAACTTTGGCTCAGGTCATGATCTCACAGTTCATGGGTCTGAGCCCCCCATCGGGCTCTGTGCTGACAGCTCAGAGCCTGAAGCCTGCTTCGGATTTTGTGTCTCCCTCTCTCTCTGTCCCTCCCCCACTCACACTTTGTCTCTCTCTCTCTTTCAAAAAAAATAAAACATTAAAAAACAAAATTTAAAAAAAATAAATAAATAGTAACCAAAAGAGAGAAGGGGTGCCTATACTAATATCAGACAAAATGGACTAAATCAAAAAAGTAACAAGAGAAAAATGACCCTATATATTAATAAAAGGTTCAAGTTAACAAGAACATATAACAATGGTAAACATGCACATATCAGACCATTAAAGTATATGAAGCAAAAGTTAACAGAATTGAAGGGAGAAATAAGCAGCTCTACAATAATTTTGGAGACTTCAGCATCCCACTTTCAGGATTGGATAGAACAACCAGACAGAAGTAAGGAAATAGAGAATTTAACATAGTAAACCAATTGGATCTAACATACGTATGCAGAACTCTGTATCCAACAACACAGCACAAACATTCTTCTCAAGCACACATGAGACATTTTCCAGAACAGATTATAAGTTAGGCCACAAATTAAGTGTCAACAGATTTCAATAGATAGATATCATACAAAGTATCTTCTCCTGCCACAGTGGGATAAAGTTAGAAATCAATAAAAGAAGTAAAAATGGAAAATTCACAAATTTGTGGAAGTTAAACAACATACTCTTAAATAAGTAGTAAATCAAAGAAAAATCACAAGGGAAATTAGAAAATACTTTAGATGAATGAAAACAAAATGACAACACAGTAAAATGTATAGCACATGGTAAGAGCAGTGAGAAGGGGAAAATTTAAAGTTATAAACACATTAAAAAAAACAAAAAACAAAAAGACTTCAAATCAACAACTTAACTTTAAAACTTAAGGAACAATGGCACACCTGAGTGGCTCAGTCAATTAAGTGTCTGACTTTGGCTCAGGGCATGATCTCACAGTTTGTGGGTTTGAGCCCCGTGTCAGGCTCTGTGCTGACAGCTCAGAACCTGGAGCCTGTTTCAGATTCTGTGTCTCCCTCTCTCTTTCTGCTCTTCCCCCACTCATGCTCTGTCTCTCTCTCTCCTTCAAAAATAAATAAACATTAAATTGTTTTTAAACTTAAGGAACTAGAAAAACAAACTAAACCAAAAGCTAACAGGAGGAAGGAAATAATAAAGATTAGAACACAGACAAATGAAGTAGAGAAGAGAGAAACAATAGAAAAAAATTAATGAAATCACAAATTCTTTGAAAATATTAACAAAATCAGCAAACTGTTAGCTAGGGGGACTAAGAAACAAAGATGATTCAAGTTACAAAATCAGAAATGAAAATGGGGACATTACAACCAATTTTACAGAAATAAAAAGAATAAGAGAATATTATGAAAAATTGTATGCCAACAGATTGGATAACCTAGATGAAATGGAAACATTCCTAGAAACACAAAACCTACCAAAATTGAATCACTAAGAAATAGAAAATCTAAATAGAACTACAACTAATAAGGAGATTAAATCAGTAATCAAAAATCTCTGAACAACAAAAAAATCTCTAGACAAAGAAAAGTCCTGTACCTGATGGCTTCAATGATGAATTTTATCAAAAAATTTTAAGTGCCAATCCTTCTCAAAGTGTTCCAAAAAACCGAAGAGGGGGAAACACTTTGTAATTAATCTGTGATGCCAGTATTATCCTGACACCAAAGCCAGGCAAAGACACAAGGAAAGAAAACTGCAGACCAATATGTCATATGAACATGGAAGCAAAAATCCTCAACTAAACCCAACAGCATATTATAAGGATTATAGGGGTGCCTGGCTGGCCCAGTCAATACAGCATGCAACTCTTGATCTCAGGCTTATAAAATTGGGTGTAGAGATTACTTAAAATTAAAATATTTTTTATTTTTCAAAGTTTATTTATTTATTTTGAGAGAAAGGGGGGTTAGAGAATGAGAGAGAACGTGAATGGGGGAAGGGCAGAAAGAAAGGGAGAGAGAGAGAATCCCAAGCAGGCTCCACGCTGTCCACACAGAGCCTGACACGGGATTTGATCTCACAAACCATGAGATGATGATCTGAGCTGAAACCAAGAGTCATATGCTTAACCAACTGAGCCACCCAGGTGACCCCAAAATAAGATCTCTAGATAGATAGATAGATAGATAGATAGATAGATATAGATATAGATAAATGGATTATAAGCCATGACCAAGTGGGATTGATACATGGAATGCAAGGATAGTTCAGCATATGAAAATTGACCAATGTCATATACCATGAAGGGAAAAAAAAGATTAACATGATCATCTCAATGATACAGAAAAAGTATTTGATAAAATTTAACATTCTTTCATGATTAAAAAAAAAACACTAAAGAAATTAGGAATACAAGGCATCCAAATTGGAAAGGAAGAAGTAAAATTATCTCTGTTTGCTGATTATATTTAGAAATTCTAAAGATTACACAAAAAACTGTTAGAGCTAATAAATTAATTCAGGATTAATTTATTAATTATATCCTGAAGTAGCAGGATATAAAGTCAAAACCCAAAAATTAGTTACATTTCTATACACTAACAATGAAAAATCTGAAAAGGAAATTACAAAAAAATTTCATTTACAATAGCATCAAAAATAATAATATATTTAGGAATTAACCAAAGACATGAAAGACTTGTACAATGAAAACTATAAGGCATTGTTGAAAAAAATTTAAGAAGATATGAATAAATGGAAACATCCCATGTTTATGAATTGAAAGACTTAATATTGTTCAGTGTCCTATAGATTCATTGCAACTCCTCTCTAAATCCCAATGATTTTTTTTTTTTTTTTGTAGAAATAGAAAAACCTATCCTAAAATTCATATGGAATTTCTAAGGAATCCCAAATAGCCAAAACAATTTTGAAAAAAAAAAAAAAAGAAGAAAAAAGAATAAAGCTCCCACAATCAAAACAGTGTGGTACTGGCATAAAGACAGACATATAGACCAAAAGAATAGGGAGCCCAGAAATAAACCCTCACATATATAGTCAAATGATTTTTGATAAGATTGCTAAGATGATTAATGGAGAAAAGGCAATCTTTTCAATAATAGTACTGAGAAAACTGGATATTCACATGCAAAAGAATGAAGGTGGACCGTAATTAAACACCATATACAAAAATTAACTCAAAATGGATCAAAGACTCAAATGTAAAATCAAAACCTACAAAAATATTAGACTATAACTGAGACAAAGTTTTACAACATTGTGTTTGGCAGTGATTTCTTGGATATGACACCAAAGCCCCAGGCAACAAAATAATATAAAAATTGGACTTCATGAAAATTAAAACATTCTGCACATCAAAAGACTATATGAACTGAATTAAAAGGCCCATAAAACAGCAGAAAATATTTGCAAATAATATATCTGATAAGAGATTAATATACGGAATATATAGAGAACTTCAAAAACTCACCACCAACAACAAAAAACAAACAACTTGATTCAAAAATGAACAAAGGACTTGAAAAGACATTTCTTCACAAAAGATATACAAATGGCCAATAGATATGAAAATATGCTCAATATCACTGATGATTAGGGGAATCCAAATCAAAACTACAATGAAATACTAGCCATTAGGATGATTATTAGAAAAAAACGAACAGAAAAGACAAGTGTTGGTGAGGATATGGAGAAATGGGAACTCTTGTGCATTGTTGGTGGGAATGTAGAAAGGCGTACTCTCTATGGAAAACATTATAGCCATTCCTCAAAAACTTAAAAATCTAATTACCATATGGTCCAACAATTCCATTTCTGCATATATACCCAAAATGTATCTTAAAGAGATACATGAATATATTTACAAGGAGTAGAACCCACCTATTAATACTTTAAACAGAATCCAAATAAACAGGTAAAAGTAGACAGAAAGCTGATCTGATTGAAGACTGTGGCCAAAGCCCCAGTTACCCAGATTCCTGCTACCTGCCTAAAGAAGTAATTAAACTCTCCCCCACCAACCAACTTTATTAAGGTATTGATTGAAGACAAAACTGAAAGTCTTCTATGGAATAATTGAAGCGTACTGTTTTGAGGGCATCATCCTTCTCTCACATCCTTCATCCTTTATGAAGAAGCCTCAGATTCATTCACATTCTGACCCAAATTACTTTCTCTAATCCATTTTTCATTCTACTACAAACTTATGCCAATATTCATTTATAGGTATCCAAGACTTCAGAGGATCTGTAAATACCCTGAAATTGGATCAAAGTATAAATATGTATATGTGTGTAATTTTTATAGGAACAAGGACTATTAGCTTTCATTGAATTCTGAAAGTAGTTGACCCAAAAAGGTTGATGCCTGTTTATGGCTCATCATATCATGGCTTTAATTCACACCTCAATTAATACTCAGGATCAATTTCCCTGTTTTTTCTTTTGCTTTCCTCCTTGACCATTATTGTTTCTTCTGTAAAGACCTCATTCAGTCTAGCTCAGTCTCTGGAACTTTATATCTCAATGCAGATGGTGACCCTCTTACTATAGACTCTGGAGCTAAACCCAAATGTGACCCATACTGTCTTTGTTTTGTGTAATGAGCTTCATAGTATAACACAGTTCATAACTTAAATGTGTTCATGTATGTGTATATGTCAGTAAAAATATATATAATTTAAACCTTCATGGCTCTGTTGCTTCTATCTTCTAGGGTAAGGGTATGTATATGGAGACCCTCAACAATATTTATGGATGGCCTGTGAATAGATGGATAGACACTGTTGGCTTACTCTTATCTTTTATTCATTTCTTTAATATTGCATTAAAATGTTGATAAGGGCACCTGGGTGGCTCAGTCAGTTAAGCTTCTGACTCTTGATTTTGGCTCAGGTCATGATCTCACAGTTCATGAGATTGAGCCCTGCATCAGGCTCTGCACTGGCAGCATAAAGCTTGCTTGGGATTCTCTCCCTCTCTCTCTCTTTCTGTGTCCCTCCCCTGCTCATACTCTCAAAAATAAATAACTGGGGCGCCTGGGTGGCTCAGTCAGTTGAGCGTCCAACTTCAGTTCAGGTCATGATCTCGCAGTTCCTGAGTTCAAGCCCCGCATGGGGCTCTGTGCTGACAGCTCAGAGCCTGGAGCCTGCTTCAGATTCTGTGTCTCCCTCCCTCTGCCCTTTCCCCATTTGTGCTCTCTGTCTCTCAAAAATGAATAAACGTTAAAAAAAATTTTTTTTTAAACATGAATTTAAAAAATAACTTAAGAAAACAGTCATACAAAACTTAACCAAATAATACTCTCCAATATCCTAGAATATAACCAATGACTGATTTTTAATGGGTGATCAGCAGTAATTTAGTGAATAAGTAATTTAGTGAATAACTCTTATTCATAGTGGGTTTAGTTGTTATATCAGATTGTCATTATAGTTAGATGATAAAATGCATTGATCTTTCATGTAGCTGAATACTACATTGTGTATTGTGTATTGTGTATTGTGTACATTGTGTACTGAATCACATCCATTGTGATTACAAATCGATTGCCTATAATTAAACTCTTCACTGTCATCTTATTTCATATAGTTTTCCTGTCAGGGGGTAGATGAAAAAAAGGCTGCTTCTACCCTGAATCTTAGAGAACACAAGTAGAGAATATAAAAATAAACAATTTATATACATTTTCGTGTTATTTTGTCTGTCCTTATAAGAACTGTTACATGTTTCATTTTGTTTGGGATACAAAATTTAAATTTCTCTTACACTAATTGCATGCAACAATATTATCCTTTGTGTTGAATTTGGTAATTGGTTCTATATACTGCTAGTTTGTCAAACATGTATTCAGACTTTTATGTTTAAATCAGTGTATTCTACATTCGAATACTTTTTCAACTTTTAAGAATTTTCTTCTAATTATTTCACTATGGTGATAAATCTAAACACTGATGTCGGAAGCACTAGCCATTATTTTAGGCTTACTAGATCACTTACAGCCTGGCACTAATGTTTATGAGCAAAATCAAGTTTCAAGTTCTTACACATGACTCTACACACATATACAGAGACTTTCATGACCAGCATTTTCACAAATGTGTGTAGCTGAAGGTGAGTCCTGTGGGAGCATGGAATAAGCAAAGCAAATCTGTCTAGGTACTAGAAAAATAAGTCAAGTTCATATGCTGCTGATGGGGAGAAGTGCCATCTTGTTTTTGAAAGAACAAAGTCAAAGAAAGAACAAAGATGGCATTTGATAACTAGACTGTTTTTCTTCAGCTAATTAATTATAACCCAGATAATCTATATTCTTACTAAAATTTTATTAAAACTATGTTTCTTGCTAGTAACTACTTAGCAAGACTAATTAGTGCATAATAATACAATTGATTTTTATACTCTGCCCATCATTAAATTTCAGACACATCTTGGCATCTAGACTGGCATCTCTCTCTCTCGTTCTCTCTCTCTCTCTCTCTCCCTCTGCCCCTCACCCTTGCTCGTGCTCTCTAAAATAAATAAATAAATAAATAAATAAATAAATAAATAAATAAGTGTGTGTGTATTTTTTTTTCCACTATGAAAATGCTTTAATGGTGGCATCTGTACAGCATGTGATGTCAAGACAGGAAAAAGGGCAAGCGCACAATAAATAAATAAATTTTAAAAATAAAATAAAGTAGGGTTCCCTGGGTGTCTCAGTTAGTTAAGCATCTGACTCTTGGCTTCAGCTCAGGTCATCTGATGGTTTTTAAGTTTGAGCCCTGTGTCAGTCTCCATACTTTCAGTATGGAGCCTGCTTGGGATTCTTTCTGTCCCTCTCTCTCTGCCCCTCTCCGGCTAGCGCTCTCTCTCTCTCTCTCTCTCTCTCTCTCTCTCAAAATAAATAAACTTTTTTTTATAAAAAGTTACTTTTGATGATTATGATCTAAGATAGTAATTACTACAAAATAGCTAAAAAATCTAATATTTCAAAGTATATGAAATACTATATTAACTACATTGGATCATTTCTACTTAGATAACCTCATAATAAGTTACTGCCATAATTAGGACAGCCTTTAGCTATAAAATTAAAACACAAGAAACAGAATATAATAATTAATGAGGATACTTAAAATGCAAGGAATTTTCAACTCACAAAATAGCTGTTTTCTAAATGGCTATGAGGGTTTTGTGTTTTTTTTTTTTTTTTTACTTTCAAACAAAATTGATACAATGCTATAAAATGACACTATTATTTTCGTAGGCCAACCACAAAAACATTTCATTGAAAATGTGTGGTTTGTTTTCTCTACTTCCTTTATTCCTCTTTATTTTTTGTTTTGTTTGTTTGGTTTGGAAAGGGGTTTAATACAATTATTTTTCTTGTCAAATAAGATTAAGGTCATTCTTTTTTACTCACACAAGGAATGCAAAAGAGTTCCTGAAGTAAATTAAAAACAGTTGGAAGGAAAAGCAAACTACATTTCAGAAGATGTTCAGAACTTCCCACAAAGAAAAGCTCAGGCTGAGATGACTTCACAGATGAATTCTATCAAGTATTTAAAGAAGAATAATATACCAATTGCTCATAAACTCTTCCAAAAAAATAAAATGAGAAAAACACTCCTATTTATTCTATGAAGGCAGTACCAGTCTTATACCAAAACCAAACAAAGATACCACAAGAAAACTACAGACCAAGACTTCTTAGGGATATATTTTCAAAAACGTAAAAAAAGGCAACAAATAAACAAAATAACAAACTGGATCCAGCAACACACAAAAAGAATTATATACCATGATCAAGTGGAATGTATCCCAGCAATGCAAGGTTGGCTTAACATCCAAAAATCAATTAGAGTAATACCCCATATCAATAGGATAAAGTACAGAAACCACATAATCATTTCAATAGATGCAGATAAAAGCTTTATAGAATCCAACATTCCTTGAAACAGAAATACTTTAAAAACCAAGAACAGATGGAAACCTCCTGAACTTGATATTAGACTTGTATGAAAAACTACAGCTAATATTAGAGTTAATGATGAAAGGCTGAATGTTTTCCCCCTAAAATCAAAAGACAAGGATAGGCGCCTGGCTGCCTCAGTTGGTACAGCATGTGACTCTTGATCTCAGGGTTGTGAGGTCAAGCCCCACATTGGGTGTGGAGCCTACTTAATTAAAACAATTTTTTTCTAAATGAAGAAGACAAGGATGTTTGTTCTCACCATTCCTATTCAATATTGTACTAGAGGTTCTATTCAGGGCAAATAGGCAAGAAAAAAATTTAAATCACCCAGACTGGAAAGAAAGAAGTAAAATTATCTCTAGTCACAGATACGATCTTATATATAGAAAATCTTAAGGAATGTATTAAAAAACTATTAAACTAGTTTAGCAAACTTTCAGGGTATGAGAACAATATACAAAAATCAATAGCATTTCTACATATTAGCAATGTACAATCTGAAAATTAACAAAATTCCTTTTACAATATCATCAAAAAGAATAAAATACTTAGGAATATATTTAACAAAAGCAACTATAAAACATTGTTGAAAGAAATTAAAGAAGACCTAAGTATATGGAAAGGCATCACATGTTCATGAACCAGAAGATACAGTATTGTTAAAATGGCAATGCTTCCCAAATTGCTCTGCAGACTCAATGCAATCCCTATCAAAAATCTTGCCTGCCTTTTTTGCAGAAATAGGCAAACCGATTCTAAAATTCATATAAAAATTCAAGACTCCCAGGATGGCCATATCAATCCCCCCCAAAAAAAAAAAAAAAAAATGGAGGACTCAATTTCCTGATTTCAAAATCTGCCATAAAGCTGTAGTCATCAAGGCTGTGTGGTACTGGACTGAGGATAAACATAGAGATCAACGGAACTGAATTGAGCCTTCAAATATAAACTCTTATATTATATTTATGGCCAATTGATTTTTGTCAAGTAATTCCATGAAGAAAGACAAGTATTGTAAACAAATGTTGGACAACTGGATATCTATATGCAAAAGGATCAGGTTGGACCCTACATCATACCATATACAAAATTTAACTCAAAGGCCTTGATATAAAAGCTAAAATCCACAAAATTCCTATTAGAAAACATAGGTATAAATAAAATAAATAAAATAAAATAAAATAAAATAAAATAAAATAAAAAAGAAAAAAGAAAACAGGTATAAATCTTTATCATCTTGAGTTAGGAAGTGGTTTTTGAGATGACAACAAAAGCACAAGCAACCAAATAAAAAAGAAATAAATTGGATTTCATCAAGATTTAAAGATTTTGTTTTTCAAAGGATTTCATCAAGATGGTGAAAAGACGGGCTGCCTGGGTGGCTCAGTAGGTTAAGCACCAACTTCAGCTCAGGTCATGATATCACGGTTCCTGAGTTCTAGCCCCACATCAGGCTCTGTGCTGACAACTCAGAGCCTGGAGCCTGCTTCAGATTCTGGGTCTCCCTCTGTCTCTGCCCCTCCCCTGCATGTGCTGTCTGTCTCTCAAAAATAAATAAATGTTAAAAAAAAAAAAAAAAAAAAAAAGATGGTGAAAAGACAATCCACAGAATGGGAGAAGATATTCTCAAATTATGTATCTGACATGAAATCTGTACCCAGACTATATAAAGAACTCTTACAACTCAGTAATAAAAAGACAAATCCAATTTAAAAATGAACAAAGAATCAGAACAGACCTTTCTCTCCCAAGAAGATATACAATGACCAATAAGCACATGTAAAGATGCTCAACCTTATTAGCCATCAAAGAAATGCAAATCAAAGCCACAATGATTTCACACCCACTAGAATGGCTATAGTAAAAAAAAGATCCACAATAGCAAGAATGGGTGAGGAAGTAGCGAAACTGAAATTCATAAAATGCCTGAATTATGTACCCTGCTGAATGATATACCTTGTTTGCAGTGACACAATGTGTTTGAACATAAACTTTTTACATGCAATCAATAATTATTATAGTTACAATTAAAGTTTATATAAGTCATTACTTTAATTAAACATTAAAAAAATAAAAGATAAAATACTCAGATAATAAATTTCAGTTAATAAAGTAGGAAATATCATTCAGAAAAATAAAGATTGAGCTTGTAAAAATGCTTACAACATATTGAAGTAAAAAAAAAAAAACAACCCTATACTACAAAAAAAAAAAACACAAAACCCTATACTACAAAACAGCAATAATGGCTCATATTTCCTGCATAACTGCTATGGGGCAGATATTTTTTATGTGTATAGAATTTCATTTAATCCTACCTATGAACAACCTGTGAGGAAAGTACTACCATCATCATCTTCCTCATTTAACACATAAAGAAACTGAGGCTCAGAAATTTGCTCAGTTCACATAATAAATAAATATGTGGAGTTAGACTTAAACTCAAGTCTCTCTAATTCCAAGGTCTATGTTCTCAATCATGCTACGTAGCTATCAAAGTTATAAATCCCACAATTAAAATAAAGATATATATCAAAATGGCAGTGGTGGTGAATTATGGCATTGATTTCTTTGTGATTTTCTGTGTGTCCAGAACTCCCTACATTGAGCATGTACTACTTTTTTAATAGAAAAAATACACAAATGCATCCCTAGGACCTTCTTCAATAAATAAAGTAGACAAAGAAAAAATATAAATGTTTAAAGTTTTTTCAACATTTAAGCTTTACCATAGAATAATACCATTATGCGTTGACTGAACGTGAACGTATCCCACACAAAAAAGTCTGTGTGCAAATTCAGTTCTAGTTAATAACACCCCCAAATTATGGTTAACTTCCATCTTGTAAAAAAGCTCTTTATTACTTAACGACTTCTATATGACCTCATCGGTCATGAACAAGAATAATTCCAATTAAAACTACAGCACAGTGTACTGAATCCATTTTCCTGTTTCTATAATGGGAGGTCTGAAGCTTCCACTTTGCTTTAAATTTTATTATTGCCAATAACGATAACAAACTGAAGATCCTCCAAGTTAACACCAAGCTTGTTCTTAAATATATTGATTTCATTATGTCTATCCTCAAATTGTTAAAAAATGTATAAAGAGACAAAGCAGCATATATTTTAAATATATTGGATAAAATTCACTGTTTCCCTGAAAGTTAAATTCCCCAAGGGAACTAGTTAATTTCAAATCTTCTAACACCTTTTCAAATAAATTCTCACTACTGCATAGGGATTGCTTCAAATACAGAAAAGCCTTTTTACTTTCCCTTGACAAGATCATGCTGCTGCATGCATAAAATTCATGATTAACAAGGTAAATGAGCTCAATATTCTAACATATTAACTCCAATTTTATCAATTACATTTCTCATCTTCTATTACAAATCTACTTTAATTGCCAAGATTTGGGCCATTCTAATTCTTTTTAAATGATCCCTGAGGTTAATTTTCATTGCTAAGAAATGATTTACACTGACAGTATTACCCACTATTCAGTAAGAAAAACATACAGCTAATTGTAATTTATTTTGTTATATGGTCATATAATAAACACTAAAAAACTTGGCTTGGACTTTATGTTGTTCAAAAATCCCCTTGATAACTGTTTAAACCAAGATTGGGAAATCTAAGTCACTTACATGTCACTTTCTCAGGTAAAGCCTATCCTGTCCCCAGAGTTTAAAATTGCAACCACTCCCTCCCTCCCCCACCCCCAATACATGTGCTCTTCTTACCCTGGTCCAGATACTCTATATTTTCTTTCTCCTGCTTTACTTTTCTCCTTAGCACTTATCACCTTCTAACATAACATAGGATTAATTTGTCTTCTTTGAGTTCTTGTGAAGTGTTTTCTGTTTTGCTGCCAACTGACCCCCCAGTACCTAGAATAGTGCCTGCGACATAGAAGGCGCTGTTAAGTGAATAATTTTACCACTAGGTTTATGGTGGGAGCTGTTGCTCTTGTCTGACTGAGCTTATCTGGTGACTTATACATGTCCAGAATGCAATGTTTAATTTTCTAATTAGAGTAAATCTTCATTTTTCACCCTGTTTAGAGCAGGAAAACATTTTCTCCAGGAGCCTCAACCAATGCCTTCACAGTTGAAGAGAGGCTTATATCCCTAGGACAGTGGCTCAGAACCTGAAAATACAGAACAAACTCAGAAAATTCATAGGTATGGGATTTTGCAAGGAAAGGGGGCAGGGCTTGTTTTTCCTTTTTTATATTCTTTGGGTCTCAAATAACTCTTCTTAGTTATTAATCATATCACTATTTTTCCTTAATGTGCTTACTATACATACTTTCCATGTACTATCTTAAAAATATTTTTTTAATGTTTATTCTTGAGAGAGAGAGAGAGAGAGAGAGAGAGAGACAGAATGTGAGCAGGGGAGGAGCAGAGGTGGGGGGGGGCGGGGGGGGGAGACACAGAATCCGAAGCAGGCTCCAGGCTCCCAGCTGTCAGCACAGAGCCCGATGCAGGACTCAAACTCAGGAACCTTAAGATCACGACCTGAGCCGAAGTCCTACGCTTAACTCACTGAGTCACCCAGGTGCCCCATGTATTATCTTTTCAAATCATCACAACAAAACTCTAATAGGTAGATGCTATTAACAACCCCACTTTTGAGTAATTTTCCCAAACATCTGGTAGATGGTAGAGGTCTCTGGCATTTAAAGTTTGGATTCTTAAACACTATGCAATGGTGCTCCCCCATTCATCATGACATATTACATGCTCATGATGAATTCTACAAATTCATAGATCTCAACATCACTATTATTACCTAACTAACCCTGTTCATTTTCTATTAAGCAGACACCAAATATAAAAGAGAGAGAGAATTTCTGTAGGTTTTTCTAGTAAAAAGTTATAGCAAAAAGTTCTAGGAATTTGAAATTAATAATATATTTTGATGGACAAGTTACACAGAAAAAAGCTTAGGCTACAAAATAGCTAAGCCAATAATCAAATGGGAAAATAATAAAACAAAAAATCCAAAGAGTCATAGTTTATCATTTAAAAAACTGCAAAAAGTTGTTACTTTACCAGAAGTTCTTCCTAATTGAAATGGTCATTTATTATGGAATTTTGCAAATGTGGTAAAAAAATATATATATATTACTTTGTAAAAAAAAAATCTTTTTACTTATCCCTCTCAAAAGGCCTAACTCTGACAATTTGAAAAGCAACAAATTAAATAGTAATGCTAAACAACTTTCTGAAAATTATAGGACAAGAAAAATATATTATGAAGCTTTTTAATTATACTTCTTGCCTGAGCCTAAAATGAGATATGTGATGCCCATACATGATCTCATATGCACATCACCCCTACTGCCTTAGGATTTAGCACTTTCAAATTATGCTTATTTTAAACACCCCAAACACCAAGATAAGATTTTAAAGTGAATTTTTTTAAGTTTATTTATTTTGAGAGAGAGAGAGAGCAAGCGGGAGGTGCAGAGAGAAAGGGAGACAGAATCCTAAGCAGAATCCTAAGCAGGTTCCGCATTGTCAGGGCAGAGCCTGATGTGGGGCTCAAACTCATGAACCGTGAGATCATGACCTGAACCCAAACCAAGAGTCGAACTCTTAACCAACTAAGCCACCCAGGTGCCCCCAACATAAAATTTAAAAAATTATTCTTACTACATGTATCTTACAAGTACTTTTAGGCTCAACATCTGTTTTCTTATCAGAAATTAATATGATTAAAGCGAGAATTCATTAGTTTAGTATGCTTGAAAAGGATATTAATAACATTTCAAATTACAAACTTAAATCTGCTTGGTAAATCCCATTAATAGCAAGCAGGATTAAGATATCTCTGCTTTGCTACAACTTTTCAAGTTCTTAACATGTTTGACACATTCAAAAGTCACAGCTGTTGTTTTAAGATAAATATAGTAACTACACAGCTAAATCTTTCCAAACATGAAGAAGTATCATCCCCTCTAAGAATAAACAATTTCCAAAACTGGATGGCCCATAAACAGAGATTTAAAATCTCATACACTTAAAATTGGGGGTTTGTTTTTAACCCCATCATTTATACAAACTGATAACACTGATGAAAAGCAACAAAATGTATTATTGAAACCTTTATTTTCTAACACACAAAAAAAATCATATACAACTTGGTCAACTGACAGACATCAATAATTCTACTCACTGGAAAATGGTTAATAACCCTAGATGTTTTTAAACAAATGTTTATGTCGATTACTGCCTTCTATGTGATGTCACTGCAAATAAGTTACCATTACTGTACTGAGCTGTTATACCTTAAATGACTTCAAATATATTGGAACTACTTAATGGCTCTCTTTCAAACGGCCCCACATAGTTGAGATTTTTGAGTTCTATCTGCATTTTATAGTATTTTTGTATCATCAAATGTTTTCAGGATATCAGATCTAATTTCTTATTCTGAGATGGCCCCAACTTTACCACCACCTGCTACTGCTGAAATATTTGTGGTAGGTAAACCATTAAAATAGCCTTATTGGAATTTTGTACAAAAAATGCAAATCGCCTCATTAAAAGAGCCTTTAAAATAGGGACGTGGGTGTACAGAACATGTATCATCTCCTTTAGCAAATCAGAACTCTTCTTAGAAACTTTAGTCATGCTCCAAACAAAGCGCATAAGGAAATGACTCCTGAATGAGTGAACTGTTTTTGTATTTCTGACTTGTTTTTGGAGTGAAAGAACATCTAGAACAAGATCTGGAACACAATAGATCCTCAATTAACGTACATACAGATTGCTTGCACGTGTGTGTGTGTGTGTGTGTGTGTGTGTATGTGTATGTGTTTAACAAACACAAAAAGGGCCTGAAAAATGCACATCAAACTGTTAACTCTGTTTATGAAGCAGAGTGTGAAGGGGATTAGGAATAAAAAGGACTGTTACTTTTTCTTCACTTTATGTGCATTTTTTAGGTCATGCTTGAATTATCTATACGTATAATTTATATCCCAGGTTGCATATCCAAGAAGACAATTCAAGCACTACAGATCATTTCCACACTACGTCCTTGGGAAGACTGTCCTCACCGTGTACGTGCCAGTCACACTTGACAAAGTTCTCTCTTCTTGCCACAAGAAATACTCACATGGAGCAGCCCCTACGTGTGAAAGCTGCACAGCATATTAACCAATGCTTTTCCCTCCCTCGTGTCTCAGTTAGGTAGCAGCTTGAGTACAATGGTAGATTTTTTACTTTCCTGCTTGCAGTTGTTCACCTTTTCCTTCATGACATGACTTAAGTGGATCCTAACACATATAGTACCAGTGGATTTAATGATCCAGACTTTAGAATCTTTGTGATGGGCTGGCTACATTCCTGGACCTCACCAGTGACTTTATTTTTCCCTTTAATATTGTGTTCCAAAGGAGAAACTGTCTGAAAACTTCAATCTGGGATCATCTAAGACTATGGCCATACAGGTCAATGGCATTCTTCTATAGACCTCTGGCTACTTCCTTTTTAAGAGATAGTTCATAACACATGTTCTGGCTGTCTTCCAAGCAGCAGAAAGTTTGACTTCTTGGAATCAGTTTTCACTTCTCTATTCCACGCATCACTATGTTGCACGTGTAGAATTGTGGCTTTGTGACAAGTAGAATTAACTGGTGTGAAAGTAACAGAAACCTTTCCTACATACAGTAACTTCATATTTTAAATTGGTACATGACCTTGGTCTTCCTTAGGCTGTTCTCGTTAGCCAATATCCCTACAATTATTCAACAAAATAGTTTATAAAGTATCATGTAACTTCTGGTGTCCTTATGACTATCTGAAGAACTCAGGATGCTGAGCATTGCTGAATTCGCTAAGCGTCCCCACCCTACCCCTAAATTATAACAAAGTCTCTTGTCAACATTTCCTATTTAAAATGTTAAATGTAGCTAAAGACGTGACCAAAACTGAGCCTATTTTCGTTCAATCATGCTTTATGCTGCTTTTAATATATAAATTATGAATGAATTCAATTTTCATGTAAGTGCCTTTAAAAATCTTCATGAATTTCTCTGGGTAGCCAACTTGGCAACTGCCAAGGACGAACTATTAAAACACTACAAGCTGAGGCACCTGGGTAGTTCAGTCGGTTAAGCGCCTGACTCTTGATTTCAGCACAGGTCATCTCACGCATGGTTCCTGGGATCAAGCCCTGCACTGATAGCACAGAGCCTGCTTGGAATTCTCTCTCTCTTCCTCTCTGTCCGCCCCTCCCCACCCACACTCTGTGTCTCTCAAAAAAAGTAAATAAACTTACAAAAAAATAAAACACTACAAGCTAATGTTACTCACCATAAATACTTACTAGGAAAGAAATGACTGGAAGCCAGGAGTCCTGGATGCTAGTTCTAATACTTCTACTGAATTTTAGGTGGTATTTCACCTCCATTTCTTCATCATCAAGATGTGTTTTTAGCTAGATGTCCTATAAATCCCTTTTGGCCCTAACATTCCATTTCTTAACATGTTAAATACTCTGCCAAATAGAAGCCAGCAATATGTTTAGTATTTTTTTTTTTTTTTTTTGCAGAATCCAGAGTATACCATAAATAGCACCTCATTAATATTCACAGTATTTGTAAGAAAATAAAAAGGTATTACCTTTATATGCAATTATTTAAGTCATGAACTGGGACAGTAATGTCACCAAACTGTAGTATACATTAATATTCACAGTATTTGTAAGAAAATAAAAAGGTATTACCTTTATATGCAATTATTTGAGTCATGAACTGGGACAGTAATGTCACCAAACTGTAGTATAATGAGAACAATGGTTCTAATTTCTTGATCGTAGCATTCTATTCACTGTACCATCTTTGTTGTTTTGTTTTACTTAGAAAGCAGTATATTTTAACCCTTCTCACCCCCAATCAGCCAATCTGCTCTCTAATGGACTCAAAACTACCCTGCTCAATTTCTTACTGAAGTGTTCACAGCGTTCTCTTTCCCCTTCAACTCTTTCATTTGAATAATTTCACCAATTATACTTTCTCAGCTGTTTCCTATGGACATACTTTTAGAGTTCGGGTACAGTATCTGTCTTGTTTTCTACATAATATCTATAAATTTTCTAATAAATTTCACCCACATACAGAAATATGTCACTACCTTCTCTACATTCACCAGTATCCACTTAGAACTTTTACCTTTACACAGACCCAATAAATCTAAGTATCAAATGGTTGACAAGGACACCAGAGATTCTTTGTACTATTTGCTTCGAAGATTTGGGAGCTTCCTCTCTCTGTGGCCTTTCTCACATTCCCTTCTAGAACTCCAAACTCTTGGTCCTTGAAATCAATTCATGAAACTGGTTTTCCACGCTTTCCAAAGATTGGCTTGAACGCCCTTCTGCATCAGTCCTGGCTTACCTGAGCTAACTATCTTGCTCTGGCTGTGGTCTCCAAAACCTAAGCTCTCTCACTCACCTGTCTGACCACAATCTCAGCCAAGTCCATTTCCTCTCACCTCCCTACACAAGTTTTCAGACTTGTCCCTAAAACTAGCAGACACAGAGACAGTGTTAATTCAACATGTGCAAGTGAGAGGCACACTGGGCTCCCTGGATACAGGAGACAGAGTGCAGGAGACAAATTCTAGATCAATTCCAGTGAATAGCAGAGGTGAGGGAGGTGCTATTCACCTAATACTGGGCATTCTGATCTCATATTCTCTCTGGGACACCACCCATCCCAGGAAAGAATTAGGAGAAAACTGGAGAAACCACACAACTTCCTTACGCAAATAAAAACTGCGGGTCCATGACTCTCAGACCTCAAAGAGCTAAAATAATGTAGCCAACACGGTTTGCTAAAATACTCAAACTCTTCTGTACCATTTACTATATAGTTACCCTGGGACCCTTCCAATGTGCAGCCCAGCCCCTTCTCTAGGACCCCCGCTGGCCCCCCAAACCAGCAGGTTAGTGACTGGCACCACAAACGGCCCACAGGTTTCCGTTCCAGCACAGTAACCAGCCTCAATTATGACCAGTTGGTGCCCATGAAATCAACCCCCAGAAATCTTGTCTCCTGGACACTGCTATTGGCTCCCTTCAAGAGTGGACTCCCAAGGGCAAGCCTGTGCTTTACCTGCCTTTCCTACTCATTCCTGGGGAAACTCAAGTGAGTCTTGACCCAGAACAGACCTGGCATTAGCCGCCAGAGCAATCAGCCACCCAGACCCTGTTCCTCCGTGTCCCCTCTGCTAGAGCTGGCCTGGAAGACAGTGGGAGATGAGAGGAGATACCAGCAGCGGTAGCACTGGCACCTCAGTAGGCAAGGGTCTGGTGCTCTTTTGGTCCTCTGACCAAAAGGCTGTTACTACTCACCACTGATTCCCTCAGGATTTTTTCTGGATAGAGAGATGTGCAAGATGGCCAACTGGCTGACCACACCAACGATTAAATAATTTGAATATTACCTCTGCAAAAACATATATGCAATCACACCACCTCCGGGTTTTGACCACCCTTCGGACATACCGGATACACACCCCTGGCAAGGAAGATAAAGATACTCATTGACTGTGCCAAGGGGCAGGTCAGTTAGCTGACATGCCACCAAATCCCAAATTCTGACTGCATATTCAAGAGCCATCTTGCAATGACTCCCTCACTCAGAGTGTATTTCTATCAGTAAGAACTCTTGAATCTATCAGCTTCCTTAAGAATATGGGTTCTGACCCAATAACGCCTTCTCACTATTCTTGCCCAAGACTTGATCCGACAGCCCAGGTTAGGATGGGTAGGGTTAGGGAGGGGTGTGGTGAGGAGTCCATACCAATGGACGTATACTTGTGCCTATCACAGACAAAAAGGCCCTTTTTAAACAAACCAAAAAAAAGTTTGACTAAATAACATACTTGGTGACCCTGTCAGATGGGTATATTTACTTCCAGGGGGCAGCTCGGGTCCTCTCGAATAGAGACAGAGAAACATAACATGGGTTCAGGAGGACTCCATCTTCTTCCGATAAATGCTGATATTTTTATTAGGGGAACAAAAACAGAAAAACAAGGAACAGTGGCTCTCCTAGGACAAGGGTAGCCTTCATGCACTAACTATGCAGAACAGTGACTCATTCCACTCATCTTTAATTGTAGTCAATTCAGAAAGGCCTCCTTGCTCCTCCTAAAAGTTTTTAGTTTTTTATAACCTATATATATCAGACATCTAAAACAACCCAGGTGTTGGTTTTTTTTTTTTTTTTTTTGCGACAACAGTGGAAAACAGGCGACAACAATGTCACTCTACTATGTTCCACCCAAATCCTTTGTAACCATCTGGTCACCATGGAAACTAAAGCAAATAATCAAATTTTACCTACCAAGAGATGGTTAAACATAAGCTATGCTTGACCAAGTTCAGGACAACCCTGGAGGGCTCCCCAACAGCAGAATGCTGGCGAAGAAATGGAAGAGACCACGCTATCAGAATGGCCACTGTACTTATCAGTAGAGTAAGCTCCACCCCGAGTTTTAGACCTCTGTCAAACCACTGCCTTGGGAGGCTGCCTCAGGCCACCCCACCTATTCAACAAACACAACAAAAGGTTTGGTGGCTTTCCAACTAACTGCCAAGATGTCTACAGATGTTTCTTTCTATTACTTCTCTGGCAAGTATACTCCATTCCAAACACTGCTACTCAAAAGTATCATCCACACTGATGCCAGTCCATGAGCAGTCTGCTACTAGCCCGCAAAAGGATAAATACAGAAATTGGCAGTAAGTTTTAAAAACTTGTATAGCAATCTGGATTTTTATATCTGTTGAAGTTAATAAAATATTTTACTTAAAATTTTTTTCTAGTAATTCACTTTACTGAGGTATCAGACTGTGATAGATTAGAAATTTTTAAAAACTAATTTTTCGCCATAGCTTGAAAGGTGCCTATCTAAAACAAATGTAACTATGGCACATTTCTGCTGAAATCTCTTTGGTGATAACCATTATCTGCAAGACAAAGTCTTAGCTCATTAACACTGTGTCAGGCTCTCCTAGATTTGACCCCTTGATCTGACTATTTCTCTAGAGCAGAACTTCCCAATCTGTGTGCTTGGCAATGCCTCAAATGGGTAAAAGATGAGACCACTGAATGGAGCCTGTGGCAGGTGGAGCTCCTAAGCCCTAGGGCCAGGAGCCTTGGGAAGAGCAGGCTGGTCCATTTACTCCAGCAAATCCTGCCAATTTTGTTTTCTGTGTCATGAGGAAAAGACTGAGAACTGATGCCTGGAGTTATCTTCCACTACTCTATACCTCCATCAAACCACTGCCAAATGTTGCTCCAACAACAACAAAAAACCTGCTTTCCCACCCATACCCAAATTTGTATTTCTAGCCCAGACCTCTCCCCTAAGCACACGACATATTCTTCATCTCCATTCAGATGCATTCCAGAGGCAGCACCTCAGACTTAATATGTCGAGAACGGAATATCTGTTTTCCTTTCCAAATGTGCTCCTCCTCCAATACATCATTTCCCAGTAAACTGCAACTTTTTCTCTCTCATATCCATGATTTGATCTACTCAGCAAATCCTGACAACTCAGCTTCAACAATCCTCACCACCATCTTTACCCCCTGGTTGAAGTCACAATCATCTCTCACTTGCATTATGGCAAGAGCCCTGCTTCCACTCTTGCCTAAAACTGATTCTTAAGACGGCAGCCAGAAATGACTTGTGTAGCTCAAAACATAAGTTCTGAGCATACTCAGAACTCTCAGACAGTTTCAAGCAGAGTAAAGGCCTATGTTCCTTCAATAATTTTCAAGGCTCATGTTATCTGGTTGCTTCTTCCTCTTGGACTCTCTTCTATTTTGCTCTCTGATCACTTGGCTCCAAGCAAATGGATCTCCTGGAGTCCTTAACTACACCAAGCACAGTCCCACCTCATCTGGGCCCTCACTTGTAGGATCCACTGTCTGAATTGCTCTTCCCTCTCTGCTGTCGTTGCTAATTCACTCTCTTCAAGTCTTTCCTCAAATGTTACCTCTTCAATTAGGCCTTCACTGATGACTCCAGGTAAAGTAGCACCCACTCCCCTACACCGCACCTCCCCGTGCCATTTATGCTGCTTCAACTTTTCCCATAGCACTTATCATCTGACCTATTTGGTACTTATTTATTGGTATAGAATCTGCTTCCCTACACTGACTCCAAAAGGGCAGAGGGTTTGTCTATTTTGTTCACTGCTGTATCACCTAAAGCAATGCCTGGCACATAGTAGGCACTCACGAAATACTGAGTAAATATGCACATGAATAAATGCATTACTGTTTCCTGCTTCTGAGTCCTTAATCACTCAGTGGCTATTGCCTTACAAGCCTTTTCCTATACTCTTTCCCTTGCTAAATCCCACTTTTAGACAAGGCTTAGCCATCAACTCCTCCAGAAAGACTTCCCTGAACCTATTCTTCCACATTTCACTCGATGACAACCAACTCATTAACTGAACAGTAGAGAAGTAACTCCACTGCTACACGTTGATGCACAAACACCTTACTGCCTCTTCTCACTACTGGCTCATATTTCCCAACCACATTCCTCCAATAAGAAAACACCACTCCATCCCCAGTAGCTTCTGTTTCCACCTATTTCCCTACTGCACTAAGTCCATCTACTACATGTTTGCATAGATTGTCCCAAGGGTCATGATACGGCTGATGTACTTAGGAAAAACATAGTAGGCAAGACAATTCAAGGAAGAAGCCTTGTTTTCCTAGTCCAATTCTGTAACTTAAAAGTAGTCCATTGCCCACCAAGGAATGATACGGCCAACAACCAGTAAAGCAAGCCTCCAGTATTTCAACACCACTCATGACTTCCTTGTGTGGAGCCCACTGTACTCCATTCCATTTCAGGTTCTGGTTCCAGACTCTTTGTGTCTTCCAGTTTACCATACCTTGCTTCATATTTATTGACTGAACTTATGTCTCCTCAGCATAATCTTAGTGTTTTCTCAGACTTATAGTTAAGACCCACTACGGCTCTCTTTACTGCCATGGGCAAGATGCTCCCCTGAGCTTCTGTTCTGAAGAAATACTAGAGGCTCTGTGCCCTCAGCAAGTCTAAGCTATAAAGGGAGAGTTCAAAAAACCAAACACACAGGTCTTGCACATTCCACATTATTTCCATACCACAGCAATTTATTGACATCTTGCTTGGAAAGTCTCAAGACTAATTAAAAACTGCTATTTCTTCTGATTTCCCTTCTTTGTCAAATGGTATTTATTCTACTTACAGATAACCTTTTCTATAAGCAAATTGTTTCTAAATATAGTAATTTCTTCTTCACTGTAAGAGTACAAAATAATCTGAGTCAAGAAGAATGGTATGTTATTAAAAAGTTAGAATGCTATATTTGAGGTACTAGTAATTGTGTTTTTTAAAGTTTGTTTGTTTGTTTATTTATTTATTTATTTAGAGAGTGAGCATGAACGGGGAGGGGCAGAGTGAAAGGGAGAGAAAATCCCAAGCAGACTTTGCGCTAACATGGGGCTTGATCTCAAACTGTGAGATCATGACCTAAGCAGAGATCAAGAGTCAGATGCTTAATGGACTGAGCCACCCAAGCACCCCAAGGTACTAGTAAATTACATCTTAAAATATTACAAACTGCTTCTTACCTTCCAACATAAACCTTCTTCCCGTTTGTCTAATGAATCCTGTAACAACTCTAACTGTATTACAAGAATAGAAAGCTGACATACACTCAAACTGATGTTCCCATCTTGAATAATTCATTTCATAGAAGCCCAGGCTGCAATGAACTGTTTCACAGAATTACAGGTAAGCTAGTATCACACACCATTACATGAACATTATATAGAATGTCATGTATGAAAAACAAGGGGAAAATTGTCACCATGAAGACCAAGGTGGGATGGGGACAGAGCCTCACTACTTTTATTATGCTTGACATTAAAACAAACCAAAAAAATCCTTCTTTCTTCTTTTAAAGAAATATGTTTGCATGGTCTTGCCAATACACTGCTCTGTGAAACTAATCATACTAAATTTATCAGTAAACACGAGAATATCAAATTGATTGGATCATACCAACAGTCCACACAACACAGGTGAACCAATAGCGAACTGTAGGAGAAAAAGGCACATGCAGCAACATAAATTGTTTTGAGCTATTCTACAGCTTAACTGAAATGCCTTTGTTAAAGAGGAATATGAATATCTTTGACAAATTTAATAACTAGAACACCAAACTTTTCCTTCTAGGTCTCTCTCAGCACTTCTAACTAGTATAAAAATCCATTGGTTTGGAGGTGCCTGGGTGGCTCCGTTGGTTCAGCCTCCAACTCTTGATATCCATTCAGGTCATGATCTTGTGGTCAGGAAATCAAGCCGCACTTTGCACACTCAGTGTGGTGCCTGTTTGGGATTTTCTCTCCCTCTTTGCTCCTCCCTGGCTCTCACACGTGCACGCGCTCTCTCTCTCACTCAAAACAAATAAATATAAATTTTTAAAAAATCAATTTGTTTCCTTCTCTGCCTATTCCTAGTATATATCAAAAGAGATGAAATTATCAAAAGGCAAAACAAAATCATGGACTCTCAAGGCTAAAAGAGCTATTTCAGTTAAAATTCTAACATAGTCTTCTCATTTAATTCATCCAATAACCCTACGTTATAGATTGGAAAGGTGCTGTCCTTCAACTTACAAGGAAAAGTTTCAGAAAGTTAAGTGGCATACCCAAGCTGCAGTCAGAACTGCAACTTATCTTCTAATTATGCAATTTTGAATTCTGTGCTCTACTACAAGTGGAGGTTTCCATCCTTCACAACAGTCCCTAAGGCGCCTTGAAGGAACAGTCTGAAACACAGAACTCAATTATACTGTGAACACCTCCAGTGTCAGGCAATCCACTGTATACTTCTTAATGAAACACACTCTACTTCCAAAAGAAGTCTTTGAATTAAAACTTAAGAACCAATGATCCAGTCAAGTATCCTTATTTTACACATGAAGGACTGCAAAAGAGAGAAGGAAATGCCTCGCAGCTAGCTAGTGTAATAGCAGTGTATTAGTTTGGTAAGGCTATGACAAAGTACCACAGACTGGGTGGCTTACTCAACAGAAATTTATTTTCTCAGAATTCTGGAGGTTTTGAGTCTGAGAATGAAGTGTCAGCAGGGTTGTTTTCTTCTAAGACCTCTCTCCTTGGCTGGCAGATGGCTGTCTTCCTCCAGTGTCTTCATATGGTCTTCCTTTCTGTGTGTCTGTGTCCTAATATCCTCTTTTTATAAGGACACCAGTCATATTAAATTAGAGCTCATCCATATGACCATATTTTATCTTAATTACCTCTTTAAAGGCCCTATCTCCAAATATAGTTACCTTCTGAAGTACTGGGTATTAGGAGTTCAGCATATAATTTTGAGGGAACTTAATTCAGCCAATAACACCCTACCGTCTCCATAATTCATGTTCTTCTCATCACAAAATATATTCACATCATCCCAACAGCTCCCCAAGTCTAAATTCATTCCAGCATCAACTCTAATAAGTCATCAAAAATATCATTTACATCAGGTATGGGTGGACCTGAGTTGTGATTCACCCTGAGGTAAAATTCCTCTCCAACTGTGAACTGTGAATCTAGTTAAGTTACCTGCTTTCAAAATACAATGGTGGGACAGGCATAGGATAGACATTCTCATTGCAAAAGGGAAAAATCAGAAAGAAAGGGGTAATGGTTCCCAAACAAGTTCAAAAACTAGCAAGGCAAATTCCATTAGATTTTAAGGCTAAAGAATAATTATTCTTTGGCTCCATACTATGTCCCCTGGGCCCCCTGGGCTGGAGGCCCTGCCTTTCTGGCCCACGAGTGCGGTAGCCCTACGTCCTCAGCCTTGGGGCTCCGATCCCATGATGGCAGTGGCAGCCCTGGCGGCAGCCTCTGAACAACTTTTAGGGACATTCTTCTGTGTTCTTGAAGGATAACACATGATCACAACCATGAGGACAACACAGGATCACAGCCAGCCGGTTCTACTGACTTATGGAAACCCAGAAGTCTGAGCACTTCCCTTCATTTCATTCTGTTTCATCCTTTCGGTCCAAGCTGTTAGGGTTTCTGCTAGCATTACTTCAGCTCTAGTTCTGCTGAGACAACTTAATGCATCCATAAGTCACATGCCTGTATTCTCTTTAGCAAATAGTTGTTTAGCAACAACCTTGATGTTGTCTCGAGAACACATACTTTCTAAGTCTTCATAATAGGCACAGGCTGAGAACTTTTCACACAAGTTTGGTTCCTTTTTGCTTAACAATTCCTTCCTCAATTTCTCTCTCTTGCATTTTACTATAAGCAAGGAGAAACCAGGCTGTGGCTCTTACACTTTGCTTAGAACTCTCAGCTAAAATGGGGCGCCTGGGTGGTTCAGTTGAGCATCCAACTTCGGCTCAGGTCATGATCTCATGGTTGGTGGGTTTGAGCCCCGTGTCGGGCTCTGTGCTGACAACTTGGAGCCTGGAGCCTGCTTCAGATTCTGTGTCCCCCTCTCACTCTCTGACCCTCGTCTGCTCTCTCTCTCAAAAAATAAACATAAAAAAAAAAAAAAAAGAACTCTCAGCTAAAATATTCAAGTTCATTATACAAGTTCTATTTTCCACAAAACACTGGAATACAGTTCAGCCAGTTCTTTGCCACATTCTAACAAGATCACCTTTTGTACATTCTCCAATAACACTTCTATCTGAGGCTTCACCAAAACATCTTTCACATTTCTACCAGCATTCTGTTCACGAGCACGTATGTGTATCTAAGACAACAGAAGCCATTTCGATAGCTCTTTCTTTTCATGGCCCTTACCAGAATCACCTTTAACATCCACATTTCTACCCATAATCTCCTGGGGCAACCTTGGCTTTTTCTAAAATGCACCTCAAAATTCTTCAAACCTCTACCATACCCAGTTCCAAAGCTACTCCAATATTTCTATGTATTTGTTAAAGCAGCATACCAATTCTCAATATGAAAATCTATTGTTAGTTTGCCAAATCTACAAGGTACCACAGATTGGGCGGCTTAAATAGCAAAAATTAATTTTCCCACAATTCTGGAGGTTAGAATTCCAAGATCAAGGTGTCAGCAGGATTGTTTTCTTCAAAGGTCTCTCTTGTTGCCTTTTAAGGTTGGCTGGCTGTGTCTTCACAAGGTCTTCCCTTTGTGTGCATTTTATCCTAATTTCTTCTTATAAGTACACCGGTCATATTTGATTTGGGCCCAACCCAAATATGGTCTCATTTTATTTTAATTACCTTTAAAGGCCCTGTATCCAAAGAGTCACATTCTAGGTACTGGGGATGAGGACTTCAACACATGAACTTTGAGGGGACACAATTCAGCCCATAATGGGCTGACAACCACTCATATTCACTTATTTTATGAATACTGAATATCACTTTTTCCTAGCCACTGTGCTAGCTGATGACCATGTAATGGTAAGCAAAACAGATACAAAGACTGGCTCAAAATCTCTGATTTAAAAATGAGTGGAAACAATCATCTACTCATACAAATTGATAAAGAAAAAGTACATGAGAACATATAACATGTATTTTGGACCCCACCAAGCCTGCTATGTCCAAAATGGCTTCCTTGAAGAGCTCAAATCTGAAGGATGAGTATGGAAGGGGGGGTGTGCACACAGAACTTTCCAGGAAGGGAAACTGAACAGCACAGTCAAGGAACTGAGAGGTGGTCAGTAGGGCTGGAATACAGAAAGTAAGAAGAGTAATAAAACATGAGGTTGGATAGGAAGGTAGGGGTCACATCACCCAGGGTCTTTAGCCTAACAGCAATGGAAAGCATCTGAAAAGTTTTACATGTGATTATATTTTCTTTTTACAAAGATCACTCAGGCAAGGTAGGTGCTGGTAACGTTCTATTTCTTGAGCAGAGCTCTGGTTACACAGATATGTTCACTTTGTGAAATTTTGAGCTGTATGCTTATAATTTAAGTACTTTTCCATATGTCCATTATACTTTAGTCTGGTTAGACTGTGCAAAGAATGGGTAGAACAGAGCAAGTATTGATGTGGGGACCCTAGTCTCAGCAAGAGATAAACTAGATGATAATTCAAACTAGAAAGATGGCAGTCAAAAATGGAGAGAGAGATTCAAAAGGTATTTTTTAAGTGACAAAATCCACAGACCCTGGTTGATGAACTGAATATGAAGAGGGAAAGGAAGCATTAAAGAAGACTCCCAAGTTTCTGGCTTGCAGAAATGGATGGTAGATTCATTCACTATGCAAGGAAATCCTAGAAATCCAGAGATGGGAGAAAAGATCACTGCTCAATCTTTCAAGATGATCACTGCTCATCTTATTAGAAATATCAGGTAGGCAGTTAAGTAAACAGTCTGAAGCTCAAAGGACAGGTCTGTAGAAAATACACTTGGGGATCAATACTGTTAATTACAGAAGCAGTGGGTACACCATCCTTCAGCCAATATTTAATGAGCTCCTATAGTATTACAGGCACTGGTTTAGATTCTGTGGATATAGCTGTGGACAAAATAAACAAGTTCTCTTGGGACTTACATTCTTGTTCAGGAAGACCCTCAACAAACCAGTACCAAATAAGGTAACTTCAACTACTAGTAAGTACCATGATGAAGACAAAACAGGACAATGTAGTAAGAGTGACAGGGATGGGGCTATTTCACATTAGATTGGAATAGTCAGGGAAAGTTTGTATTAATTTTTTTTGAATTATAGATTAATTGCTCTGTTGATAAAACTACAGGGCAACAAAGAAAAAAGTGAGACTACTATGTACAAGTAAGAAATGATGAAATCTCCTGGGGAAAGCGAAGAGTAAGAACAGAAGGTGGTCTAGAACTAAAACTGAGAAGAATTTGGAAAAATAAAAACCAAGAAAGGCAGCAAATGAGACTGAGAAGTACGCAGAGATAGGAACAAAAACCTCATCAGGGAAAAATATTTTAAGGAAAAAAGTGATCAAGAGTCAAATGCTTGCTGAGTCATCGTATGGGAACTGAAAAAGGCTCATCAACACAGAGGAACATTCTGGAAACCTTAAAATCTAAAATGGTAGAGGAAGAAGCTAAAACGGGAATGGGCTGAATAGTATCAAACACAGCTGAGGGGAGGGTGCCTGAGTGGCTCAATCGGTTAAGTATCGACTCTTGATTTCAGCTCAGGTCAGGGTCTCATGGCTCAGTGGTTCAGTTTGTGAGATCGAGCACCTCCTGCGGTCCTGCTCTGAGGCTAATAGCATGGAGTCAGCTTGGGATTCTCTCTCTCTGCCCCTGCCCTCCCTGCTCACATGCTCACTGTCTCTCTCAGAATAAACATTAAAAAAAAAAAAAAAATGGTTGAAGGGAACATGACAATAGGTGTGCACAGTTCTTTAGAGGAGTCTGGCTATAAAGGAGTGGTGACAATAAAGAGGGGCTTTAAGAGATGAGACTTGATCACGTCTGAATGTGGATTTAAGGAAAGAAAGCAAGATTGAAATTACAGAGAGGAGTAACTGTCAACATATAAAGATTCCTGAAAGTAGTTAAGAGATGCAATCCAGACTACAAGTATACTTACTTACCTTAGATTGGAGGAGGGCTACCCTCTCCACTGAAATAGAAGAGAGAATGGAAGTAGAACTCAGACTGCCCAACTCTTGCAATGATGTGTTCTTTTCACTAAAATCATGCCATAAATATTCTGAAAAGTGTTCTAAGTAGGACAACAAACCAAAAAAATAAAAGTTTTTTTTTAATGTTTATTTATTTTTTGAAGGTGGGGGAAGGGGGGAAGACAACAGAAGATCTGAAGCAGGCTCTGTGCTGAGAGGAGAGAGACGTGGGGCCCAAACATGGGGCCCAAACTCACAAACTATGAGATCATGACCTGAGCCAAAATCAAGAGTCATAGGCTTAACTGACTGAGCCACTCAGGCGCCCCTGATTTTTTTTTTCTAATTAGACTTAGGATCACAATGCTTCAGAAGAAGGGCTCTGAAAAATGACTTTAGGACAAATACCTGAAGTATTTTTCACAGATTGTCTAGGAATTCTGCAAAGGGTTAAAGCAAAAAGCAAGAGAATAATCTCTAAATGACCCTAAAAGAAATGGATAATCAAAAGCCTCAAGGTTGCCTTATTTATCTGTATTCTAGGATTTAGTTTCTTGATCATAAATCACAAATCTAAAGACCACTGGTACAAAATCCAAAACAAAAGGCTCTGATGGCACCAGATGCACCAAGTGAAGTGGAAGAGGACTCCTCCCTGCTGGTCTGCACACTCTGGTCCTAGCAAGCATCAAATCCAACTAATTCACACTCCAGCTCCAGGTTTCCTAAATTACAAACTACCCTGTAAATTACTCTACTTAGACCAATGTGTCCTTGATATCAAAAGGTAGTTTTAGGAAGGATACGCAACAAATATTTTATTGACTCTTTTTAAAGGACAAAGATCCAAAGACCCAGTAGTGACCAAAGATGACAAGGAAGACCCCGTTTCATGGCATTTAGGGTACAAGATCATCTTTCTTCATAGCTTGGGCTCTATTGGTTCTTAAAAAGCAAAGGGAAGATAAGATGGGAGAATACCACTTTGGATCACTAGCCTATCCTTCTAGCCTTAACAATTTCTTTCCTAGCATTCCCCAGAATTTTTTTTAAAAGCTGGTTTTTTTCTCATTAATTTTTAATGAAGTCAAAATGACTAGCCCAGGCCCCTATCACATTTCCTGTACATACTTCAATTTACTTACATTTGAACTGAAATGTTTTAACTACATCTTTGCTAGTATTACATTGTACTATATTTCAATAACCTCAATTCCACAATATACTGCTTTCTAGGTCCTGAACTGAAAACTAATTTAATCTATTAATGAAATCAATGCTCTTTCTGTTTCCATGAAGTCTTCCTTGTTCTAACAAAACTTCTACCTCTGATAAAATAAAACTTCTACCTCTGATAAAATAAAAAATAAACACATCACAATCTAAAGATTAAGAAAAACCAAACAAGATCCAGTCCTTCTATTTAAGTTAACTAAAACAAAATAAGGCAATAATCAAGTTAGAATTCTTCATTCCATACTTAAAGGTTTTCCTTGTAGACTCTAATTAACTCAAGATATTAGTTATATAGTAAACTTAAGTAATTGCCTCTTTTACTGTTCTTTAATTTTGGAGAATTAAACAACACAGAAGAAAATGCTATTTCAAAAGACAGAAATGCCTAATTTTTCAGAAATTCAAAAAACTGATGTAATTGCCATAACATCTACTACTACAGGACACTAAGTAATAAGTGAACAGTTAAAGAAAAATCAATTAAGACCACTTACACATAGTGTTGACCTTTTCTGGGAAACATTGCCTCAAACTTAATCAGTGTAACAAACAGCTTATGTAGTTTAACAATCCATTTATTGAATACTACACACTTCAAAAGCTCATTGATATTAGAAATTAAATTTTAAACATTAAAGCACAACAGCATATGTAAAAATTCAATTGCAAAGATGTTGCTGAAATGTGATTATCAATTATATCAATGTATATCTTATAGAAAATATTAAATACTAAATGGTATCTTACTTGCAATCTTGACTCTTAAAAATAGCACTGTAGATAAATGGCCACTTACAGGTTTCTTTACTCACTTTTGTTGATAAATCAACATACCTTCAATCCTACAAATTCAAAGGTACCATTAAAGATGTATTCAATGCTTCACCGGAATTTCTTTCCTACCTTAAAAAAAAAAAACCCTAAATTTATAATATTTTTTTAAAAGAAGGCTGTGTTTAAAAGATAAAATGGGATATAGTAAGGAATATGCCTGACCTAGATTTTGATCCCAGTTATATCTCTCCCTAGGGAAATTATGTTGGCTAAGTTGCATAACCTCTGATAAGTTTTTGTTTCCTCTTTATAAAACCCTTGTAGGACTGTTATGAAAACTTGAGACACTGTTAACAATCACATTTACAACACAGCCTGGCATTGACAGGCATTACATAAATGGCAGCTGCTTAAATGAACAGTATATTAAGACTTATTGCTATTAAATTCCTGTTGTTCATTGTAGCAGCACTGCCCTATATGAAGATCCACTTGTAGAGGTCAAACTCAAAATACCTATCAACTTTCCTTCAAAATCACTCAGTTCTTTAATAAAGGTGGACTGCAGAATCATGATGTAATAGTGAATTCTACAATACTGAATTCCCAACTACTACTTACCAACAAGTCTATCATCATGATGCTTAAGTGTTATAAAATACTTTTTCTCAAATTCAAACATCCAAGTCCTATGCCATGTTTATGGGATTCTTAACCATGAGTAACCATTGGTAGACTTTTACAAATCTTTCCAAGGATTTTCATATCTAAGTTCTAACTAAACAGCAGGGTCAGGAAACTAACTGCAAAGCTGTTGGTCTATAAATATAACATGGTGAAGTAAGTTTCATAAGGAACAATGAATTCAGTAAAACATAGGAGGGGAAAAAGTTACCTCCATTTTTGTCAGCCACTTACCATCCCACCATCTTCATTAAAAATGTTATGAAGTTACACAAGGATAGCTGAGCAGAAAATGGACAGAAAATGTGTATGGGAAAAGACTGAAAGAAACAAGAAACACAATTTCTAATACTAACAAGACAGAAAAAAAAAACAAAAAGAAAAAAGAATAAAGGCAGAGGAAAAACCCACAATCCCATCCCAAAATCAAATTTCATTTTGTTATATTAAGAAACTGAAGAGTTCAGAATTACAATTGAAGAGATAGTACGAAGTTGTACAGCTGCAATGAATAGTTGTAGATGAACTACCCCAAAGCGCAAAGCTTTGGATTTATATGTCCTGAGAATGCAGTTAAAACTGCAAAACAAGAAAATAATCTACATAAAGTTATTTCAATGGACTCTACTGAACTTGCATGCAATTTTAACCATGAATGAACAGATTATTCTTACTTTTTTCCTTTAGTCACTAATAAAGTTCAGAGGCAAAAAGCCCCTGTGTCATCTTAAAAATCTCTCAATCTTCCCATTAATTTACAAAAAGTTCAATTTAAAAAAAAAACAAAAACACTGAAATATTTACAACTGGACAACACTCCCAGATAAAGTCTTCAGTTACTCACCAAAGCAGGTACAATGCTTCTTAATGTGACTGGGTCTAGTTCTAAGGCTAGGAGTCAAACTATAACTGTGTCCATACTAAACAATCTATTTTATTCATACTTAAGACAGCTTACTGACATTAATGGGCTCTACACTGGGAAGTATATTATAGTATGTGATTACTGCAGTCATCACACCTGGAACATGACACGGTTATCCAGAAAACAAAATTTGTTAGGAAAAAGTAGAAGATTATTTCTAATCTAAATCACTAAAATAAACTACTATTAAATGTATTGAGAAGTCAAAACTTTCCAATAGACACAGCCCTAGCTTGAGGTTCTTTTTTCAAAAAGTTATTTGGGTTACTCTTTCCCTTTGTTTCTGTGTGTACAGTGATAATGTACTAAGAATTTCCAAAGGAGATATATTAAAAATTCAGCTTACAAATGTATATTCTATTACAAAAATTATGCCCTTTACTACAGCCTAAATAAAGATACTGAGGTAAATGACAGCCATTCTATTACAAGTTTTTGCAAAAATCATAATTATAAACTTCTCAAGGCTTGCTCCGCAATTTATAAAACATGCAAAAAATGAAAATTTTTTAGACTCAGGACACTTAGCAGTTTGAATCAGCTGAACTGATTTAAATGTTTCTTTGCAATGTAAAAAAAAGGAATCAAAAGACACAGGAGAAAATCAAGAGTTACTCCTCTTTGAAGACCTACCTATTTCAACAAACTTAATAGTACTTTTTACCATTCTAAGGCTATTTTAAGGAAAAATCTGATATACAAACAAGAAGACCAATTAGTTTAACAGTAACCTTAATTTTAACAATAAAATAAAATAAAAATTGGCATGCCAATTTTAATCAGTAAAGAGAAAGAAAACCATTACCAAAGAAGATATTCATTAATCCCTTAATATAATCCCATCTTTCTCTGTAAATTCACAAGAATTACAGCTAACAATTTTAGTGAAAAAAAAAATTTTATTTATATATTATAACCTATAAAATTGATCTTCAAAAACCAGTAACTCAACCTGCGTTTTCCTGCTACCACCAAATACTTATTCTGACTGATCATTGTAACAAAAGTAAACAATACTTTGTCATGATTCTAGATTAAGGTGTTACTCTATTTATATGGGTTGCAAATGTTAAAAACATACACACACAAATCTTCAGCCCTAATAATGAATTCTCAGTTACTGCACTCATGTTAGAATACTACATAAAACTTCAATGAAGACAACAAAACCATCCAGTCAAGGCACTAATGTATTAACAACATTTCTTCAACATTTTCTGAAGAGAACACCAGCAATTTTCTTTATAAATACTTAAAAAAAACTAGACTCAGAAAATCAGATATTTCTGCAATAACAAAAACTAGAATTTGGTCAAAACAAGTATCTCATGTCCTTTGAAATCATGAATTCTTTCAAATCTTACCTATACATAAAACTAGAAAATTCCACAATCTATATTAATTAGACAAGAAATCAGCAAACTTCAAATACTTAAATCCACCCTGTTGCTCCAACAGAACACAACCCAATCTTTTGTAAACAATCTTACTTTAAAACAGATATAAAATATTAAAAAGTTAACATTTCTTTTGAAAACGTGAACATGGAAAATAAAGATTACCTACCTAAAAAGCAGTACCAGAATTTCGACTAAATTACCACATAAGTATTTTTGTTAGCAGGATTATGACATATAGAAAATTACAAATCTGCTTATTAAAAGGAAAAGTATTTTTACACCAAGCCTATCAAAAAACAAAGCTGCATTCTGTGTAACTAAATGTATTTCACCTTATTTAAATATGAGGACCAATGCCTCCTTTATTCTTTGGGATAGAGACCTACTACTCATAGCATAGCAACTGGGGGGTATTCCATTAAGAATATAACTGAATTAAAAAAAAAAAAAAAGAATATCTGAATAGAAGAGAAATTTTGATGAAAATATTTAATCAGTAAATTTCATATTTTTATAGATTTTTAACATCAAAGCAATGACTTCTAATAGTGACTATGGTATCTTTTATTGCATATTCATAGCTCGTTCTGTTATTGTTCAAATAATAAAAAAAATTCGCCAGAATGCTAAGGGGGGAACTACTGATTTAATATGTTTGGTGGAACTATTAAATTAATTTTGTCTTTAAAAAAAAAAAAAACTTCAAAGTCTTTCAGAATTTAATTCTCCTGCCTCAATAAGGATCTATGATTTAAAAAATCAGCAATGATTAATGATCTCTACCTGATTATTTAAGTACTCAGAAGTACCAAAAGATGAAATTGATCCATTATAAAATCTGGAAATTTATTTCAGGCTACTAACATGAACATACTTCCTTATAACATTAATCCTTCAAAGGCAATTCTCTAATTCCTTGAAAATGTGCTTAACAGATATTAAGCATCTATTAATCAAAATCTATAGATTCACAGCACTATTCCTCTCAACAGTTTTATAAAGACAGAAGGAAAGGAACACATAGTATATATATCTAACAGATTTTTCATCTGTCCCAAATTAAATTCTTCTGTACTCTTCTCAAAATGTGCTAACTTACATGATAAATAAAATAATGGGAAACGCAAGCCCAAATACTAAGAAGTGTTACCCTTAAATAAAAAAAAAATACGTGAAAATACTGGATGAAGAAAATGTGTATATATATAAATATATATACATTTACACACAAAACATGGGTTAGCATATTCCTACTATATCACATTTAGTTAAGATGAACAAATACATACAAACACACGTGTTAAACAAAATAGAGCAAGATAATATTCAAATGTAACCAGCACTGAATAGTACAAATAAATAGAAATCATATTCTTATCTCACAAAAGGCAATGTAAAACAGACCTTGTTGAGAGTGCTATATTTAGTTTTGTGCCTTGCACTTAGTATTACTTAAAAAGTAATATATAGACATGGGATAACATTTAAAGTAAAGTTGAAAAGAACAGCAAATGGTTTTAAACAACATATAAAGGCAGATTATTAGGTTCAGGATGGGCTGGTTTAGGAGTCAGTTAATGGACCATGTAAAACATTTGAAGGATCAAAACATTATTTTTTAAAAAGCATGTAATTAGCTGGGGTTTTTTCCTAAAAAAAGAGCAAATCAAAGATTAGGATGAATTACAAAATCTCTGAAATGAATTCCATCTCAGGTTTTAAATTTTAAGTGACAGAACACAATCTAACAAAGAAAACTCTCCAGTGAGACATACAGTTGGCCTACAGAAAAATTAAAACCAGAAGAATAAAATATCCTACAGGACAAATCTTCTTACAATTAATGCTAAGGACCTGTCCAAAAAATTTTAATATTAGAATTATACTGTGTTAAATTAGAGAAAAATGAATTATCATCAGAATAACCTGAAGAGCTTTTTCTAAATATACAGTGATTTCCCTATTTATCCACTCCAGAATTGGGGAGTGTGAAGGGGCAGGGCAATGGTTTGAGAAGAGTGATGAATATGTATATGATATATTATGAATATGTATATTGTGGAGAAAACCACCCAGGTGGTTGACATACCTACTGCTATATAGTATTTAATGGAGAATTTAAGCAATATGCTCTAATTAGCTTATAAATATTTTTGTCACACAGACGAATCTGCAGAAACATAATTTTACCTGTGTACTGAATAGGAGAATCAACTGAGGTGCCTATAAAAAGTTAGTATTTCTTACATATTTAAATGTAGGAAAGGTAGTTAAGGAAAATTACTAGCATTTTATGCAAAGTTAGATTTAGATATGAGCTATAAAACTGTTCAACATTATCTACAAAATAGGTAAAATTAGTTTAAAATTCAGTTGTAGAAAAACCATTCTAGGTCCTACCCACACTACTCAGATATTTTCATAATAACCAAGGGAATTACAACAAAAAAACTATAAAAACATTTAAAAAACCATTTTATATAATTTTTATTTACACTTTAGGATTTAAACAACTTGCTGGGAACATCCCTTGTGGGACAACGTAGTCTTTTTTTATTTGAAACTATTTAAACTTCAACATAGGCTCACTAATTTTTTTCAAGGGCAAGCAACAAATGTGTTAGCTGAAAATAGCCAACTTAATGATTATTTGTAACACAGACTTGATTAGGTGAGCCTAGAGATCCTCCCCACCTCTGTCTCCCCTGTGAAGGAGGAGGTCTTTGTGTGCTTTTGTGTGGCGGTTCCACTGAATTCATTACAATAGAGATGGACATTTCGTATTCGTAACGATCCAGCATCTGAGCAATCTTCTTTCGAGATACACCATGTTTATTCCTCCTACCAAAAAAGAAAAGGATTCAATTCTTTAGGGTAACAAAGTATAGATTCTAAATTATATTTTACAAATAAACACTAAAAGATATACCTCATTCACACACATTTTGGACAAAAAAAATTTATACTGGCTCTCAAAAATTTTAACAATATTTTAAAAATACTGAAAGACACCATAAATCACAACAAAATGTTAAAAGATAGTATCTTCTTCACACGGAACTAACTACCAATTTGCTGAACCATGGAGTTAATCTCCCCCCTGGCTTCTAATAATAAATCAAAGATTATAAGACAGTGTTTTGGGAATTATAGAGGAATTGAGTGGACCTCTAGGACTTACAAAAGTCTTATGAATATTTATCACTTTTTAAGTTATTTTAGGACACTTCCTACTGTATTTTTATAATTTATTATCAACACGAAATTATCATTAGAGATAAAACAACTTGGACGTATTTTACAAAACAAAATGTTGAGTGACAGAAATTAGACACAATGAATATACATTGTATTTTATTTATATAAAATTTGAAAAAAGCATTAAACCATGGTGTTAGGCAAAAGGTGTTTTAGAAAAAAGATGCATTAAAAAAAAAAAAAGAAAACAGTAAGATGCATTAAAGAAAGGGAAGTAATTACCAGGAAAATTGTTACTAGGAAAAGGAATTGGAAGAACTTTTGAGGTGTTAATAATATTCTTTTTTTTTTTTTTTTTAATTTTTTTTTCAACGTTTTTTATTTATTTTTGGGACAGAGAGAGACAGAGCATGAACGGGGGAGGGGCAGAGAGAGAGGGAGACACAGAATCGGAAACAGGCTCCAGGCTCCGAGCCATCAGCCCAGAGCCTGACGCGGGGCTCGAACTCACAGACCGCGAGATCGTGACCTGGCTGAAGTCGGACGCTTAACCGACTGCGCCACCCAGGCGCCCCAATAATATTCTTATAATGTGGGTAAGGTTAAATGAATATTTACCTTACAGGAAATTTGTTAAGTTGTATATTTACATTTTACATAATTTTGTGAGTTTAATTACAACAACAAAAAGTGGTTTAAAAATTACTCTTGACCCTCAAAAAACTTTTAACATTTTACCCTTGTAGTTTTCTGTAACTTGACTTGGATATGGCAAAACACACAAGAACATATTTTACATTTAAGGTTATAGTTCTAGATTTACTAATGTTAATTAATTTTTCCCAGAAAAAGGGACACAAAGGAAATGTTTATGCTTTAAAACTATTGCTATTATGGTCAAGATGAGAAGAGAAAGCAAAAAGGACTAGAAGACCAAAAAAAAAGGGCCAGAGGGGAAGGATGAGGTTGAAATGGCAAGATATAACTAAATCCACAAGATGTCAGAATTGGTAATTCAATCAACTTACCAAAAAAAATCTGTCTATACTAGACATCAATTAAGCTCACTTTATTTTATAAAGTCAATTATATTAAGAATTCTAATAAATTTCAACAGTCCTCAAATGTTAATGAAGCCTAACTGTATTTGTATTTCATCAATTCTTTTACTCTGCATAACCCAAACAGCTTTGGCTTTTAAACTTGTCTCTTCTACTTGAGGTGAAATACACACAGAGAAGCAAGCAAACAATACTGAATATTAATAAATCTATCAGTTTTATCTACATATGATCACAGTATGCAAATCAGAAAGGGAAAAGGGGTAACCAAATGAATAAAAGGTAAGGGGAAAAGAAATTAGTTGAAGATCATACACAGAATAATAGTGTTAAGCTGGAAGAGGGCAAGCTGAGGTGGGGAAAAAAATACTGTTTTTTTAAAAAAAGGAAGCGATGGCTGCACAACTCTGTGAATATACAGTTGACCCTTGAACAACACAGGTTTGAATTGTGCAGATCCACGTACATATGGCTTTTCAGTAAATACAGTGCAGTACTGTAAGTGTACTTTCTCTTCCTTATGACTTTCTTAATAACACTTTTCTCTAATATATATAACATACAAAATAGGTGTTAATTAGGTGTTTATGTTACCAGTAAGGCAGCAGGCTATAAGTAGTTTGGGGGGGGGGGGGGGATCAAAAGTCATTATCAAAAATGGAATCAAACTTCCATTATCTGTGGATTTTCAACTATACCAGGGGTCAGCACCTCTATCCCTTTCATTGTTCAAGAGTCCACTGCACTGAGAACCATGAATTGTACACTTTTAATATGTAAATTGTAAGGTATGTGAATTATATTTCGAAGTTGTTACCAAAAGCAGGGAGAGGAAATAAAAAACAAAGAAAGAAAAAGAGTCATAGGAAAACCAGTGACATGAGGGGAGAGAGATCAAGGTAAACACAAATGGAAGGCCAGGGTTGAAATCCACAATCCCTCACCACAAATTTTGAAACTGACAATGCTCTGAAAACTCAGTCTTATGTTGACTCAGATGGCAGCAAAATCTAATCAAACCTGTACTCATCTGGCAGTACAACAAACATTAGATTATGCAGAACCTTTCTTATCTAATTACAGAACTAGTCATGATTTGCCACAGAAAAATTAAGATCTGTGATTATGACATGCTGCCCCAAACTCTGCTCAGCGTATGATGATTGCATATACGCACTATATCACCTTTCTTGAAAAAACAAACAAAAATAACCCAAACCCGAATTCTAAAACATACTGATTACAAGGATCTTGGTTATGGGATTATGAATCTGTAGTAGTAAAGATGAAAAAGAGAGAGCAAGCCGAAAACCCCAGGTAAAAAGGTGATGGGAGCTAAAATGGGAAGAGAAGTCTGAAGGGTATTGCAGATAAGTGGCACTAAACACCAGAGGAAAAGTTCTAACTTTTTCTTGAAAGTATTCTGGATCTCCACTAGCATTCAATAAACTATGAAACAGTGGTAGGAATTCACATAAGAAAAAGTAACACACTTAACAAGGAAAATTTAATAAAATCTACCAAGGGAAGGTGCCCCAAGAAGCCTTGAAGTCAATGCTTCTCTTAACAGAAAGTGAGTAGTCCCTATTCACAAGCAGCAAACATAAGACAAGCAAAAGCTAGTGAAGCAATTGTGTAAAGAAGAAAGAAAAAAAGAGAAAGATTCAAAAAATGTTTTCAAAGATAAGGATTCAAAAACAATTCGAGTGCCTTACTTTTCTAATTCTTCAGGATCAAATTTCCACCAAGTTTCAGGTTCATGAAACTCTACTCTGTATCCTTTTCCTATGGCCTACACAAAGGAAAGGAAGAAAACAAAAACCCAGAGAATACTTCTTAAAGTAAAAAAGAAGGCAGATAATTAGGAGTTTCATTTAGACAATACTTCTAAATTTGCTCTACCAAGAAAAATTCTACTTTTAAATAACATGCTCTATAAATATACTAAGACAACTTAACTGGACAATTTCAAATTACTATCCTCAAGTCCAGGCAAAACTAACAAGATGAACATATTTCTTTATAAGTACTATTCCCAGGTTTTAAAAACTAAGTAAATGAATACACCTCTTTATAAAATAGGGACAAATGTGTATATAATACATATCAAAGCAACCAAAATTTCAGAATATGAAAAAACTGACAGGATAAAATATTAAAATTCTCTCATATCTTATATTTACCATTTCCACATATGGTTTCATTTCCCAAGCTTGTGTATTAGTGTTGTCTATTATAACTGGAGATCTCCCTTGATTGATAGCTTGTTTTGCTGAAATAAAAAATAAATTTAAAAAACAAAAACAAAAACCAGAGAACTATTAGGTTAAAATATACAAAATAAAATGTAAACGTTCACATTAAGAAATTTTCTATATCTCTGTACTTAAAACTAAAATTATGCAACCTCTTGAGTCAGTGCCATGAAAAAAAAGGACTCCACATTTATTAAAAGGGAATTAAGAGACATAACCACGGACAATGTGTATTCTCTAGACCGGATACTGGTTTTGACAAACTAACGGTAAAGAACATTTGGGGGAAACATTTTGTTGAACTTACAGCTAAGGAAGCCTTCAGTCTAGAGCTTTCATTTAGAGGAAACACTGAATACAGTCTGACTATGAAAAGAGGTGAACATTTACTGACATGGCAAGATGAAAACTGGTAACTAAAAATGGCAAATTATAACATAATATGTAAGTATGACTTTATTTTGGTCAAAATACAGAGATCCAGGGAGAGTTACTAAATATCAAAAGTGGGCATCTGAGGGTAACGGGAATATAAGCAATCTATGCTTATCTTTATCTATATTTCCCAATGTTCTATAATTACAAATAATGCCTTTGAAATAAGAAACTTAGGGTTTTGGTTTTTTTTTTTTAAAGAATGCTATGGATATATTATTACTTGCCAGCAAAACTTTATATACCAAGTAGCTAAATACCAGTTAACTGACTTTGTAAATATTTCTTAGGACTAGAATTCTCGAATTAGGAGCTGAGATCACATGGAACTTTTCTAAACTACATCTCCCTATCCCTTTGCCATCTCTTCCCCATGGGGTAAGAATCACAGCCACAGTGAGCCACTGTTAATGACAAGAGTGTGCATACCCCAAGTGTAAACAGACAAGAAACGTAATTAAGAACCTACAATAAAATTTAAAAGGCTGAGGCGAAAGGCAATGCTATGGAAGTTTTGTTGGTGCTTAGAATTCAAAACATTAAGTTCTACATAATGAAAACATTTATACAGATGTCTAAGGACAAACAATTCCAAAGGTTAAGTAGTAATGACTGTCGTGGAATACATATTTGGAAAGAAGATGTCTCTAACTAACAAAAGAAATTTTGAATTTGGGTCATAAATAGCCTACCAAAATGCTATCATCTCCCATTGCTCTATCCCGAATCATAAACAGTGATCAAATCTTTCATTAAAAAAAAAAACTTACTAAACTAATTATCTTAAATGTCTAATAGTTAGGCTATCACCTCCAAGGAGTTACATTCCAGAAGAGGAGCTTAATAACCAAATTAAATCTCTGGTTTCAAGAATGGGAAGATTATCCTCTTTCAATGAAAAGGCATCATGTAATACAACATTTCAGTACACTCCAGGAAAAAACAGTTCCTAAGTAAACAATGTTTGAATACCCAAATAATGAGAGTCATAAACAAAATAACCACCATATTTTAAGAAACAGTAATGACACCTTGGAGAGGTTTTTAATTTACAGACAATCTAACATGAATTTAGAGTCTTCTAATAACACACACATGAAGCAGACAGATATTCCCAGAATGGTACCTGGCATTTAAAAGTATTCAATAAGGGGGTGCCTGGGTGGCTCAGTCGGTTAAGGGTCTGACTCTTGACTTCAGCTCAGGTCATGATTTCATGGTTCGTGGACTTGGGCCCCACACTGGGCTCTGTGCTACAGTGCTACAGCATAGAGCCTGCTTGGGATTCTCTCTCCTTCTCTCTCTGCCCCTCCCACCTCTCTTTCTCTCTCAAAATAAATAAACATTAAAAGAAAAAAGTATTCAATAGGGGTGCCTGGGTGGCTCAGTCAGTTAAGCCTTCGGCTCAGGCCATGATCTCATGAGCCCCGCATGAGCCCCGCATCAGGCTCTCTGTGCACAGCCTGCTTCAGATTTTCTGTCTCTCTCTCTGCCCCTTCCCCATACATGCACAGGCTCTCAGTCAGTGTTCTTACTCCTTGCTAGGTGCCTGGAGCCTGCTTGTGATTCATTCTCTCTCTCTCTCTCTCTCTCTCTCACACACACACACACACAAAATAAACTTAAAAAAATAAAAATATTCAATAAACATCTGTTAAAAAGAGAAATTTAGTCCTAAGTTAAGTCATGACTGTTAGTTATCATTACCTTGAAAACATGTTATACTGATAATAAAACCAGCACTTTAAGCACTATTCTTTGTTCAGCAAGTATAACTCACATGACATAAACATTTTAATGTAATATTCTAGACCAGCACTGCAAAGAGAAAAAAATGTTCCACACAAATTTCACAGTCCACCAAAGGTATACTGGCTTCATTAAGGAAAATGTTTCAGTAAGGAAACAATTCACTATTGGATAAAACCATTAGATATAAGGTTGATGGAGAACTTGATAATGGAGTAGGCTGCCCCTTTGAAGCTACTAATCAATCTTAGCATCACTAAAATTGGGACAACTAGACATATGGTTACATACATACATACATACATACATAAACCTAACAAATCCTCCTGTCTAGAACTAACCTCTATTTAAATACAGGAGAAAGAACAGGTTAAATAGTTACCACAAGGAAGCAGACAACTACAAAATATGGGACATTCTGTAGGACAAATAACCAAGTTCTACAACAAATTAATGTTACGAAGACAAAAAGAAGGTATGAAAGAGGATACAGATTAACGTAATTAAATGAAACATAAAACCAAATGTACTGCGAGGAACTAGCTTGTACCCTGATTCAAAGAGAACAACCGTAAAGAAATACTTACAACAACAGGGAAAATTTCATTACAGGGTGAGTATGTCAAGAAATTGTTTTTTTAAGTGTGATGATGGCATTGCAATTAAGATGCCATTAAGAAAAAGTTAATTTGAAGTGCATAAAATATGATGTCTGCAATGTACTTTAAAAACCTTAGCAAATAAAAGTTGGGGGGGGGGGTGGTAAAACAAAAAGGATAAAGCCAATAAAGGCAAAATCTCAATAACTAATAATAATTCCGAGTGATGGATGTATGGTGTTCATTGTAATCTCTCTACTCTAGGTTTAAATTTTTCATAATAAAAAACAATTTGTGGGGCACCTGGGTGCTCAACCAGTTGAGTGTCGGACCCTTGATTTCGGCTCAGGTCATGAACTCATGGTTCATGAGATGGAACTCTGCATCAGGCTCCATGCTGACAGTGTGGAGCCTGCTTGGGATTTTCTCTCTCTTTCTCTCTCTCCCCCTCCCTCTCCTGCTCACTCTCTCTAAATAAACTTAAAAAAAAATAAAAATAGAAACAATGTTGAATCATCAATGCATTCTTCATCTTTTTAAAAAGAAATTAACTTATAATGTAAGCCCTTACTAGTTCTAGATCAAAAGTTTTCAATCTTGACTGCAACATCAGAATATCTGGATAACTTTCTAGTTATCTGGTATCTAGCATCTGGATACCAGTGCTCAGATCCACTCCAGGCCAACTAAACCACAATCTGTGGAGCTAACATTAACTCATAAGTTGTTTTTTTTTAAGTCCCTAGGAGGGGTGCCTGGGTGGCTCAGTCAGTTAAGCTTCTGACTCTTGATTTTGGCTCAGGTTCATGGGATCAAGCCCCTCTACGAGCTCTGTACAGACAGTGCAAAGCCTGCTTGGGATTCTCTCTCTCCCTCTCCGTCTGCCCATCCTCTCCCCCAGCTCACATGTGCACGCACATTCCCTCTCTCTCTCAAGATAAACTTTACAAATAAAAATATGTGTGCCTATGTTATGAACCACCAATCTAGAAAGAGAAAAAACTGACTGGTGTGCTTCTAAAAAATGTATTAAGTAGATTTTTTTTTTGTAGAATAATGTCAATGTGAAAAACTTTTAATATTCAAAGGTATTATATGAAGACAACATTACTATTATTCATAGAAAAATACTTTTTGGGAATATACAACAGTTTCAGGAGTTCTTTGAAATTTATTCCTTAGGTATAAAATAAAGGTTATCAAAATAACCCGCATCTCTATTTTGCCAGCCTATACTGGTACACTATTTACAGTTTACAAAATATACCTTTCTAAATTCTCTCATTTCATAACAACCTTGATCAAGTAAGGCAAATATAACTATCATTGCCTCTAACAGATGAAAAAATTGGGTCTCAAAGCTATTTAATGGCTTGCCAAAGTCATTCTGCTGGTAAAAGTCAAGTTGAGAATAAAAACTTAGTCTTCTCCTAGTCAAATATTCCATCCCAAAGACGTGGCCCAAAACAAACCTCTGTTCTGGTTCCAGTCATGGGCATCACCAAGTTGATTAACATTATACCTGTACCCATCTTGATGGTGAAAATAGTCATCAGTGCTGAACACAATGCCATCACGACTCTGACCAAGCAGAATTCTGTTAATAAAAGAAATCATAAGGTGCCATTTATAAAATTTATAACCATCAAAAATAAGCCACACAGGAATGAATCTCTGGTACTTACCTGTAAATATATAGCAAACATAATAGCACGGGAGCAGATTTCAGATTTCAAACATCACTTCACACTTAAATCTATACAATTACAACCAGTAACGTTTGTAGGTGGCATTTGTATCACCACTTTTAAAAACATTCTTCAACCAATCCCCAAATTATGTTAACTATTATCCATGTTTTAACTTGAGTGTGAACTTGTATTTATAGTTTCTAAAATTGCCTAAATTTAGTGCAACAAGTAACCTAAAAGGCAAATAAGCCTAAGCAATTCATCTGGGGAAAACTTTATTTGACCTAAGATAGCCTTGATAAACTCATTTCCACAAGGCACAAATACATACGACCTAAAAGTGGAAGTCAGAAATAGCTTGAGGCTTAAGGTTGTGAAATAACATGTAATCCTCCAAAGTATAATCAAACTTTAAATCTGCTAAGAGATTAAATTACTAAATGAAGTCAATTACTAAGCACTAAATAAAAAACACACTCTTCAAATAAGTCAATGATAATCAAACTTTGTTCTCACAATATGATACTACCTTAAATTTCTAGGCACAGTGAGATTAACTAGTGTTCAGATTGTCAGAGAATTCCCCAAACCAGTGACTCATGAATTAAACTGGGGCGGGGGGTGCTGAGAAAAGGTAAAAAACAGTGAATATAATTTGGATCCAACAATAATAGAAGTTTTTTTTTTGTTGTTTCTCTCCTCCCTCTCAGCCATTAGGCAAGTGGATATCATTTTATAATTTTTTCTGGAAGAGAGTGGAAAGTGGTGGAAGGGATTGAAAATAAGAGTATTGTCATGGGATGATTCAAGAACACATACCTCCAAATCAAAGGAATAGGAAGGACTCCAACTATTAAGACAAACCTATCCCTCCTTTCCTCAGCTTATTGTAAACCTGTAAATAGGCATACCTCAGAGATATTGCAGGTTCAGTTCTACACCACAATAAAGGGAGTCAAATTAATTTTTTGGTTTCCCAGGGCATGTAAAAGTTATTACTAAAAAAACAATACATATATATATATATATATATATATATATATATATATACACACACACACACACACACCTGAATTCAAAAATATTTTATTGCTAAAAAATGCTAACCATCATCTGAGCTTTCAGTGAGTCGTAATCTTTTTTGCTGGTGGAGGGTCTTGCCTCAATCTTGATAGCTGCTACTGATCAGGATGGTGGTGGCTGAAGGCTGGGTGGCTGTGGCAATTCTCTAAAACTGGACAATTTTGTATTGTATCAACTCTTCCTTTTGTAAACAATTTCTCTGTAACGTGATGCTGTTTGATAGCATTTTACTCACAAAAGAACTTCTGTGAAAATCAGATTTAATCCACTCAAAACCTGCCACTGCTTTAACAATTAAGTTTATGGAATATTCTAAATCTTTTGTTGTTATTTCAACAATGTTCACAGCATCTTCACTAATGGACTTCATCTTAACAAACCACTTTCTTTGCTGTCCATAATAAGAAACACCTCATCTGTTAAAGTTTTATCATGAGATTGCAGCAATTCAATTACATCTTCAGGCTCCACTTCTAATTCTAATTCTCTTGCTCTTTCTACCACATCTGCAGTTGACTTCTCCACTGAAGTCTTAAATCCATCAAAGTTATCCATGAGGGTTGGAATCAACTTCCAAATTCCTCTTCATATAGATATTTTGACCCCATTAATCATGAATATTCTTAAGGGCATCTAGAATGGTGAATCCTTTCCAGGAGGTTTTCAATTTACTTTCAACTTACTTTGATCAAAGAATCACTATTTTTGGCAACTACAGCCTTACGAGATGTATTTCTTAATAATAAGACTTGAAAGTCAAAATTACTCCTTGATTCACGGGCTGAAGGATGAATGTTGTGGTAGCAGGCATGAAAACAACATTAATCCTGTTCTACATCTCCACCAAAGCTCTTGGGTAACCAGGTATACAGTCAGTGAGCAGTAATAATTTCAAAAGAATCTTTTTTTCTGAGCCATAGATCTCAACAGTGGGCTTCTAATATTCAGTAAACCATGTTGTAAACAAACGTGCTGTCATCCATGCTGTCTGCTCAGGCAGAGTGCATTTAGCATAATTTTTAAGGGCTCTAGGATTTTGAGAATAGTAAATGACTATTGCCTTCAACCCAGTCACCAGCTGTGTTAGCCCTTAACAAGAAAGAGTCGGCCTGTCTTTTGAAGCTAAGGCACTGACTTCTCCTCTCTAGCTATGAAAATCCTAGACGGCAACTTATTCCAGTAAAAGAATGTTTGTCTACACTGAAAATCTGTCATTTAGTGTAGCCACCCACCTTCATTAATTATCTTAGCTAGATTTTCATTAATTGGCTACATCTTGCTGCAGCTTCTACACCAGCACTTCCGCTTCACCTTGTACTTTTATGTTATGGAGACAGCTTCTTTCCTTAAACTTCATGAACCAACCTCTGCTAGCTTCACACTTTTGTGTAGCTTCCTCACCTCTCTTGGCCTTCACAGAACTGCAGAGTGAGGACTCTGGATTAGGTTTTGGCTTAAGAGAATGTTGTGGCTGGTTGGATCTATTATCCATACTACTCCAACTTTCTCCACACTAGCAAGGCTATTTTTGCTTTATCATCATTTGTGTGCTCAGTGGAGTAGCACTTTTAATTTCCTTCAAGAACCTTTCCTTTGCAGTCACAATTTGGCTGCCTGTTTGGCTCAAGAGGCCTGGCTTTTGGCCCATCTTGACTTTTGGCATGCCTTCCTCACTAAGCATAATCACTTCCAGCTTATGATTTTAAGTAAGACGTGCAACTCTCCCTTTCGGAACACTTAGAGACCACTGTAGGGTAACTCACTGGCCTAATTTCAATATTGTTGTGTCTCAGGGAATAAGTAGGCCTGAAAATAGGGAGACAGATGGGGAACAAAAGGCCGGTGGAGCAGTCAGAATACAATGTTTATCAATTAAGTTTCCTATCTTATACGGGCACAGTTCGTGGCACCCCAAAACAATTATAATAGTAACATATGAGTTGCCTGGGTGGCTCAGTCAATTAAGCATCTGACTTCGGCTCAGGTCATGATCTCACGGCTCATGAGCCGGAGCCCTGCATCTGGTTTTGTGCTGACGGCTCAGAGCCTGGAGCCTGCTTCCGAGTCTGTCTCTCCCTCTCTCACTCTGCCCCTCCCCCACTCACACTCTGTGTGTGTCTCTCTCTCCTTCAAAATTAAACATAAAAAAATTTTTTTAATAGTAACATCAAAGATGACTAATCACAGATTACCATAACAAATATACTAAAAATAAAAAAGTTTGAAATATTCTTAGAATTGCTAAGTGACATAAGGACATTCAGTGAACAAATGCTTTTGGAAGAATGGAGCAAAAGACTTTCTTGACACAGGGTTACTGCAAACCTTTAATTTGTAAAAAGCGCAGTATCTATGAAGCACAATAAAACAAGGTATGCTTGTACATTTTATAATAAAAATAAAAGTGCAGATATAAAAATAAAAAAATTTAAACACGCATTTCCAATTATAGAAACTATAGTTCGAATTACTTCAAACAAAGCAAATGAAATTAAATGGTTAGTTATTTGCGAGGCTGCAGTTGGATTTCTTTTTTAAGTCGCCATGATTTTTCCAAAATATACTATCTAACATAATTGGCATCTTATTTGTTTATACAGACAACCCAGAATATAAAAATGCTACAATATTAGCATTCCAAACCAAAGCTCAATCATCTAAAAATAATTTTGACCATAATCAGCCTTATCATATCAAATTATTTTCAACAGTATCAGAAAACTGATACCACCTTTCTTAGACATCCTGTTTCATTGTTTTCCATTCTTTTATTAGCACTGATTTTTCAGATATTAATAATACCATACGACAAACGTATAATAGCTTTTGTACCCAAGAAATGTTTTAACCACAAAAAAAGGTAGGTGGCGGGGTGTGGAGAGGGGAGGAGATAGCAAATCAACTTACACCATTAAACCAAGTAAACATCAAACATGAATAAACCTCTATGAAGAACATCTTAAATATATAAATCATAATTACAGCAAATAATTTTAGCTTGGAGAGAGACTTTTTCCTCCCAGACTGTTCATGCAGCTTTTAAAAATTCCCTGAATTACCTCAAACTGTGAAGCTTTATTTTGGGGACTTATATAAAAAATTACCTGTAATCTATTTGGATATATTTGATGCCATATCAACCATCTGAACCAAAAATAAGTTACTTAAAAATATTAACATTTTCAAAATTCTTATGGTCAGATTCCATTAGAACTTTCACACATTAAGTAAGGTGTTAAAATGAATCCTCCAAATGTCAAAACTTAGAACTCTGAAAAATCAAGTATCTAATAAAAAAAAAAAATCAGGTATGAACTCACTGGCTACTTGATTTGTATTTTCCAGAATATCTATCTTTTTGAAAACTTACTATATGACAAGCATTTTATGTATATCTATGACCCCATTTAACTCTCCTGACAACTTTGCCAATTTGATATTAAACAAATCCAGAAAAAAAAAATGACTTCAGAAATCAGGCTCCTGGAGTTACATAGCAGTGTCAGAGACAAAACCAATGGCTTACAATGAGGCCTGCTTCCTGGTATTCGCCCCCTCCTATAATCCCTTCCCCTTTAGTGTGGGTGGGAGTCAGTGACTACAGCTTCTAACACAATATGGCAAGGTTGATGTAATGTCCCTTCTGAGATTAGATTATAGAAAAAAGTGACTTATGTTTTAGGCTCAAAGCTGGCTCCCCTTCTCTTATCCGAGCTGTGAATGGAGAGCAGCCCAAGGAGAAAAGAACCAAGGGAGGTCTCCAGCCTATAGCCAGCAACTAAATGAAGCCTTCAACCCAACAGCTAATAAGGAACTAAGCCTTGTCAACAACCTCAGTAGAGATGTTCCAAGCAGATCCACCCCAACCTTCAGATCAGAACAGAACCCTAGCCAACACTTTAATCAATAGCATTGTTAAAGACCTTGGACCCAGAGGCACCCAGATAACTGCACCCAGACTCCTGTCCTTCAGAAACTGTGAGATGATAAATGTTTGTTGCTTTAACTGTTTTTAATAAGGTAATTTGTTACACAGCCACAGAAAACTAGCAGTCTGTGCTTATAATTCTTCACTTAAGTAAGGAACAAGTGAATCCCGTTCCTTAACTGTTTTGGGAACCCTAATGGCCTATTATGAGTTAATTTTCATAATTTATTTTTAAATTTTCTAATAACTATACATTATTTTCTCTAATAATCCATGTGCATTTACGACCAGAAGTGATTTTTCCAAAAAAAATCTGAGTAGAACTGACATTTCATGAATGCTTTATCTCCTTATTTACTGAGTGGCCCTGCATACCCTTATCCCCAAACCACTTCACTGGGGCACTTCACTCTCTAAATACTCTTTCAATTAAGAATAGGTATCTACTAGGGGCACCTGGGTAGCTCAGTCGGTTAGGTGTCCGACTTCCGCTCAGGTCATGATCTCACGGTTTGTGAGTTCAAGCCCCGCGTGGGGCTCTGTGCTGACAGCTCGGAGCCTGGAGCCTGCTTCGGATTCTGTGTCTCCTCTCTCTGCCCTGCTCACGCTCCCTCTCTCCCTCAAAAATAAACATCAAAAAAATTTTTTTTCTTTAAAAAAAACCAGATACCTACATAAGGAAAGGTCAATCTTTTCCTCTGGAATTTAAACTGAGATCTCCTCCAAAAGCAGGGAGGAAGAAAAAAAAAAATCTCTTCCCATTTCTCTTTAAACTGCAATTTCTTGGGGGCACCTGGGTGGCTCACCTGGTTAAGCTTAAGCGTCGGACTCTTAATTTCATCTCAGGTAATGAGCTCACAGTTCCCATAGGACTGAGTCCCGCATTGGGCTCCATGCTGACAGCAGGGAGCCTGCTAGGGATTCATTCTCTTCCTCTCTCCCTCTCTCTCTCTCTCTCTCTCTCTCTCTCTCTCTCTCTCTCTCTCTCTGCCATTCCCCCACTCACCCACACTCTCTCTCTCTCAAAATAAATTAAAAAACTTAAAAAAAAAAAACAACCCTACAATTCCTTATGGCTGCTATAACAAATTACCACAAACTTGGTGGCTTAAAACAGCATGTATTATATTATAGTTCTGAAGGTCAAAAGCCTGAATTCAGCTCCACTGTGCTAAAATCAAAATGTGGGTAGGCTGGCATCCCTCCTGGAGACTCCTTAGGAGAATCTGTATCCTCGCCAAATTTTCCAGCTTCTAAAGGCCACCTCCATATGGTCCCTTCCTCCATCTTCAAAACCAGCAGTGTAACATCATCTTTCCTCCTCTCTGAAAGTGCTTCAGTATTTATCTCTTATCAACTCCCAACATTTTGCTAATATAATAATGAAATTAGTTGCCCATTTCTGAAAATACATTCGCTATCATTAGTGAAACCAGTAGAGTAGAAGAAATGCATATTACCTAAAATATCTTAGGTTCAACTTTCCTCCCTTGTATGAACAGGGTCTATAGTCCACACCCCTAGGAATGACACCCAAAGCTTGATCCCTAAATGGTCCTGTGTCCAATCCCTGACTCCAGAGGATTCTGTTTGGCTGATGCCAATTACAATGGTAACAAATTCCACATCTAGAAATTGTTGAATTCTGCCTGAAATAAACCTTTAATCAAAGCACCGTAAGTTTTCCTAAAAGGACAAAGAGCTAGCACTTCCACGTACCTACAAAGGGGTATGAACTGTTTTGCACTAGCTTATTCATAAATATTTAAATCTGTAATTGTGCTAGAACTTAATCTAAAACTTATTTCATTAAAATCTGTTAGCAAAGTTGTGGGTAAACAATTAAATAAAAAATTTGGTAAAGACAAATACTGCATGAGTTCAGAAGGATAACTGAGGGCTGAGATGAAAAACCAAAACCTCAAAAGGCAGAGGCATTCAAAAGAACCTTTGAATAAGTACTGACAACAATGAATGGACAGGTATTCTGTCTCCTACTATAGAGGGCAGGTGCTAATCCAACTATAGAAGGACATGAAGATGGGAGAGGTGGGCAAGGACTAAATGAAGAAGAAGGGGACTTGAATACCTTTCTTTCTTCAAAGCCCATTTTGGGGGCACCTAGGTGGCTCAGTCAGTTAAGCATCTGACTTCAGCTCTGGTCATGATCTTGTGGTTCTGTGCATGAGTTCAAGTCCTGCACTGGGCTCTCTGCAGTCAGCACAGAGCCCACTTTGGATCCTCTGTCCCCTTTTCTCTCTGCCCCTCTCCCACTCACTCACTCTGTCTCTCTCTCAAAAATAAATAAAAACATTAAAAAAAAAAAAAAAAGTGGTGACCTAGGGGCTCCTGGGTGTCTCAGTCGGTTAAGTGTCCCATTCAGCTCAGGTCACGATCTCGCAGTTTGTGAGTTCAAACCCCGCATCGGGCTCGGTGCTGACAGCTCAGAGCCCCGAGCCTGCTTCAGATTCTGTGTCTCCCTCTCTGTCTCTGCCCCTCCCCTGCTTGTGCTCTCTCTCTCTCTCAAAATAAATAAAAACATTAAATTAAAAAAATTAAAAGAAAATAAGTAAATAAACACACATTTATATAAAAAAAAGAAAGGTGGTGACCTAAACAGATACGCTTGCTTCTTTTAAATAAGCTTTTTAAAGTCAGGAGTCAGGTATCGGGCCCTGCATGCAATAGATATTAAAGTGAAGGAGCAGAGAAGAAACACGCTATCATTTATATCTATAGTTTGATCTTGTCCCAGGTTTTGTAACTTCTCCTAAGCCCTTTAACCTGAACCTATTCTCTTAAGCCTCTGCTCCTTCTATGAAATGAAAATAACACAACCAATCTTACAAGATTTTTATATGTGAAAGTACTCTGTAAATTGTAAATCATGACACAAATGGTAGTTACTACTATAACATCCACTCCTATACACCTAATTCCTCAAATATGCATATTATATATAATCACCTCTATCATTTCCAACTATAATTATTCCTCCTTGAAATTCTATCACATACCTTATTCACCTTCGGTTTCAACATACTCCAATGTTATCTCAAATCTCATCTTTCTTTCTTCAATTTATTCTATACCCACGCATAGTCAGGTGACCCTAGCTAGGAGATCCCTTCATACAATTTCCAAATTGCAACTGTTTCTTTCTTCTGGTCTTATATTCTAAATCTAGGAGACTGCCCATGTTCGTGAGACTTCACCCTTAATTTCTGTACTTTCTAAAGAGTTGAAATCTCATCTTCTCTACAAAATCTTCATTAAAATAAAAGGAATAGAAATGCAAAGACCTAAATTTAAATTCATTTACAAAGATCACAGCTTACGATCTAGCTTAAAATAAATGTCTGTACCATAAGTTTAATCTTTAATTTCTTGCTTCTGAAGAAACTTCTATTCAGACTGTTTTGCAAGAAAATACAAAACATTTATATAATGGTTCTTTGGACTTCTTTATCCTCACCACCAAGACATCAAGTTTTCTTTTTCTCCTTACCTAGCATACATCTTGAATCATCCTACAAAAACTGCAAAGAATTTGTATTGCTTTTCTTTGTGTTATTTTTCACAACTGCTTTCATTTCACAAATGAAATCAAGTGCATCAATATTCTTTTTTTAAAAATGTAAACAAAAACAAGAATTTGAAACATTTTGTCATTCAATAATATATCACCAGCTGTAACTCCATTTTACTCAGGTACTGCTCACCTCAGACTCCTTAAACGTAAAGAAATCAAAAGGTTCCCTCTGTCAATCAACGGTATGAACACAGCACAGTGCTTAAAACACACCCACACCTTCTTTCCTTGGGTTATCTCATTTACTTCTCACAATTATTTCAGGAAAATAAGTATTACTCATTCTATTAACAAATAGCAAAACTTGTCCAAGGCCATAAAGTTTGAAAAAATGAAATCAAAAGCCTGAGTCCAGCTCTTCTTGAATCTGACTTAAAAAGGGAAGGCTAATACAGTTCTCAAATAGCATTTACTTACATCACTGTCATAATTATACAATGGTGTATCTATTTTTAAAACCCTCAGCAGAATCTTTACATGCCAATTCTCCTTTACTCCATCAGGAAACATCCTTTTAAATATTTACACCATCAGATACCATTCTCAAGTGTAACAAATTAAAATTTTTCTGCTAGAAACATGAAAGCATTTGTCATTGATTACAACTATCATCTATGATTTTTAAGTAACGAATTACCAAGTATTTACTTGGTATCCTTTACTCACCGAGACAACGTTGTTTTCCCAGAACCAGGCAACCCTCTTAAAAGAATAAGTAGTTTCTGCAATTTATTTAACTTTTCCTCTTGAAACTGCTGGTTCATAAGCCTGTGTGTTCCATGATGGTTGTCCATAGAAGTATCTTTCCAACATCCTTCACTGGTTTCATAGAAACCATTACTCACATATCCATCCTGCACACTGTAGCCATTTGTAGAGGAATGATCTCTACTGGTGTTCTCACTACAATCAATATAGTCATTGTTCTGATCAAAAGTCAAACAGTTCCAGTTAACGTGACAACCATTTACATAATACCCATTTTGAAACTGAGAACCATCTTGGGCATGGAAAATATTTGATGGTGGATTTGGTGGAGCATCGAATCTTTGAATATTTAAATGATAGTTAAAACTGGGAAGAGGAGGACCGGGGGGTACTATAAAAGAATGTACTGACTGCCATTCAGGCCTGAAGGAAGTAAACGCATCATCACAAAATGCAGGTATTACTTGTCCATTACAAGGATATTTGCCTGGCTCGTTTCCCACGTGCTGTGGATAACCACAATGTGACTGAAGAACATTACTAATATCTCTTTTCTTTCCTTCTTCAGATTTTAACAGATCATTATCATGGCCCTGATGACAGGCAGTAACTTGTTCCTCAGAGGGTTCAGGTTCTTTCCAACTTCCTTCCAAATCATCTTTTTCATTTTCAAGCTCTTCAATTTCCTTGTAAAACTGGAATAATTCATTGTCAAGCTCTGATTCTTTGGAGTTAAATTTCTGTTTCGTTTCTCGTCCTTTGTCAGCTATACCATTGATAGTGCCTGACTGATTCCTCCCTTCATTACATTTCCTCTTCTCAGGCGGTTTGTAAATGGGTCCTATAAATGCTTTACTTGTGCTATATATCTCATCATCTGTGGATACCAATGGAGGACCTGTATCCTGTAAAATCTGTGCATCAATGGATTCGATAACATCTGGTCTATTATTACCAGGCACCTCATCACGCACAGGTTTCGGCGAGTCTGTAGCTTTGATTTTGTCCTCCTGAGGATAACTATGTCCTCTGACATCAACAACCGTCACAGGAACCCAATCATTCCCAGTTTTCTCTTGGATTCTGTGAAAATCAGCACTACCATGGTGGGAAAAAACATAAGCCTCTTCAGCTGACTTCAATTTTTTATAGCATGGTTCACTTGTTAGTTCTTCACCATGATCCAAGGATTTTGCTTCAATTTCACCATAAGGCATCTGGGGAACAAATAAATCACATAATTATTAGCTAATATTTTAAAAATCTAAACAAAAGTTTTTCAGAAACACGAAAACAGAAAAGACATTTGAATGTGTGATATACACAATTAATGGTAACATTTTCCCAAAATACAAAACTTACAAAGTTGTCATTTTATAACTACTTACTATTTAAGTATTGTTATAATGATTTGGGGGGGGGGTAAGTCTCACTGAAGGTAAGTAAGTTATCTTTTTTTTAAAAAAAAGGTATATCTCACCTTTAATGGAAATGATGCATTTCTGAACTTAAAGAACTTAAGTTTGGAAAATTAAATCAGTAATATATATTTGATGATATACACAACTGTGTACTAAGATGGAGAGTAAATCTGCCAGCCAAACTGACACATTTCCAAAATGGTGTGATAAATGGCATTTTAAACCCTTACTGTTTAAAATCACTACATCTTTGGGAGTAAATGGATCCAGCTCTCAAACCTCAGCGTCTCCTTAGCAATCAAATGTTAGGTTACCTGAAACGCCAGACTTTACAGACCCTATTCCTGTTAGTGTAAAAGTGGTTTCCAACCGGCTGTACTGCATTAATTTAAAAGAAAAATAAATAAACAAACAAACTTCAGTTGCACTAAGAGTGACTCAAACATGTCACATTACGTTTAGGAATCTGGCAACTCCCCAAATCAAAGCGCTGATCTTTTCCACATGCTTGGTCAATCTCAAAGATAAATTCTGCTTCCCCTGAAATTACTTAGGGACCCTCAAAAGTGCGATCCCAAAGCCCGTTTTACATACTTCTTCATTCTGCCCTCTCTCTGGTGTTCCTCTAACAGAGAGGAAAAGGGGCAAAAAAGACGAACTAAACGATACAGGTAGGCCTACAGAGACTGAAGATGATACAACTGCAAAGAACGCCGTCCTTTTGGAAACGGCCCCCCTTCCAAGCGCCTCCGGCCATCTCTCCGCTTCTCATTTCCTCATTCGAAATATCATAAAAGTCTCAAAGAACAACAAGCGGTTGCATTAACACGGCGTGGCCTATACACAACCTGAGTCCCATGGCCTCCTGACCTCTAAAGAGGGCAGCCCGGGCAAAAGTGCGTCAGCCGGGGTCTTTGTCCCAATGGAGGCTGCTCGGGTTGTCAGAAATTCAAGGGATCTCCGAGACTCAAAGGTGCACTCCGGGATAATCAAAAGGGTCCAGCCAAGAGCAGACGAGAGCCCCCCCCCCCCCCCCAAAAAAAAAGACAAACGTCACCGTCACTACCCCACCCTTACTTAAAATGGGGTGTTTACTCACCTTACACTACAGCTCTGCATTGACTTTTACCTCCCAATAAAATCCTCGTCTACAAAGACACGAACATCTGAAAAGGTAAAAGCAACGCGCAAACACCGCCCCAAAGCAGAGAGGAACTAAACCCCAAGCCCTCAGCATCTGGGCAAGCTGCACCGCCGTACGCAAGATGGCGGCCACCGCGCTGTTGCCCCGGCAGGAATTACGGATTTGCGCTCGGCATTGTGGGAACTGAAGTCCAGCGTTCGCACCGGGCCTGGTAAACTCGGCGCTCGGAGACTTGGTCTCCCAGAATTCATTGCGTGAGAGACACACTAGCTGTGACAAACGTAAACCCTAACTAGTTCCCAGATCTGGAGCGGGGAAGTGATTTAGACCTGTCAACTTGGGCTGAAAACGGCAGTGACCCTACTCTGGGATTCATCCGTAAAGGAAAAGAGAACGTGAGTGCCTGGCATCCCAGATACATAAGCCGCTCTCAGCGCAATGCTTTTGAGACTTTCTAGGAGACCATCAATCAGGCTTTTCAAAGGGGCCTCAACCTTTGTTACCGCCAAGTAGGGTTGCCGGCATTTCTACGAAAAACCACTCAGTAATTTTAAGTTCACGTTCTTCTATCCATGGAGACAATCACTGCAGCAGAGCCTTAAGTGCGTAAGAGAAAATTATTTAGTATCGTAACTATGTTGTGTTTTGAGAAACAAAGGCCAATTACTGAATTGCCCGTTAAAAATCAATTTGTAACAAGCGCTTAGAACAGCACCTGTTGAAAAGTAAGTGCTGTGTGTCTGTTAAATTAGAAATAATTATTTTTTAAATGAACAATTTGGCAATCCTCAGCCAAGAGCCTTTCTCTCTTTCCGCTACCACCCCACACTCTCTGGGCCCGCTCCCTTCCCTGTATTCTTTCCTGCCACTACAAGTGAAACTGCTAATGTCTTCGTGTTTAAATAAATCTTTCTGTTGTGATAATGTTTTAATTTATAAATATAATAGTTAAAATCATAGTCTGGAATATTTGCATTTAATTATTTAACAGCTTTATGATCAAGAGGGCTTATGCTTATGACCAAAGCAATCCATCCCCTTATAAACAATCTTCCTCAAATACAAATTCCTACGTCGACCTTCGATGTTTCCTCGTAATTAGATTCCAGTTATGCATTCTCTGCGAAAACAACCACTTAAGTGAAGTTGTGTCTGTCTCAGGATATTGTGTATGGAGGTTCAGGATGTCTGTCTGTCCACCATAAGTTGACATTAGTCTTTATCACCCTATCAAGGTGTTTTCCAGGTTCTCCACTGTGTATCTTACCACTTGCAACTAATAGGCAGTCTATGAAGAGACACTTTGACATCAAGCAAATATCTTTCTCCGAATCAAACTCTACCTATGATTCAACCTCCACTGAAGATCCTTGCTGCAACTGATCTTTACAATGACGGTTACAAACTGTAGATTTTTTTACCCCTAACTCCTTCAAGCGCTCCACCTTTACTACAGGTGATTCTGCTTTTTATAAAGAAGAGCTCTCCTTGTTTACTATCAGCATGAATTTATGCATTCCTTTTTGTTCAAGAAGTAATAATCCATTGCTGTCTTTTACTTATTTAATTAGCTGGTTAGTTATATTAGATAATTTTTAGGACAGTTCTGGATCCTTAGAAAAACTGAGTATATATAGTACAAAGTTCCCATGTACTGTACCCTCCCAACCACACACACACACACACACACACACACACACACACGCACACAGTTTCCACTATTATTAACCTCTTATATTACTATTATACATTGTTATAATTAGTGAATCAATATTGATACATTAATTACAGTCCATAGTTATTTAGATTTCTTTAGTTGTTACCTAATTCCCTTTCCTTTGCACAATCCCTTCCAAGACACCATATTACATGCAGTTGGCATTTCTCCTTAGGCTCCTCTTGGCCGTGTGTCAGTTTCTCAGACTCTATTTGTTTTTGGTGACCTTGACAATTTTGAGGAAAACTTGTCAGGTATCTTGTAGGATGCCCTTGTGCTGGAATTTATCTGATGTTTTTCTCATGATTAGACTGGGGCATGGGGTTTTGAGGTAAAGTGTCACTTTCATCACATCATAACAGGGGTAATACTACGAACGTAATTTATGATCGTGTATGTTAAACTTGATCACTGCCTAAAGCAGCATTTACACATCTCTCCACAGTAAAATTAGTCTTTTTCCCCCTTTCCATACTGTACTCCTTGGAAGTCACTGTGCACAATGCACATTTCTGGTTGTTAACCTCCCTTTCCATTAGTGTATTTACATATTTTATTTGAACTTCTGCATGGGATATTGTTCTCTTCTTCCCCATCCTTATTTATTTTGAAGCTCAAAGCATCAGATTTGGCTAGCTTCACCTGGCTCCCTTTGACCTGCATGTTGAGCACTTCCTTTTGTGGCACAATAATTTTCCAGGCTTGTTTTGTACATTTGTTACTCCTACCCTGGAGTCAACAAATTCTCCAAAGCCTTGTTTTCTTTTGTGTTTTTTTACTGGAAAATGGCATTTAGAAGCTAAGACCTTAGAACTAAGTGTGTTTATTGATACTGGGGTATTACTGCTTTTAGGCCCTCTCAGTAGGCAGAAGTGAGGAAGAAGGGAATAGATATATATATTTTTTTCACTTAAGAAATCATTAATACTGATACCTACAATCCAATCCAATTCCTCAGTATTCCTTGTTGCCTTCCCCATTTCATATTTGTGTCTGCCTTTGTTAACAGTGAGAAACTTGTTTTCAAACAGCAACAACACATTTACTTATTACCCTCATCCTATATTGCACATAAAATAGTTTAAGAATTGTTACATTCAGGGGCACCTGGGTGGCTCAGTCAGTGGAGTGTCCGACTTTGGCTCAGGTCATGATCTCACAGCTCATGGGTTCGAGCCCCACATCAGGCTCTGTGCAGACAGCTCAGAGCCTGGAGTCTGTTTCCAATTCTGTGTCTCCCTCTCTCTCTGCCCTTCCCCTGCTCGTGCTCTGTCTGTCTCTCTCAAAAATAAATAAACATTAAAAAAAATTTTTTTAAAGAATTGTTACATTCATATGATTACAAAAGCAAACCTACTAAATGGGGTTCAAGCCTTGTTTGTAGTTCTACCCTAGATTGAGGGTTGAAAGTAAAAATACTATATGCAAAAATAATTTGGATTAGTTCTCTGACCTTATGCAATCCTGCTTCAGTGGGTAGTCATTTGAAATACACTTGAATTCACTTGCTTCTATTTCTAGTTTTAGTTTGTTTTTCCTTCCATTATTGATCATTTCATTTTACTTTTAGAATATGTAGCATAATATGCTTCCAAAAATCTAACATACAAAACAGTGTAATCAGAGAAATCTCACTGTCTTGTCTTGAACTCTTCTTGCTACTACCCTTTATATGTATACAGTTTTATTGTTTTTTGATATATCCTTCCTGTGTTTGTTTTTGTAAAAATAAGTGGATAAATGTGTGTTTTCTTTCTTACTCCAAAGTGAGCGTACCATATATGCTGTTTTGCATTTTGCTTTTTTTCAGTTAATAATATCTTCTGGAGATCACTTTGCATCAATTTATAGAGATCATCTTCATTCCTTTTTTTTTTTTTTTTTTTTTTTTTTTTTTTTTTTTTTTTTTACAGCTGCAATACTCCATTGTGTAATTATACTACAGTTATTCACTTAAAATCTGATGCTTGGATATTTAGGTAGTATCCAACATTTTGTAACCACAAATAATGCTGCAATACTAACCCTGTGTTTTTATATTTTAAGAGGACTATCTTTATTTATTTTTTTTAATGTTTATTTGTTTTTGAGAGAGAGACAGACAGAACATGAGTGGGGGAGGCACAGAGAGAGAGGGAGACACAGAATCCAAAGCAGGCTCCAGGCTCTGAGCTGTCAGCACAGAGCCCGATATGGGGCTCAAACTCATAAACCGTGAGATCGTGACCTGAGTTGAAGTCAGACGCTTAACTGAGCCACCCAGGAGGACTATCTTTAGAGTAAGTTCCCAAAAGTGGGATTGCTGGATCAGAAGCTAATTCCATATGTACTGCATATTGGCAAATTTTCTTCCATAGAGATTATATCATTTTGCACGCCCACCAGCAATTTATGAAAATGCCAATTTACCTGAACTTTTGCCAACATAATGAGTGAGAAATTGTATGTCAGTATAGTTTTAATTTACATTTACATTACTTATTGTAAGTTAGGGAGATTTTTATGTCTTTTCTGTGGATTGTTTACCTTTGGCACATGTTTTATTTGATTGTTTTAATCTTTTTAAACTCAATTTAAAATAGTTAGGGATATTGGCCCTTTATATGGCATATTTCTTGTAACAGTTTCTTCGAATTTATGTGTCTATTCGTATGTGCTTTGGGTTTTTTCCCCCCCTCATGTAAAAATTTTTATGTTTTTGGTAAAACTCATTACTTTATTGCATCTGGACTTTAAGTCATCACCAGAGAGCCTTTACAAACATGCAGGGTAATAGGAATTGTTTTATGCCTTCTGCTAGATCTCCAATCCACTTGGAGTTTATACTTACATATGGTATAGGAAATGAGTTTCTAATTTTCCCAAACATGATTTATTAAACAGTCCATCTTTGCCTCAGCAGTTTGAGATACCACTTTTATCATATATTAAATGTCCACATAAGCCTGAATTTTCTATTTTATTCAATTAGTCGTTCTGTCTACTCATGTACTAGTACTACACTTTTAATTGTATCGTGTAGGGCTTATCCACCCCACTCCCCAATACCTCTTACTTTTTAGAAATTTCCTAGCTATTCTGAAATAGTTCTGAGAAAAAGGTCTTTGGCACTTTTTAAGTTGGGATTGTACTCCATTCATAAATCAGCTTAAAGAAGAACTGATATATGAGTAATATTGACACATCCTGAGAATAGAAAGATATTTGATATTTGAACAAATAGATATTTGTTCAAGTCAGTTTTTGTGTCAGAATATTTATAGTTTCCTTCACATAGGTTTTGAACATTTTATTAGGTTTATTCCCAAGTATTTTATCTTTTTAGTTACTATTGTAAATGATACATTCTTTTTTTCTTTCATGAGATTGCCTAACTGGTTGTGTAAGTTAAGGCTGTTATTTTTCATATTAACTTCATATCTTCCTACCTTACTGAATTATTTTGTTTGTTTGAGGTAGTTTAGTATTGATTCCTAGGGCTTAACAGGTATGATAAGATGTCGTCTGTAAACAGAGATAGTTCTTTTCTTCTTGTTGTTCAATTATATCTCTGGGGCATCTGAGTGTCTCAGTCAGTTAAGCGTCTGACTTCTGCTCAGGTCATGATCTCACGGTTAGTGAGTTCGAGCCCTGCGTCAAGCTCTGTGCTGACAGCTCAGAGCCTGGAGTCTACTTTGGATTCTGTGTCTCCCTCTCTCTCTGCCTCTCACCTGCTCCCGCTGTCTCTCTCTCTTTCTCTCAAAAATAAATATTTAAAAATTTTAATTATTATATCTCTAATTGATTTCTCTTGTCTAATTATATTGGCTCATACTTCTAGCACAATATAGTAATGGAGGTAGTGATCATCTTTGCTTTGTTCCTGACTTAAGTGTAAACATCTTTAGTGTTTCTTCATTAAATTATAGAAAGTATTTAGAAAATATCCATCCATTTCTATTTTCTCAGGAGTTTTAGGAATGAGTGTTGAATTTAGATAGTGTTTTTCAGCAACTAGACATACTCATATGGTGAATTAAATTAATATTTCCTAATACTAAACTATACTTTCATACTTGATATAAGTCCTACTTGGTCACAATACACTGTTTTTGTTAATGTAGTACTAGAAATTATTCACTACATTTTCTCTAGGATTTTTGCACTGGTATTTTTAAGGGATGTGGGTTTGCAATTTTTGGGGTCTTTTCATAATCAGGTTTAGGTATCAGAGACTAGTCACTGATGGAAAAATTAGAAACAAAATAGTTGGGATGCCTGGCTGGCTCAGTCAGTAGAGCATTCAACTCTTGATCTCAGGGTCATGAGTTTGAGTTCCACATTGGGTGTGGAATCTATTTAAAAAAAAAAAAATAGTTAAGAGTTCCACTGGGAAAGTCCCCTTTGATCTTCTTTCTCTGAACATCCTTTAATAAGCTTTATTTTTTCTTGTCTTCACATTCTTTGTTCTTGTGGGCCTTCAACTTTCTTTCTAATATTCTTATGAATAAGGACTACCCGTGGTATGCACCATCTTTGAACTTTTGTATATAGCAATAAAAAACATCTTACCCACTAGAATGCTTCCTATGGTATACACTGGCTTAGGGCCCTCTTGTTTTCTTCCTCCTTTAAGTAATTCTTGTTTGCAAAATGAGAGTTTACTTTGGAGCCATTTTTTTTTTTTTTTTTTTTTGGTCACATATATAGTGCTTATTGTGTTTAGCCTTTCCATCCCTGGCTGTTACAAACTCAGAATTGACAGCATCATTTTTTCCTGGTTTCTCATCACATTCTTTAAAATTTTTAATTTTATTTTTTTAACGTTTTTATTTTTATTTTTGAGACGGAGAGAGACAGAGCATGAACGGGGGAGGGTCACAGAGAGAGGGAGACACAGAATCTGAAACAGGCTCCAGGCTCTGAGCTGTCAGCACAGAGCCCGACGTGGGGCTTGAACTCACTGACCGCGAGATCATGACCTGAGCTGAAGTCGGACGCTTAACTGACCGAGCCACCCAGGCGCCCCAAGTTTCTCATCACATTCCGGTGATATCTGCAGTGGTTCCCTTGGTTGTACCTTTATAATTTTAGGCCCATGACTTAAGTCCATATCATTTCTTCCAGTCTCTGTTCCATCCTGATAGATCTTAAGAATGGACCATGCCAGTTTGGCCATTCACAATTACTAAGCTCTTTTTCTGCCATAAGTAGCCACCAATATCTAGAGATAGAGGAGGTTGTATGGCTCCTTGCCACAACTTTTCAGGTTGTAAAGAAAGCAAATCCCAGACTAAATTCTGCTACATGTACACACATTTATTAGCAAACGGCTACAAAACAAAGTAACAGCAATTATAAATCTGGTTTGCAAGCTCAGTGAAGTCCTAACTTTGTCCTAAATGTGTTAACCACAATTTGCATGGAGGTTTCATTGAAACCAACAGCAATAGAGAAAAATTCAGTTACTTTATACATGGCAGGCAATAGGAATCCTCCAAATTGGTGGCTGAACACAAACTTTTTCAAAATAAAACTTCATTCCACTCAAAACATACCCTGTTAGTGCAAGGGTGATGATTGTTTCTATATTCCAACACACCTATCTTTCTATGTATCTACACATGTATCTTGAACATCACTAATTTTATCAACAAAAATCTGTTTCTAACATCAGATAGGCATTGGTCAGAGGTGACTAGAGCTAAAGTGGATGTAGTAGTCATCTCTGGAACATGGTCTTAAATGGGAGCTAACCATCCCTGCAATATATATTTCTGATTAGGGTACAGACCACCCTTAGGGTATAGATTTCAGCTAACACACACACTTTGATATATTGTCTATACTAAAGTACTCACAAATAAACTCCAGGCAACTTATAACAAAATATAAGCCAAGCCTCAGTTCGTTTGGCCTGCCTGTCTGACTTGTATTGCCCTGCTCCCAAAATGACACTAGAAGACATTTTGTAAATAAGAAAATGGGGGCGCCTGGGTGACTCCGTTGAGCGTCTGACTTCAGCTCAGGTCATGATCTCATGGTTCGTGAGTTTGAGCCTGGGTCAGGCTCTGTGCTGACAGCTCAGAGCCTGGAGCCTGTTTCAGATTCTGTGTCCCCCTTTCTCTCTGACCCTCCCCTACTTGTACTCCGTCTCTGCCTCTCTCTCAAAAATAAACATTGAAAAAAAGAAACAAAACAATACATTTATTTAACTTATTGTGTTCAATGCACTTGTCCCTGAAAGTGACAGTGTGAGTAATCCTAAACAGAGAAGCAAGGGAGAGCATTTTTCCTTAGCAGTGGTTATAGCAAGGAAGGTGGTAACAATACAGGTGTAATGAGGCTGCCGCAGGGGGCCAGCTAGCTTCCCAAGTTGGTCCAGGCCTTGGAATACCCACCATTAGATCTTCTAACAAGTATGTTCTCTGGTGATGGGCATAATTACCCCCACTCATCTTTCAGTCTGTATTCACAGAAAGCCAAACTTTACAATTGATATAGCATACCAGACTTCACACAAATAAAATGATGCAAAGAAATGGAAGAAGAAATAAGCAATTCTTTTCAATGAACCCTGAGAAAGCTCTTCTTAAAACCATCTTTCTACAAAGCCACATAAATTTTTATCCTATTCATAAAGAAAATCTGCATTTGATAATTTTGGTATCTAGGGGCGCCCGGGTGGCTTAATTGGTTAAGCGTCCCACTACGGCTCAGATCATGATCTAACAGTTCGTGAGTTCAAGCCCCACATGGGGCTCCACACTGACAGTGTGGAGTCTGCTTGGGATTCTCCCTCTCTCCCTCTCTGCCTGCCCCCCTCCATGCTCTCAATTCCTCTCTCTCTCAAATATAGAAATAAACTGAAAAAAAAAGATAATTTCTGTATCTAGAACAGGAAATTTCATGGGATTGGGTAAAAAAACTTACGTAATAAAATATATCATACTTTTATTTCATGGAATGTAATTAATTCCCACAAATGTTTATGGATCTGGACATGAAGCCTTTATGTTTCTAATCAGGAGTTGCAGAAATAACTTCTTTCTTGGCTGTGTAGTACCAAGGTCATTGGAAAGTATACCTTGTAGGCAGTTTTCCAGACAACTAGTCAATATATTTGCTTTTTTTTTTTTTTAATATACAGCTTCAGTAAAACCATGACTTTCATGGTTTCACTAGTTTTCCATCAGTGATGTGATATATTGATTTTTCCATTATAAATATTTGTAGTTACCATGCAGTAAAATTTATTTTTAAAAAATAATGACATTTCATTATGTAAAGATGATATTTATTATTTTTAGAACCTAGAAATGCAGAAGCTGAATTTATTTTTAACTCAATCATTGTTTAAGACTGCTGAGAGGAGAGTGATTGGGGGATGGTTTATTAAAGTTTTTCCTATTAAAGATTTTTCCCTCTATTTTATTAAAGTGATGCATTGTTATCACAGAAAATGCAGAAATACAAAAAGGATAAAGAAGTTATATTATTTGGTGTTAGCCATAAGTACCAATTCTGACCAAATTAATCAGAAGGAAATTTAGGGGAAAGATATCAAAGATGTCAGAGAACCCAGGATCAGCTGGGGACCCAGCATGGAAATAGATGAATGGATGCAAGGGTTTTTAGGAATAGCTCACTAGGAGAACCATGGCAGCAGGAAGTATATCTGCAGAAAAGTCTTGCCAGCACTGCGGTGAACATTGCTTGCCATGAATTTTTGACCATCATACTCTTTTGACATTAGTTCAAAATTCAGAATCTCAGGAGAAACATATGATTATCCAAATCCTAGGTCATGTGCCCATACACTGACTGTACCAGAAGAGAGAAAATGGAAATCTGGCCCCTTCAACTCTCCTTGCAGCTCTTCCTGCCTCCAAGACCATGTACAATGTGGTATTATCTGCTAGGTTGCTGGCTATCCTATTAGGAAGTCTGGGATTGGATACTACACAGCCAAAAAAAATGACAAAAATCAGCTAAGAAAACATTTTGGTATCTTTCCCTTTAGGCTTTTTAAATGCATTTTTCTTCCTTTTACGTAACTTGGATCACAGAATCAGAATACAATTTTTAAAAATCCTACTTCTTTTAATTACCAACATAGCATGACCACATTTTCCTATTACTAAAATGTTTACAGTCATTGATAATGCTCAAATAATTATCCATAACACATACAATAGTGTACTTAAATATTTTCCTACTGTTGGAAATTGAGATTGTTTCTAAGGGTAAAATATTCTATAATACAAGACAGGGACAGCACACCTGGCTCCTGTAAGGGTCTAAACTTGCCCCACGAGTATTCCCATATCCAAGGAGCATGATGTTAAATGGCAAATAAAAGCCAGCAAGATAGGAAAAAAGTTTTGTATCTTTGGACCTTTAACGGTACCTTTTTGCTGTATTTTGAACAAGAGATCTGCATTTTCATTTTACACTGGGACCTACAAATTATTAGCCAGTCCTGACTGAATTCCAAATAGTTTGACCCAAATTGGAGCCAAACCTTCCAGATTTCTCTCACTCCTTCCACATCCCCAAACATGCAATTTATTCATCAGCATTCATCCTCCAGTCTATGCTAAAATTGTTACCTCCTCATAAAGACTGTTATACTATGTTTCTTTGTTATTCTCTATCACAGCATGTCCTTTAGTGTTTTTATTGCACAAATTACAATATGTAATTATTTATTTGCTTACTCGTTCATTGTCTGTCTCCCCTAATGAAATGTAATCCCCATGAGGAAAATGGCTTGGTCTGTCTTGTTCACTGCTTCATCTCTAGCAACTGGCACATTGCCTGGAACATAACAGATGCTCAACAAATATTTGTTGAATGAGTGAAACATGGGACATTATCTCATCAGTTACCAAGGAAGTTGACAGGAAGACTAAAAAATGATTTGGGATGTCACAAGAAATACTACACCTTTTTAAAAAGGCCAAATGACCAGAGAATTGAAAGAAGATAGACTTGATTATGTGAAACAGTGAGCAAGTCAAATCAGGAAATATTTATAAAAGGTCTGCTCTGTTCAAATCATGAGGTCACATGGTATTTCACTCTGGGGTCTTATAATCTAGTCAGGAAGAAGGAAAATTAACATAAAAATAGGAAATAGAAATACAGTGTAGTAGAGCAACATTTTTTTAAAAGTAAACTCTATACTCAATGTGGAGGTTGAACTCATGACCTTGAGTTGCATGCCCTGCTGACAGAGCCAGGCACCCCATGGAACAACATCTTTAAATTAACGAAAGAAAAAATGGTCAATTAGAATTCTATACCTAGTGAAACTATATTTCAAAAACAAAGGTAAAATACTTTTCCAGTTATATAAATACTGAACAAATTTATCACTGATGGTGCTGAAACAATTGGATATCCATATTTTTTTAAAAAGGGTAAAATAATTAAGATTTTAAAAAGGGTAAAAGAACTAAGATCTATGATTCCCATCATATACAAAAATAGCACAAAATGTATTATAAGCCTTTAAAAAAATCTCCAAAATATAAAACTTCTCAAAAAAAAAAAGATTATTTTTTATTTTAGTTTAGCCAGATTTCTTAGATTCCACATCAAAACCATGGTCCATAAGAGAAAACAACAGAAATTATTGACGAACAGTAATTGTCATCGAAATTAAGAACTTGTATTCTTTGAAAGGTACTATTAACAGAATAAAAAGATAAGTCATAGACTGGCACAAAATGTTCACAAACCACATATCTGATAGGGGATGTGTGTGCGGAATATAAAGGACTGTCTAGGTGCACCTGGGTGGCTCACTCAGTTGGGTGACCGACTTTTGATTTCAGCTCAGGTCTTAATCTCACAGTTCATGGGATTGAGCCCCACATCAGGCTCCTCACTGACAGTGTGGCAGGCACCTGCTTGGGATTCTGTCTCTCCCTCTCTCTGCCCCTTGCATGCTTGCATGCTCGCATGCTCTTGCTCTCTCTCTCTCTCTCTCTCTCTCTCTCAAAATAAATAAATAAATAAATATTTAAAAAAGAACTCTCTAAAACCCAAAATAATAAAACCTAATTTTTTTAAATGGGAAAAATTTGAGTAAACATTTTACCAAAAAGTATAAAGGGATGGCAATTAAGCACACAAAAAGATGCTCAACATCATCAGTCATAAGAAAAGTGAAATTAAAGCAATTATACACACACACACACACACATTTGTTAAAAATGTCCAAAATTTAAGATCGACCATAACAATATTGGCAAGGCATACAGCATATGGAATTCTCATACGTTGCTGGTGGATACAAAATGGCACAACCACTTGGAAAACAGTTTGGTAGTTCCTTTGAAGTTAAATATCCACCATCATATGATCCAACCGTCCCAATCTTAGGTATTTATCCAGGAGAAATGAAAAAATGTTTGTAACAACCCTATCTGTAATAGCCCCAAATTGGAAACAATGTATATTGGAAAATACCCATCAACAAGTTGATAGATAAGTAAATTAACATGCCATACAATGGAAGAATATTCACACACACACACAAAAGACTATTGACACATATAAAACATGGATGACTCTCAAAATAATATTAAGTGAAAGAAGCCAGGCAAAAAAGAGTACATACAGTACAGTATGATTCCCTTCATCTAGAGTTCTAGAAAATATAAACTGGTATATAGTGGCAAAAAGCAAATCAACACTTGCCTAGGAATGATGGAAGGGTGAGATGGGTTAGGAATTGGAGGGTAGTAGGGAAGGACTGAAAAGGGGCCCAAATACCTTTGGGAGTAGTGGATACATTCTTTATCCTGCTTGTGTTGTTAGTTTCATGGATGAGGATGTCAAAACACAAATTGCACACTTCATATATGAGCATTTTATTGCATAGTTTTTTAACTGTATTCAATCAATCTTGTTCGCATTATGTCTTCCAAAAAATTTCTCAAAATGTCTGGTTAGTTGTGGCATCCTCTTGGCTTCCATTTTAAACTAGAAACATTTTAGGGGTGCCTAGATGACTCAGTTGGCTAAGCATCCGATTCTTGATTTTGGCTCAGGTCATGATCTCACAGTTTGTGAGTTTGAACTCCACATCAGGCTCAGTGCTGACCGTGCAGTGCCTGCTTGAGATTCTCTCTCTCCCAATCTCTCTGCCTCTCCCTCTCTCTCTCTCACTCTCTCCCAAAATAAATTAATAAACATTTAAAAAATTAAACTAGAAACACTTTAGACCAGCTACACTCTGGTTTTTATATTCAACTAAGCCATAGATATTCCAACACAGGATACTCTACAGAAATTAAAATCTTTACCAAATGATAAAAAGATAAAGGTTAAACAATTAGAAACCCATTTATAAACATAAGCTTGTATATAATTTAAACTTTAAATGTGTTGGGCTCCCAGCCCTCTCTCCTATCTCAAATTTGGCTGCTCTCTTGTGCCTCCTGCATCTATATTTACCTTCCCTGGTCCCTTCAGGAAGTTTGTCTGTGCTGCCTTGATGTGTCCCCTCAATAAGATGTCACCAGTGCCTCTGCTTTGTTTCACTCTAGGGTTCTTGCCCTCATTTACTTTCTCGAAACATGCCAATGCAGCGACCACCATATCCTCCTGAACAAGCATTTTCTTTATTTCCTGTGGTTAGAGGGAAGGGATAGAGGGCTAGGCCACTACACATCACGCAAGGTGATGTGTCATGCCTTATGTGTCATCAGGCAACGTGTCATGCCTTAGACTTAAAGACAAGGAGGTCTCCTCCTGTTGTCCTCATGAGGTGGCCTATCCTACGTTAGCAAGCTGTTTCAGTTTCGGAAACCTCGCCCTGGTTACCAATTGATTTTGATTCCTCCTCAGATTGACTAGGTCTCTAAAACTGAAGGAGATGAAAGATAAATTGATTAAAATGGAACTTATAAGAACACTGTCTGAAGGTTCTCAGTGATGAGATAGGGAATATAGCTCAAATGTCATTTCAAGATTGGCTACTCACACATTCAATCTGTCGGTCTCTTGGATATCCCTATCCAGCTATGCAACCATACAGTTCTAGTTTTTCTGTCTCTGTGATGGTAGTTGGTTGTGGACTGAATAATAGAACACTACAAACATGGCAACCACAACATGGGCGTGTGTGGATAAGTGAGTGCAATTGTGAACAAATGCCATGCCTCCCAGATAAAATAAACACAGCAGGATGGTGGAAGGGGGAGATTATTCCCTATTTTTGGATATGCTTAGTTTGAAGAGTGGGTTCTTTTAAAGGACATGCTTCAACTAGTTCTTCCTTACTGAAAACTCCCTGTATCTTCATTGCTAACCTTGCTACTGAATGCACCCAAAAATATCTATTCAATACCACCATTTGGAGGTTTTCCAGGCAGATCAAAAGCTCCATGTTTGAATTCATCATTACTTATTCCCCGCTACAAGGTCCATTCTTCTTGCAAGTTTTTCTATTTCAATGTAATGATACCACTGTCCAACGAATTCCCCAAGCCCCAAATATAAATGTCTTGACTTTTTCCTTTTGCTCACTCTCTACACCTAATCTGTCACCTTCTAAATAGCTCTTAATTCTGTTCCCTCTTCTTTGCTACTATGGCCACACACCTTCATCATTTCTTTCCTGAATTATTGGAATAGCTTCCTAACTAGACCATCTGCTGCTATTTTTTTCCTCTATAGCCCATTCTACACAAGGTAAAAAGTTATTTTCTAAAAAGTAAATCTGACCGAAAATGTATGGAAGCCTGTACAAGGGACACCTAACTCAGACTTGATGGGTCAGAGAAGCAGCATCTCCATCCAGGTCGCTGAGAAGATTTTATCTCAAGGAGACCGCTGGAATTAGATGATAGTGGCTGTTGACTGCCCTGGCCTTTTAGAGGACTCAAAGCCTTAGGCAAAAATATGAGGCTGTGCTACTTAGCAGAAGCTAGATGGTTAAGGATCTTGTAGTGATTCTAAGTGGGACTTTATCCTGAGGGCAGTGAGATGCCACTACATCCAGGAAGTCACTTGATCAGATTTCCATTTCCCAAGATCATGTAGCTGCTAAGTCTGAGTCCAATTGCTAACCAAGCCTTGTCTAGCCTATGTTGTTCTGCCTATGATTGATCTCCAGCACACAAATATCACCACGGTCATCCTTAATATTCTATAGCCATTTACATTCACTCATGCAATATATAGGGAACCCCTTTTGGCCTAACAGTTGAAAATACAAACATAAATGATAGTTATTTTCAAGGAACTCATGGTCTACTAGAAAATATAGACATATAAACAAATAATTAAAAATAACAAAAATACAGGGTAATTAGAGTCAGAATAAAGTTCTAGAATATGGCTAGAGGACTATCCAAATCTACCTGGGTGTCTTGATGGGCTTCTCAGGAAGGGGCAGCTGAGTTGAGTCTTGAAGAGTGTCTAGAGATTTTTCTGGAGGAGAAAGGCACAAGATACTCAAAGTCAAGGAGGCAAGACAGAGAACTTTCCAAATAATTCCATATGGCCAGAGCATACACTGTATATTGTATTAGAAAGATAAGCTGGGGCAAGGGTCACAAAGAGCTCTGTAAAATGTAAAAGGATTTCAGGCTATGACTTATAGGGAAGGGAAGTGGGGAAATGGCAAAATTAGAATTGCTTTGTAGAACTTTGTGAGGTTTGGTTGTAATGGGGTTAGGACTGGAAAGAAGAGGCTGCTGCATTGATGACACTAGGAGGTAAAACCAAACCCAAGTAGGGGTCTTGGGTAAAATAGATTGTGTACTTGACTTTCCCCCTGGTGCCTAGCCACTGACTCACTCATCTCTCCTTTGCACTGGCAGTCAATTCATCCCTCTTTTTTCAGCAGCGGGTGGTTAAGCTGTTTGTTGACTAAAACTTGGCCTCCTCATCCCACGCATCCCCTCTACTGCAACCTTTGTGTTTTTATTTTTTATTTATTTTTAATTTTTTTTTAACGTTTTTATTTATTTTTGAGACAGAGAGAGACAGAGCATGAACGGGGGAGGGGCAGAGAGAGAGGGAGACACAGAATCGGAAGCAGGCTCCAGGCTCTGAGCCATCAGCCCAGAAGCAGGCTCCAGGCTCTGAGCCATCAGCCCAGAGCCTGATGCAGGGCTCGAACTCACGGACCGTGAGATCGTGACCTGAGCCGAAGTCGGACGCCCAACCGACTGAGCCACCCAGGCGCCCCACAACCTTTGTGTTTTTAAAGGAAATGCCTCTTAAATGCTAGCAGTGCCTTCAGCAGCCTGGTGGTGCTCCCAAGTCATAAAAAAGAACTGTAATGTCCCTGCCAAGGAACTGAATGGTGAAGACATGCCACACCAACTTTGAAAGGTTACAAACTCTTGTTCTTTGCCATGTTTATAAAATATGTAAAAAAAAAAAAATGATAGCAATATGCCAATCTTAGTTTAAGAGCTTTCTTATAGAACATAAAATTGGTTACCTATAGAGTTTTTAAAACATTTTTTAATGTTTATTTATTTTTGAGAGAGAGAGTGAGTGCAAGGAGGGGAGGTGCAGAGAGAGAGGGAGACATAGAATCCCAAGCAGGCTCCAGGCTATGAGCTGTCAGCACAGAGCCCAACATGGGGCTCAAGCCATTAACTGTGAGATCATGACCTGAGTCACAGTTGGATGCTTAACCAACTGAGCCATCGAGGCACTCCTACCTATAGAATTTCATAATAATTTCCACTTATTAAGTGACTACAATGTCTCAAGAATTGTATTTGGGGCTTCATATACAATGTTTTGAATTATCGCAACATCTCTGAAAGGTGGCTGATATTATTATTAGATTTTACAAATCATTATATTGAGTATTTGAAAGGTTAGGTAACTTTCCCAAGATTCACAGTGGGGGGTTGGGATCTTAGTTTCATTCGATATCAAAATCTACTCTCTGTACACAACCTTACAATGCCTTTCTGTGTAGATGTGTATGTACTTACATATTTTAGGTAGGTTTATTCACTTTGAGGAGCTAACTCACATTTTTAATTAGCCTTCTTTATAATTATTTCAGGTTGTCTCCAGACACTAGACTCATTTCACTAACCATTCTTTAATGAAAAAAAATAATATGTTCATTTAAGATATTTATTGTACTTTATAATATTGTACCAAGCAAAATCTGAAACTAATTGGTACATAAAATACCCAGTGATGTCGTAATCTCTAATTTTGTTTCTATAAAATACTAGCATGTGAGGGTATTGACTTACACTGCTGGTAGAGTAAAAATTAGAACAATTTTTCTGGAAAACAGTTTGGCAATATGTACCAAAACTTTAAAATATCTTCACTTAAGGGGCGCCTGGGTGGCTCAGTCGGTTGAGCGTCCAGCTTCGGCTCAGGTCATGATCTCACAGCTCGTGAGTTCAAGCCCCGTGTTGGGCTCTGTGCTGACAGCTCAGAGCCTAGAGCCTGCTTCGGATTCTGTGTCTCCCTCTCTCTCTGCCCCTAACCCACTCACATTCTGTCTCTGTCTCTCTCAAAAATAAATTAAAAACATTAAAAAAATTAAAATAAAATGTTCACTTAAAAAAACCCCTCATCATTCTAGAATATTATGTCCAAAGTAGAAGAATATAATAAACTGTCATGTGTCCATCACTCAACTTCAATAACTGTCAACTCAGAGTCAGCCTTGTTTCATATAAATTCCATTTTCCTCCTATCTGTATTATGTTGAATTCTAGATATTATATCAATTCTTTTTTCTAAAAAAAAATGTGTGTCACTGTTTTTCATTTACATTTACATTTTAACTTTACATGGGAGCATAATATATATACAGAAATGTGTTGCTCCATTATTTATAATAGCCAAATTATGGAAGCAGCCCAAGTGTCTATCAATAGAAAATGAATAAAGATGTGAGATACACACACACACTCACACACACATCACACACACAAATATATATGTATATGTGCACACATACAATGGAATATTATTCAGCCATAAAAAAGAATGAAATTCTGCCATTTGCAACACTTGGATGGATCTAGAGAGTATAATGCTAAGCGAAATAGTCAGAAAAAGACAAATACCATATAATTTCATATGTGGAATTTAAGAAACAAATGAACAAAGGAAAAATTAAGAGACAAACCAAGAAACAGACTGTTAACTAAAGAGAACAAACAGGTGGTTAACAGAAAGGAGGTGAGTGGGAGGATGGATAAAATAGGTGAAGGAGATTAAGAGTGCACTTATCTTGATGAGCACTGGCTAATGTATACAATTAATGAATCACTGTATCATATACCTAAAACCAGTATAAAATGCGTGCTAACTATACTCGAAGTAAAAAAAAAAAAAAAAAAAAGAAGAAGAAAGAAATGTGCTGCTCACCAAATTTTTCCAAAATAAAGAATGTATTTTTTAGGGAAGTTTTAGGTTCGCAGCAAAATTGAGATGTTATGGAGATTTCCCATATACTCCCTGTTCCTACACATGTAGAGCTTCTCTCATTATTACCATTGCCCACCAGAGTGATACATTTGTTACAAATGACATATTATAATTACCCAAAGTCTAGGGTTTACATCAGGGTTCTCACTTGATGTTGTACATACTATAGATATGGAAAAATGCATAACAACATACGTTGCAGACTATGAGTCTGGAGTTCTCTCTTGCCAGCAAGAGAGGAGACACAGAATAGAGTACAAGAGAGGCTAATATCCAAGAGGAAACAAGAGTCCCGAATACGGTTTCATCTCCGTATTTAGTCAGCCCACAAGATATTACCCACATGGTGAACGTGAAGAAAACAAGATCTTATCCAAGTGGTAAGCGTGGAGAATACAATGAGACAGTAATCATTAACTTGTGTGTGCAAGAAGCAAAGGGTCTGGGGCGGAGGCAAGTGGAGTTTGTGATAGCATATTGACATCAGGTGGAAAGTAATTTCCTGCAGGTGACATAATAAATTACTCATAATCCCATTACTGTATCTCATTAGGCAACCTCGGGCGCTTTCACCCCATGGTGGGGCTTTCTGCCCTAAGCTTTTTTCTAACTCATTTATGTAAGCAGAACCTATTTACCCACACATACATCCATCCTTATGGTATCATACAGAGTATTTTTGCTGCCCTAAAAATCCTCTGCACCCCGCCTATTCTTCCTCACTACCCAGTCTCAAACACTGACAACCACTGATCTTTTCACTGTCTCCACAGTTTTACCCTTTCCAATACATCATATAGTTAGAATCATACAGTATGTGGTCTTTTCAGATTAGCTTCTTTCACTTGCTAATATTCATTCAAGTCTCCTTCATGTCTTTTCATGACTTGATAGATGACTTTTTTTAGTGCTGAATAATATTCCTTTGCTGGATGTGCCACAGTTTCTATATCCTTTCACCTACTGAAGAACATTTTGGTTGCTTTCTGGTTTGGGCAATTATGAATAAAGCTGCTGTAAACATCAGGTTTTCAGGTGGACATAAGTTTTCAACTTTTTGGGGAAAATACCAAGGAGTGTGTTCACTAGATCATATCATAAGAATATGGTCAGTTTTGTAAGAAATTGCCAAAGTATCTTCCAAAGTGGCTATACCTGTTCCATTTTGCATTCTCCCCAACAATGAATGTTTCCTCTCATCCTTAGCATTTGCTCTTGTCAGGGTTCTGGATTTTGGCCACTCTAATAGGTGTGTAGTGATAATCTCATTGTTGTTTTAATTTGCATTTCTTTGTGTTGGTTCACAAACAGCCCTCATACATGCAGGGCAAAGAGAGACAGAAGAAAGAGGCAGATCACTTCACATTGGTAGATGGCAGTTTTAATAAACAAGGGAAACTTATTTACAAGGCTTGTCTTGGGTGTCTGAAGGAACAGGAGATCTCCACACCCACTGCCAATCTTAAATGTTCATATAGAGGCCTCAACGGGTTTCAGTCATACATACTGTTTAGATAGTTTCAACCCCACACACCACATTACTATCTCAAAGCTGTGTCCTTGGGGCAGCTTCTAGCATGGGAAAGTTAAGTAAAATGCACATTCCAAGGACAAGGAAGGGGGTGAGGAGCCTCTGTACAGGTCCAGCCGAAGGGTCAATAGGCAGTCACATCCTCTTAATGATCTTCTCAAATACCCTGATGACATATGATGTGGAACGTTTATTCATATGCTTATTTTCCATCTGTATATCTTCTGTGGTGGGGTGTCTGTAAAAGTCTTTGGCCCATTTTCAAAAACATAATTTTTTTTAACATTTATTTATTTTTGAGAGACAGAGAGAGACAGAGCATGAGCAGGGGAGGGGCAGAGAAAGAGGGAGACACAGAATTCAAAGCAGGCTCCAGGCTATGAGCTGTCAGCACAGAGCCTGATGCGGGGCTCAAACCCATGAACTGCGAGATCATGACTGAGTTGAAGCTGGTCACTTAACTGACTGAGCCACTCAGGTGGCCCTCACCCATTTTTAAATTTTTAAATTTTTTAATTTTTTTATCAATATATGAAATTTATTGTCAAATTGGTTTCCATACAACACCCAGTGCTCATCCCAAAAGGTGCCCTCCTCAATACCCGTCACCCACCCTCTCCTCCCTCCCACCCCCCAACAACCCTCAGTTTGTTCTCAGTTTTTAAGAGTCTCTTATGCTTTGGTTCTCTCCCACTCTAACCTCTTTTTTTTTTTTTCTCCTTCCCCTCCCCCGTGGGTTTCTGTTAAGTTTCTCAGAATCCACATAAGAGTGAAACCATGTGGTATCTGTCTTTCTCTGTATGGCTTATTTCACTTAGCATCACACTCTCCAGTTCCATCCACGTTGCTACAAAGGGCCATATTTCGTTCTTTCTCATTGCCATATAGTACTCCATTGTGTATATAAACCACAATTTCTTTATCCATTCATCAGTTGATGGACATTTAGGCTCTTTCCATAATTTGGCTGTTGTTGAGAGTGCTGCTATAAACATTGGGGTACAAGTGCCCCTATGCATCAGTACTCCTGTATCCCTTGGGTAAATTCCTAGCAGTGCTATTGCTGGGTCATAGGGTAGGTCTATTTTTAATTTTCTGAGGACCCTCCACACTGCTTTCCAGAGCGGCTGCACCAATTTGCATTCCCACCAACAGTACAAGAGGGTTCCCGTTTCTCCACATCCTCTCCAGCATCTATAGTCTCCTGATTTGTTCATTTTGGCCACTCTGACTGGCGTGAGGTGATATCTGAGTGTGGTTTTGATTTGTATTTCCCTGATAAGGAGCGACGTTGAGCATCTTTTCATGTGCCTGTTGGCCATCCGGATGTCTTCTTTAGAGAAGTCTATTCATGTTTTCTGCCCATTTCTTCACTAGGTTATTTGTTTTTCGGGTGTGGAGTTTGGTGAGCTCTTTATAGATTTTGGATACTAGCCCTTTGTCTGATATGTCATTTGCAAATATCTTTTCCCATTCCGTTGGTTGCCTTTTAGTTTTGTTGATTGTTTCCTTCTCTGTGCAGAAGCTTTTTATCTTCATAAGGTCCCAGTAATTTATTTTTGCTTTTAATTCCCTTGCTTTTGGGGATGTGTCGAGTAAGAGATTGCTACGGCTGAGGTCAGAGAGGTCTTTTCCTGCTTTCTCCTCTAGGGTTTTGATGGTTCCCTGTCTCACATTCAGGTCCTTTATCCATTTTGAGTTTATTTTTGTGAATGGTGTGAGAAAGTGGTCTAGTTTCAACCTTCTGCATGTGGCTGTCCAGTTCTCCCAGCACCATTTGTTAAAGAGACTGTCTTTTTTCCATTGGATGTTCTTTCCTGCTTTGTCAAAGATCAGTTGGCCATACGTTTGTGGGTCTAGTTCTGGGGTTTCTATTCTATTCCATTGGTCTCTGTGTCTGTTTTTGTGCCAATACCATGCTGTCTTGATGATTACAGCTTTATAGTAGAGGCTAAAGTCTGGGATTGTGATGCCTCGTGCTTTGGTCTTCTTCAAAATTACTTTGGCTATTCAGGGCCTTTTGTGGTTCCATATGAATTTTAGGATTGCTTGTTCTAGCTTCGAGAAGAAAGCTGGTGCAATTTTGATTGGGATTGCATTGAATGTGTAGATAGCTTTGGGTAGTATTGACATTTTGACAATATTTATTCTTCCAATCCATGAGCAGGGAATGTCTTTCCATTTCTTTATATCTTCTTCAATTACCTTCATAAGCTTTCTATAGTTTTCAGCATACAGATCTTTTACATCTTTGGTTAGATTTATCCCTAGGTATTTTATGCTTCTTGGTGCAATTGTGAATGGGATCAGTTTCTTTATTTGTTTTTCTGTTACTTCATTGTTAGTGTATAAGAATGCAACTGATTTCTGTACATTGATTTTGTATCCTGCAACTTTGCTGAATTCATGTATCAGTTCTAGTAGACTTTTGGTGGAGTCTATCGGATTTTCCATGCATAGTATCATGTCATCTGCAAAAAGTGAAAGCTTGACTTCATCTTTGCCAATTTTGATGCCTTTGATTTCCTTTTGTTGTCTGATTGCTGATGCTAGAATTTCCAACACTATGTTAAACAACAGCAGTGAGAGTGGGCATCCCTGTCATGTTCCTGATCTCAGGGAAAAAGCTCTCAGTTTTTCCCCATTGAGGATGATGTTAGCTGTGGGCTTTTCATAAATGGCTTTTATGATGTTTAAGTATGTTCCTTCTATCCCGACTTTCTCAAGGGTTTTTATTAAGAAAGGGTGCTGAATTTTGTCAAAGGCCCTTTCTGCATCGATTGACAGGATCATATGGTTCTTCTCTTTTCTTTTATTAATGTGATGTATCACGTTGATTGATTTGCGAATATTGAACCAGCCCTGCATCCCAGGAATGAATCCCACTTGATCATGGTGAATAATTCTTTTTATATGCTGTTGAATTCGATTTGCTAGTATCTTATTGAGAATTTTTGCATCCATATTCATCAGGGATATAGGGCTGTAGTTCTCTTTTTTTACTGGGTCTCTGTCTGGTTTAGGAATCAAAGTAATACTGGCTTCATAGAATGAGTCTGGAAGTTTTCCTTCCCTTTCTATTTCTTGGAATAGCTTGAGAAGGATAGGTATTATCTGCTTTAAACGTCTGGTAGAACTCCCCTGGGAAGCCATCTGGTCCTGGACTCTTATTTGTTGGGAGATTTTTGATAACCAATTCAATTTTTTCACTGGTTATGGATCTGTTCAAGCTTTCTATTTCTTCCTGTTTGAGTTTTGGAAGTGTGTGGGTGTTTAGGAATTTGTCCATTTCTTCCAGGTTGTCCAGTTTGTTGGCATATAATTTTTCATAGTATTCCCTGATAATTGTTTGTATCTCTGAGGGATTGGTTGTAGTAATTCCATTTTCATTCATGATTTTATCTGTTTGGGTCATCTCCCTTTTCTTTTTGAGAAGCCTGGCTAGAGGTTTGTCAATTTTGTTTATTTTTTTCAAAAAACCAACTCTTGATTTCGTTGATCTGCTCTACAGTTTTTTTAGATTCTATATTGTTTACTTCTGCTCTGATCTTTATTATTTCTCTTTTTCTGCTGGGTTTAGGCTGCCTTTGCTGTTCTGCTTCTATTTCCTTTAGGTGTGCTGTTAGATTTTGTATTTGGGATTTTTCTTGTTTCTTGAGATAGGCCTGGATTGCATTGTGGTTTTGATTAGAATTTCCTTGATGATTAGGGATGTTGAACATTTTTCATGTACTTGTTGGTCATCTGCATGTCTTCTTTGGAAAAATATCTATTCAGTTCCTTTACCCATTTTTTAACAATTATTTTAAGTTTATTTATTTATTCTGAGACAGAGACAGAGACAGAGAGAGTGCACGGGAGGGGCAGAGAGAGAGGGGGAGAGAGAGAATCCCAAGCAGGCTCCCTACTGTCAGCACGGAGTCTGACGCGGGGCTTGAACTCACAAACTGCAGGGCTTGAACCCACAAATCCTGAGATCATGACCTGAGTCGAAACCAAGAGTCTGAAGCTTAACCAACTGAGCCACCCAGGAGCCCCTAGTCTGCCCATTTTAAAAATCAGATTGTTTATTTGTTTGTTTGCTACAGGGTTGTATGAGTTCTTTTAGATACTCCTTACCAGAGACATGATTTGCAAGTATTTTTTCCCATTTAGCAGGTTGCCTCTCCGTTTTGTTGATGGTTTCCCTTGCCGTGAAGAAGTTTTCTCGTTTTATCAAGTCCCACTTATTTTTGCTTTTGTTGCCTTTGCTTTTGGTGTCAACCTTTGGAATTTATTTAGGAACCCAGGACATGTTTCTCTGTATTTCTTGTAAATTGGTACTTGCATCTAAAGGCTTGATCAGATTCAGGTAAGATTTTTATGGCAAAGTTACTGCAGAGGTGCTGCTATGTTCTTCCACCAGAGCACCTAACATTCTATTGCTCCTCTAAAGTTCTATTGTTCCTCTAATGTTCTATTGTTCCTCTAACGTTCTATTGTTCTTCTAACATTCTGTTGTTCCTCTAACGTTCTATTGTTCTCTAACATTCTGTTTTTCCTCTAAGGCTCTATTGTTCCTCTAACGTTCTATTGTTCCTGTGTGATGTTAGCAGGTATTTGTGGTCAGTGTCTGCATCTGTTATTTTCATTCACATTTACAAAACGATGATATTCTAATTCTATCATTTCTTCTTTATTTATTAGCTAGACTACTTCTGTTCAAAGAAACTATGTGATTATCCACTGGCACAGTGTGTATAGACAGGCAGGATAAATGATGAATTCTTTCCCTTTATTTGCCAGGTTTCAAAATAATGAGTTGGTTCGTTAGCAACCTCAAAGGGTGACTAAGTGTTTTTACTTTAAAAATATATCATGAGTTCATGGATTTAAACATATCTTGTGTTACAATTAATTACTGAACTGTTAAACAATAACAGTTAAATAAATTATGATGTATCGACATAACAGATTAGTAGTCACTAAAAATAATGACATAAGTATACATTTATTCACTAATAATTAACTAATTCATGATATTTTATTTTAAAACTATTTTTTCAATCTTTTTTTTTTTTTTACATTTATTTACTTTTGAGAGACAGAGAAACAGAACACAAGTGAGGGAGGGGCAGAGAGCAAATGAGACACAGAATCCAAAGCAGGCTCTAGGCTCTGAGCTGTCAGCACAGAGCCTGACGTGGGGCTTGAACTCACAAGCCACGAGATCATGAACTGAGCCAAAGTTGATGTTTAACCAACTGAGCCACCCAGGCGCCCCATGTAGTGGCTTGATTGTTTTTAAAGTTAAATACATACTCATGGTGCCAAAGGTAAAAAATTTCTCTTCTACCATTGTTCTTAAGCTACCCAGTTCTCTTCCTAGGAGAACACTGAGTTTGTGTATCCTTATATATATTTTCAGAAGGTTTAGAGCTGATAGTTCATCTGTTATGCATTGATATGACAGAATTCCTTGTTAAAATAATGAAAGTCTTCTATAAGTTTGTTACATAGTTGCTTCTCTGACTTCCTGAGTACTCTCCTTCCTCCTTGGGTATTCCAGCCCCTTTCCAGCACTCCCCAGACCTTCCCCATATCCATTGTCTAAAGGGTGAATGAATTCCTGGCACACTAGGGAGCATTCAGCATCCTGCTCAAGCTACAGCCAATATCCATTCTCATTTGTCCTTGCTTAGCCTGTAAAGTTGCAAATGTTTTAAATATTATCCCTGGATATTTCTATACAAGCAAATACATCTTACATTTTTAAGAAGATAAAGCAGATTATAAAACATTATAAATGTATATTTAATGTATATTATTACACTTATATTACAAAACATATAAACACGACATTTTTATAAAATGTAAATGTAAATATATGAATAAAATATATTCTGGACTGACATACAACAAAGCATTGAAAGTAATTTTCTATGGGGGCTCCTGGGTGGCTTAGTCAGTTAAGCGTCTGACTTAAGCTCAGGTCATGATCTCATAGTTTATGAGTTCAAGCCCCACGTCAAACTCTGTGCAGACAGCTCAGAGCCTGGTGCCTGCTTCGGATGCTGTGTCTCCTTCTCTCTCTGCCCTCCCTGATCATGCTCTGTCTCTATCAAAAATAAACAAACACTATTAAAAAAAAAGTAATTTTTTATAGTGACATGATTGTAATTGATTTTTTTTCCTTTTTAATCTTAACTGCATTTACAGATTTCTCTACAATAAACTCATTATTTATTAACATGTCAAAAAATAGAATATGCTTTAGCTGGTTTTATCTCAGCAAACTAAAAAAAATTTTTTTTAGAAGTAACATCAACATTTTTCAACAGCTCCATCTGCTGGCCACTAAATAAAATTAATTTTCAAATATTACCTGTATTTATTTTTACTACAGCCAGGAGAAGAAATAGAATTCCTGTGTTAAAACAAAGGATGCTTCCTACATATCTTTGAAGACTGAGTATTAGGAATCAAGTTAATTTACCTGCAATGAAAAGTGATATGAACTTGGGTAGCTGGAGAGCAGGCTATTACCCCAAACGCAACACAGACCTGTTTGCCTAGAACAGAGACGGGACACTGAAAAACTGGTTTGGTGTTTTTGGCTATCTTCCACTGGAATGCTGATTTTGATGGTTGTACAAAATAAAAACATCGATTAGAGATTTAAAATGTATATGTATGAAATATATGATATTGCCCAAATATTCAGAGGGGCAGTCTAAACTCCAACGTCATTCTCATTACTCTTGAAGTGAAATTGCTCTTGGTTCTGTATCTCTTTATTATTTCCTGAAATTGAATTGATGATAAATATTTTCCTAAATACAAATCTCTCTTTAGATGGTAATGGGAGGTATGATTGTATAAAAATCTCTTAGTTAGGGGCGCCTGGGTGTCTCAGTCGGTTGAGCAACTTACTTCAGCTCAGGTCATGATCTCACCGTTTGTGGGTTCGAGCCCCGCGTCGGACTCTGCACTGACAGCTCAGAGCCTGGAGCCTGCTTTGGATTCTGTGTCTCCCTCTCTCTCTCATTCCTCCCCTGCTCGTTCTCTGTCTCTCTCTGTCTCTCAAAAATAAACAAATGTTAAAAAAAATTAAAAAAAAACCTCTTAGTTATCTAACTCTGGAACTGTTAAAAAGTAAGGTTTATCATTATGCTCAGTAAAATAAGCTAGTCATGAAAGCATGAATATTATATGATTCCCCTTGTATGAAGTACCTACAATATTTCAAATTCATAGAAACGGAAAATAGAATGATGGTTATGAGGGACAGGGGCAAAGAAGAGGGGACTTGTTATATTATGGGTACAGAGTCTTAGTTTTGAAAAATGAAAAAGTTCTGGAGATCTGTTTCAGAACAATGGAAATAATATTTAACACTACTGAACTGTGCACTTAAAAATAGGTAAGAGGTGAATTTTATGTTTCTTACCACAATAAAAAGGTTTATTATATATATAATATTGATGTTATATATTATAGAATTTGTAATATATACATATATAACAAATTCAAAAGAACACATTGAAGCAACCATGCACTACACTTCAGATTCCATTTTTCTTATCTTCTTGCAAGTAAATCATTATTTCCATACATTCATAGCATTTGTTTGTGACTTACATTTTAAAAAGATATTCAAACGTGTTTTTGAGATGGAATGAATTACATTGAAATTACTCTCTCAATTAATTGGAAGATGATGCAAGTCACTAAAAATTTCCCCCTATTTATGTATTCCTGTACAAGTCACTTAGCTTTTTGGGTCTCAGCTTCTTTATGGAAAGTGAGTTGAAAGAGGTGATCATTTCTATGCCTTATGAACCCTAAAATTCTCAAAATGTTTTCATGGCATCTTTTTGATGTCCTTCCCTAACCAACTCTAAAGCCATATATCTCTAAACAAACTGGTCATAAATTTTAAAAAGGCACCATAAAGTCGTTAAAGGTCTATTAGGTGCATTTTATATAACAAATTACACTTAGTTTGAGCCTATAAAAAAGAAGTCTCTCCTTTACAATGGGTAGAAGTAACACGAGCTTATAAAAAACACACTTGTTAAATGTAGGATTAATATAATATCCACACCTTATTTGGAGAGATGATTCAGACCCTAGAAAAGAATAGGGATTGTTTTATTTTTACCCTTATTAAAAAAACAAAGTGAGGTGAAAATTTTCTACAGTTTTAAATAGCATAGGCAGTACCACTATGGAGATGAAGGGTAAACTTACAGGACAAAAAAGTCATGGGGCAAAGCAGCGTGGGTGTGGGAAGTGGGGAAGAAGTGAAGAGAAATAATAAAAGTGGCTAAGTAGTGGAGTCTGGTTGAGGTAGGAGTAGGCCCCTATACAGCTTCAGACTTACCTCATCCACACTAGTGGGAGCTGCCCTGGATGCAAGACAATTAAAAGCAAAATATAAATACGAGGCTTGGGGGAGAGTCCTCATTTTTATTCCATTCCGTCATCTGGCCAGATTGCTCTGTTGCTCACTATATCTAACAACATGTAACAAAATTTATTCTAAAAAAATATGCTTGGGGCGCCTGGGTGGCTCAGTTGGTTGGGCGGCCGACTTCGGCTCAGGTCATGATCTCACGGTCCGTGAGTTAAAGCCCCGCGTCGGGCTCTGTGCTGACAGCTCAGAGCCTGGAGACGGTTTCGGATTCTGTATCTCCCTCTCTCTGACCCTCCCCCGTTCATGCTCTGTCTGTCTCTGTCTCAAAAATAAAAATAAACGTTAAAAAAAATTAAAAAAATATGCTTGAAGAAGCTCGTGTATTACTATAGGTATGCTTCTGGTACTAAGTTTAGTTGCTTGCTGAGATTATGGCTAGTTCTAGTGACTAATCACAATATTCCTTAAATTAATTCTCATTTGCTTTCTTACATAGCTGAACCAACAATATACTTGACATAAAATATGAAATTTAGAGTAACTCATTATTCTATATTAAGAACATGAACATAAAATAACCACGTACATACTGTATATATATAATACTATGTAAGTATATATGTGTGTATGCCATGTATATATATTTAAATGCATGCACTTAAACTGGTATGAGCATAATTCTTAACAACTTCAACAGTTGCAAAGAATACGTAATAAAACAGTGTTTGCTATTTATTACAAGTTGTTCAAAAGTAGCATTTTTGATTCCAGGGTCTATTGGCTGTGCTGTTCACAGCAGGAAGCCATCTGCCACATGTGCTTACAGAGCACTTAAAATATCTCTAGTGGGAATTGAGATGTGCTTTAAATGTAAAATTCACAATATGAATGAAAGAATGTAAAATATCTCATTAATATATTTTTTATATTGATGGCATGTGGAAATGACAATATTCTGGATATATTATGTTACATAAAATATTATTAAAATTAATTTCACTAGTTTCTTTTTACTTTTTAAAATTGGAAGATGTTAAATTGCATACATGGTTCACCTCATATTTCAGTTGGATAGCATGGATTTACAGTGTAAATAAATGCAATTTCCTCCCATTAATCAAGTGCAAGCCCATGGATTACACACACTACTGAGTGCTGACTACAGATAAGAGTGAATGGTCTTTGCTTTGGCTGCTCTGCCTCATATATTCAGGAATACTCAGTCAGCAGCTCAGACCTCACTCACAATGGTGACCTATGCTATCCAACTCCAAGGCAACCAAGAAGACTCTAGCAAGTGTGTATATTTATTCAAACAATATTTGATAACACACACACACACACACACACACACACACACACACACACACATTTCTCTCAAGATCCAAGAACATTTTTTAGGAAGAAAAAAAGAATTTTAGTATAATGTTTGCATCAATCAGGAGTACCATTGGTTATTAGGTAGGTAAGAAGATGTCCTAGAATTCCTTAAGGAACAAAATGTACTTAACAAGATGAGACCTTTAAGACAATGTTCAAAAGAAAGCATTTTCTGTTCTTGAAGAAGAAAGTTAGAAACTGCTTTGGCTTATGTTTGCTAGCTCTGGTATTAAGATGTACTATGAAGTAGGCAGAAGTCACCTTTCCCTAATTTTCCTTTGTGCCATACTTCCCCTTCTAGCTCTTCCCCCTGTTTGGAAATCCTAGTGCCTTTCTCAGCTCTGTCTCTCTTATTTGTCTCTTTCCATAGAAAGAGAAATAATCTTCTGTTAATGTAAGGCCAGTAGAAGGTTGGGCTCAGAGACACATGGGGTTTGCAGAAATTTCCCAGGTGATTTTGGGATTCTTCCACTCCACTCCTGTCGAGAACCACTGCCCTCAGATTGTAGATGAATGTGGCATTCTTCCAGGAATATTTACCTTAAAATAGGAGAGTCACAGAAGGGGTACCTGGCTCGCTCAGTAGATAAAGCATGTGACTCTTGATTTCAGGGGCTTGAGTTCAAGCCCCATGTTGGGCATAGACGTTACTTTAAAAAAAATAAGTAAATAAAAATAAATAAAAGGAACAGGCAAAAACAAAACAATGTTTAAGTGGTGCCTGGCTGGCTCTTGATCTTGGGGTCGTGAGTTTGCGCCCCATGTTAGGGGTAGAGTTTACTTAAATATTTTTTAAAATAAAAATAAAGAAGGTCACAGAATAGGCACAATGCTTAATACAAGGAATTAATCATGGAGGGGGGAATTCTAGGCACCAGAAGCTGAGTTTTGGCTGAGGGTGGAGGACAAGAACCTCTATGCTATCTTTCCATGGTGGCTGCATTGTGAACAAGGGTCTGACTTCAGGGTTTTGGAGAAGATTGCTTCATCCGTCACCTGATTGCCTAATGCCTAAACATCACAAAGCTAATTTCTACGGGGCTTAGTCTCTGCTAATTAATACCTATGGGCTAGTGGGTTACCTTTTGTAGGTAACACAAACACATTTCAACATGTTTTCTGAAGATCCAATACCTTAACCCAAAGAATTAATTAGTTGGAATTTCTGCATGTTTGTAGGCTGGCAGGGATCATATTTTTCAGATTGACTGGCCTTTGGGATGTACTTTGAATTACACAGAATAAATAGCACCCCATATCTAGGTAGGGCCCAGCCTTCTAATTTACTGACTATATTTAGATGCTTCTGGAATGAAATGATGACTGTGAAAGTAAAATAATACACTTACTCTTTTTTTAAAAAAATATTATTTTTGAGAGGGAGAGAGAGAGCAGGGGAGGGGCAGAGAGAGAGGGGGACAGAAGATCTGTCTGTGCTGACAGCAGAGAGCCCAATGGGGGGCTCGAACTCATGAACCTTGCTTGAGATGATGACCTGAGCTGAAGTTAGACACTTAACCGACCGAGTTACCCAGGTGCACTGATACATTTATTCTGATCAGATGTTACCTTTCAGAAATTCTCTCGTTGTTTTTTTTTTCTTTTGACGTGCCCATACAGTTTCTTATAGTTCAGCATACTTCCAGTGCATTTTAGGAACTCTTACATTAATTTTGCTATTCATATATTTCAATAAATATAATTGCCAACAATAAGTACTATATTTCTAGAGGAGTACATTTATATAGCATTCTATTTTCTTTTTAACCTGGAAATTATTTTCTTTCAAATGCCATTCATTTGAAATTCTAGACCCTCAAGAGACAATTCTCCAGCATACATCTGCTGACATACTTCCTGCAAGGTTAGCGTCCCCCAGGTAGGGTAGGGTGGGTAGTCAAGACTGTATGATTTCTGGCTTCAGGTGTACAATAACAAAGATTTCAGAAACCATGCTCTACTGTAGTAAGGCTAGTCTAGTAGTATAGTAAAGTGTAGCAGAGGAGTCCTAGGGGGCAATGTAGGTGTTTTTAGGGCATTCCTGATGTCTTCCAACTTCCTAATCCCCTTAACCTCAGCTTTAAATCCTACCAAAAGAAAAGGTCTAGATAACCCAAATATGAGTAATGTGGTAAGCAGAATAATAGCCCCAAAGATATCCATGTTGTGGTCCTCAGAACCTGTGACTAGGTTAGGTTACATGGCAAAGAGGAATTGAGGTTGCAGATCGAATTAAGGTTGCTAATCATCTGATTTTAAATTAGATGGGGGGGGGGGGGCTTATCCTGGGCTACTCAGGTGGGCCAGTATAATCACAGTGTCCTTAAAGGTGAACAAAGGAGGCAGAAAGGAGTCAGAGAAAGAGATGTGGCAAGGGAAACAGGGTCAGAGAGATGCTGCCATGCTGCCTGGGAAGGTGGAAGGAGTGGGACATGAGCTAAGGGATGTGATCATCTTCTGGTAGCTAGAAAGGTGGGAAAATGGATTCTTCCCTAGACCCTCCAGAAAGGAATGCAGCTGAGCCACATCTTGATTTTAGCTCAGTTAAACCCCTGCGGGTCCTCAGAAGCACAGAACTGTAAGGCAATACATTTGTGTTGTTTTAAGCCACTAACTTGGTGATAATTCGTTACAGCAGCAGGAGAAAACTAGTACAGCTGGTAACTGGATTTGTGGTTCTTTGTAATCAAAGATAATTCTAACCAAGTCTGTATAAAATCAACATTTTAAAAAACATGATTCCCATATAATTCCTCTTTCCCAAGGTCGGCAGCAGTGACAGCTGACTTTTAAATGGTTTATGTTCTTAACTGTCTTAAATTATGCCACATCCTATTATATTTCTCCTGATGAATTAGAATTTTGTTGTTTTTTGGACTTCATTTTTATTAGATGAGTTTTAAGTTCACAGTAAAGTTCAGAGGAAGGTACAGAGATTTATTTACTACACACACCCTTGTCCCCACACTTGGTTATTTTTTAAAGCCCTGACACATAAGTTTATTTTTGCTTTAATACCAATTTCATTCAGATTCCAGTTTTCCTAAAGAGTGTTGCTTTAAATGAAGGTTTCTATTACAAATTTCTGGAAATCCACCTCCTGTTGTATAAATCACGGTTTCTTTTGTCAGAAACTATGCTTCTTTGAGGCCTTAAATATTTTTTCCTCTCTGTCCTAAGGGTAATTGCCAGGTCAACTCTTTTTTTTTTTTTTTTCTTTTTTGGAGCCAATATACGTAGTCTGTTTTAAATATGAATCCAAGTTAGTTAACATATAGTGTAATAATGATTTCAGGAAAAGAATTTAGTGCTTCATCACTTACACAGAACACCCAGTGCGCATCCCAACAAGTGTCCTCCTTAGTGCCTCGCACCCATTTAGCCCATCCGGATCAACTCTTAATACACTTCTCCAAAGCTGCAGGAGGGAGGAGCCGGCACCTCCCGCAGGTGAAGGGGGTTAGAGACCTAAATGGAAGGCTCCTTCACGGTATTCAGATTATTTCTCCCTCCAATCAGGACAACTGTGATAACCTGACATATGAGTGAAATGTTTTGTTACAGGTTGAACCACTGACACTCTACCCACCTGCCGCTTAAATAATTCCTCAGAATGGGAAAGGTACGGATTAAGTAGAGACATAATACACACAGCGTAGAAAAAAAAACTATTCTCCGGTATTTTGAGAATACTAGGTAAGAGTTACCAAATAAAGAGCAAAGTAGTTAATACCCGTTTCATTTACACCGCACAACGTCAGTACTCAATTTCAGTGTTTTAAAAAAATACCCAACTTTTATCCCCAAAGTTAGAGATCTATAACAATTTATGTGGTTTTCCCAAAAAGTCCAGGACCGCCGCAGAGGCAGAGAAATCATTGACAGCTGCGCGTCTGGCGGCCACCGCGGCCACAGCGCCGGCATGCCCCCGTGGCTGCGTGCGCGCGCGACGGGGCGGGGCGGAGTCGGAGCCGGGCGCGCGCGCGCGCGCGGGGACGGGGCGGGGAGAGCCCAGAGGGCTGGCGGGCGCGCGCCCGGGGCTGTCTGGTCGGCAGGGGGCGCTGCGCACCCACGCCCCGCGCTGCCTGCCCCCGGGTGCTGTCCGCGGCGGTTCGATTGGAGCAGCCGCCGAAGAGCGCTTGGCGCCATTTTGAAGCGGAGAGGAGGAGGAACGGCCGGGCTGGCTGCGGAAGGGGAGGGGGGGGGGAGGAGGCGATTGGATGCGGCGGCGGCGGCGGATCCCGGAGAGCAGCGGAGTGAGAGGAGTAGCGAGTCCGGCACCCGGAGGTAGGAAACAATTCAGTTAACGGAAAGAAAATGTCTCTCTTCTCTGGTCTCCGTGCTCCATTTTTCAGCGCCCGCCACCGCGGCAGTGTCTGTGGCGGGGCTTAAGCGCCGCCCGCCTGCCAGCCGAGAGTCGCCTCCCGGCATCGGGGGCTGCAGCCGCCGGCTCCCTGGCGGCGGCCGGGGCCGGGAGGAGTGGGGCGCGGGCCGGGGGCGTGGGTCGGGCTGCGCGGTGGGGGTGGGGAGGGCCCCGCCGCCGGCGCGCTCCCTCCACGCCGCGGGCTCAGTCGCAGCCTCTGGAAATTAAACTTGCCGCCCTGGCCCCAGCCGGGGCGCCCGCGGCGGCGGCGGTGGCGGCGGGCGGTGACCTTGCGCGCGGGCGGGGGTCCGCGCCCCGCAGCCGGGTCGCCAGCGCCCCGCCGCCTCCGCCTCCGCCCCTCCCCCCGCGTCCCGGCCGGCCGGCGGCTGTTTCCCGGGCGGCAGGCGGGCGGCGCGGTGCTCCTGTTGAATCCTCCCGCTGGCGGGTTTTCCCCCTTCCGGGCGAGGGGTGGGGAGCGCGGGTCCGGGCTGAACCCCGGGCGGCGTGCGGGCCTCGGGCGCCTTCGCCGGGTCCCCGCGCGCCTCGCCCGCGCCGCCCAGCCCTTTGCTCCGGGCGAGGAAACGGGCTGCTAGAGTGACATTTTTGCACTGTTACTTGCCAATCCGCCGGACATAAAGCGCGCTAACCGCGCTCTCGGAGCTGGTGCTGGGGGAACCTGAGGACCTGGTGGAGCGAGAGCGCAAGTACTGGCTGGAGAGACTCCTCCTGGGCGACAACTGGGTTCTGGCTTTCCTTTAGGAAGCCGTGGAGTTGGAGTGACAATGAAAACGGTGTGCAGTTGGAAATAGTTAACATGTTTGCGCTGTTATCTTAGTGACACTTGAAAAGTTTTGGTCAGAAGAAAAATCTTGTATGTTGCCGCTGTTGTTTCTTGGTACGTACGTTCGAGCTGCGCCAGGCAGAAGTACAGTTATTTTTGAGGGAGTGGATCTGAACCCTGAAATGCGGTGCCTCGCCTTCAGACTTGCCTTGTTACTGCCTTCCTTCCCGGGGAACGCGTAAACTCCGGGAAGGGTTTGAAGGAGCAGGTTGCTACCCTTTCAACACACGTTTTAGGAATCCTAACTAACCCGATAAAAGAGAACCCTTTATTTTGCTTTGAAGGATGTGCTCTGACCGCTGTTTTCACACTTTTATTATGAAGTGATGGACGGGCAGTGCTGTCCTGAACGACCCTACCCTTACCAGTTTAGGAAACTTGGGATACAGCCTTTAATTTCGAAGGCTGGCCATAGGTCTTTAGTGAGTTGGGAGTCTTCTACTGTCTTCCTAATAAACTTTAAGAATTCAAGCGTGATTGTAAGAGCGAGCTGTACATAAATTACAATTATTTCAAACTTGCTTGGCAATACAATCATTGTTCTCAACTGACCCCTGTAAAGTTCCAAGCTAGAGCATTTTTGGTATTAACTTACGTAATAAGTAAAATAGTTAAAAACACAAAAATGGTATTAAGCAAAATAAGGGCTGGAAGGGATACTTTATGTATGCAGCACATTTGTCAGAGATGTTAAGCATTTTTAGGGACAGTAAGATGAGCATTCCCATGGTTGTATGCAGGTCAGTTTGTGGAACAGTTAATCTTGTATCACCTGGTGATAGCAGAAAACCTAATTAAAATTTATACCGGTGAATATGTAGGTGAAAGTTTCAACATGGGACTTCTGTTAGATGTATTCTCAAAAGCTTAACTATAAAAAAACACATCTTAGGTCCGAACGTTATTCCTTTGAAATAAACTTGCAAATACATAGAGAAAAGGTGCACTTTTGACATTCTTTGATTACTGAAGTAGCTAATTTTTTTTGCCTTTTTTTCTTTTTTTTTTTTTTTCTTTTTTTTTGCTGTTTAAAAAAATTACCATTTTTGCAGCTGGGTTTTACCTTAGGGCTTAAATATTTTAAATGACAAGGTAGTATTTGGATTGGTGTTTCGTTTTAAAGAACTTTTGTGCTCTTTATTATTTTCTCCTTTTTTTGAGATTGATTCTCCTTGTATGAGCTTTGTTTTCACAGCAGCTTTTGTATTCTTCCTGTTGCTTTTATTCCTGTCTAATTATGTCTGTCTTTTCCCTCACTTTTTCCAGGAGTTGCAGGAGATAATGTGATGACAGTGATTGTTGTTGTCATGAAATGTCATGAAATGTTGCTAAGGTTATTTATTTGACAGGTAGTCTGAGCTGGCTGTTGATAGAAGTTGCTTTAATTGTTAAGTTTACTTAAAAATTGTTCTGCAGCTTTAACAGTCACAAAGAGTAACATTTTGAGGATTTGACTTTATCAATAACTTGGTAAACCTAACAATAAACTGATACCCTGTATTAGACAGAACTTGCCCTGATGAGGAATGATACTTTATGAGGAAGGGAATATTTTGGGAAGTTGTTTTTTTTTTTTTTGCTTTTCCCTCTTGAAGAATTAGGATTGTCCTTTGACTTCCTCATTGCAACTTTTTTGATCATACGTGCCTAGAACTAACAATTTAACTGTGATTTGGCTTGGATGGCAAGTACTGTGTATAAGTTAAAAAAGAATAAATTTATGTTTCCTTTGTTAGTGTTAGAGAGCTATAAAGAAACTTAAAGATGATCATCATCTTAGTTATGATATGCATGAGAAATTAGGTTCAGATTGTAATTTATCCAAAGTCACAGTCATATTCATATGGTGGAATTGGGGTAACTCTTAGTTTCTCATGGAAGCTTAGAAGCTTCTATATGGTCTGTATTGTTCTGTTCAGGATTTAAGTAATATTTAAAATTCCTGCCAGATAGTGTATTATTCTTCATTCCCTTCTCCATTCATTCAATCAAGAAGTAATATTTCAAGGTTAACCATCTGTTTCAGAGTCTGGTTTTAATAATTTTTATCTGGCATTCAGTCCACTTAAGTTGTCTCAGAAGATAACCTTTTGCATGTCTCTTTTCTGGAGTTAGTTGATCTTTCGTTGTGCAACGTTACTTGACATGGCATTCATTTATTCTTCTTGAAACTTGTAAGCCAGGGTGATTTTGAGGTTAGTATTGAACTTTATTTTGTTATAAGATGGATGTGTATGACTGTATTTTTTTCACTTTTAAACTCCGTTTGCTACACCAGTCATTTGTCACTTCCAGTTAAAATAGATATTTGGATAAAATTGTGTTTGGTTTGAGTATTCCTGTTTGGAAATGTTAAAAATTCCAGAAATACTTAGTTTAAAAGTAAGCCCAGTATTTTCTCTGAAAATGTATTTACTTTTGAAGCATATTTAAGAAGCTGGCAAATGGTTCTCAGTTTTGACTCCTCAGCGTGTAGAGGTCAGCTCTTCCTCACATTATAATGTTATGAAGCTGATTATAACCATTTTCCCCTATAAATGAAAAGGGTTTTTAGCCATTTCTCACCAGTGCAAAAATAGGGTAGGTTTGTTGCTTTGAGACTGTAATTGTTTTAGGTGGGAGGGATGATCATGCACAGGGAGAAAATTATGAAGATTAAACTCAGATGAGCAAAATTTAGTTGCTTAAAGCCATTAATCTGAGATATTTAAACATATCCATAATAGTTATTGTGTTCTAACGACTAGGCATTAATAAGGCATTCTAATTACTAGGCAGTAATTAGAAGTGCTTAGTTTAGTTGCAAAACTTCTAAGTGGCTAGGGGGACTGGAGGAAGAAGACTGGTTAAAGCAGGAAGCATCTTTAAAGGGCCATGACCTGGAAGTACTCCTCTAACCTGCCTCTCCCTTTGACAGAGAATGCTTTAACCTGATTCAGTTAAAATGAACAAATGTTAAGCTCCCATATGCAGAGTGCCAGAGATGATGCAATAACAAGGACTGAGATCTTGCCTTGTAGAAGTTTAGGGTACTGGTTGGACACCTGCACCAAAGTGGTGGGAACTGAGAACCAGACAGTAAGATCCCTGCTGTTAAGGCTTCTTTGAGTAACAATTGAGGTTGCTCTTCTTTATGTGGGAGAATGAAATTAGCCAACACTAAATATAAAACTGATGGGAAGAGGGAATATAATAACCATAAGCATTGCCTCTTTCTAGGACAGGATGGTTGGGGGGGGGGGCGGGCAATAGGAAATGAGAGTTTGTGGTGCTTTGGGCAGTGTAGGGATTCTTTTTCTTTTTCATCTCAGAAGTGGTTTTAGAGTGAAGAGATCTTAAAGAAAAGCCCCAGATGTATACCCAAGATCTATTTCCACAATATATCCTCAACTAGCTGAAATTCGGTTAGGCAATTTTAGTCAGCCTTCTGATATGAAGATGGGGGAGGGGCTGTGTGTGGATAGTTGATGGTGAGAGTCGTGGTTAAGGTTGTGGGCTTAGAGGACTTTAATTTTATACTTTAGGTTAAAAGTTATACATGTATATGATAAACATTCTGATGGCACAAAAAAGTAAAAATAAAAGCTACTTGTCCTCCCTTCCCCCCCAACAGGCAGTCCACTGTTAATAGTTTCTAGAGAGTTTATTTTTCAAAAAACTTATACAGATAGTATTATATTGTACCGTCCACTTTTTTTCAACTGCAATTTACTTTTTTGCCTAGCTAATGTCACAGAGCAGTTTTCACATTGGCACATATAGATCAACATAATTAAAAATGATTATTTTGGGGCACCTGGGTGGCGCAGTCGGTTAAGCGTCCGACTTCAGCCAGGTCACCATCTCGTGGTCCGTGAGTTCGAGCCCCGCGTCAGGCTCTGGGCTGATGGCTCGGAGCCTGGAGCCTGTTTCCGATTCTGTGTCTCCCTCTCTCTCTGCCCCTCCCCCGTTCATGCTCTGTCTCGCTCTGTCCCAAAAATAAATAAAAAACGTTGAAAAAAAAATTTAAAAAAAATGATTATTTTATGAGGATGTATCATGATTTTTTCTTTCGAGTGTTTAGATTGTAACAATTTACACTGACCAGTGGTTTATGAGTATGCCTGTTACATGTTCACCAACATTGGACTTTATTAAACCTTATGCTTCTTGCCAATTTGATATGAAATTTTTATCCTGTTTTGATTTACATTTCTTTGATTATGAGTGAGGGTAATCACTTTCTTTTTTCTTTTTTGGGGGGGGTATGCTTATTGGGCAGAAGTTACTTGTAGCACATACTTTAGATGGAGCTTATTTTACTTGACTCTTTCTCCCCCTCCCTCATCTAAAATGAACTGAGAGAGGTGCAATTTTTAGAGAGTTATAATATTTTTAGAGCCTGTGGCACCTTGAGGGGGGCATTGCTCTGAATGGAGAGACTACAATGCTAGACTTTGAACGACCAAGGGCCAACATTGAGCATATTGAGAGCCCTTAACTTGGTGTTAACGAGGTATATAAAGGCAGGAAGGGAGATTTGAGAGGGCAAATAAATTTTGTATAGGGCCAGCTCTGTCTTCTGTCTGCTTCTCCTGTCTCACTACTCCCTTCCACCCTCAACTGTCATTTGGTTTTTACCTGTGCTGTCATTTCGTTTGCTCCTGTTCCCTGGCAGGGGTAGCAACCTTGACCTTGTTATTTCAAGAGTTCCTCCAGAGATGAGGGACGCTTCGTTTTAATTATAAGGGAAACTGATTTTGCTTCAAACCAGTCAAAGGGAGCAGTTCTCATTTCTTACATCCTTTAGATCTATTTTCTGATGTTTAGTAGTACCTTTCTGTAGTTGATATTCTCCTAGGGTGTCAGAGGCCTTACATGCTGAACTGTACAGAAATCAGGGGATGTTGGCAGGACTACATGGACTTTGTTCCTGTTTAATCCCTACGTACCACCCTCACCCCCAGCTTCACAGTTTTTTTTTTAAATGAATTTTTTTTCCTTGTAGCCTTGGGAAGTGATAGGTTTAAAGGGCTTTTGTCTGTCTCCCCCTCTGTCCCCAATCACAAATGATAACCATGTGTAAGTGATGTTAATTAATGTGACTGTGGTGATCTTTTCACAGTGCATGTGCATAGTATCAAAACATCAGGTTGCATATCTTAAATATGTACAATTTTTGTACATCAGAGATACAAAGCTGTTAGTTTTTGTCTAAAGTTACCGTACATGCTAGTTAACATCAGATAGCTAGTCCTTTTTCATCATTACCTCTAGCCTTGGCCAATGGTTCTCAAATGGGGTTGTTTGGGACACCCCTTCCCTCCCCAGTGCCTCACACCAGGACATTTGGCAAGGTCTGGAGACATTTTGGCTATCATAACTGGGGGAATGGGGGAGGGTGGTGCCACTGGCATCTAGTGGGTGGAGGTCAGGGATGTTAAACACCCTACATTGTGTAGGGCAACGCTCCACAACAAAAAACTATCTGGCCCAATGTATCAATAGTTCCAAGGATGAGAAACCCTGGTCTAGGTAGAATTAATCCGGGAAGCCCATAGTTAACCCCAGCTCAACTGAACTAGGCCTGCCCATCAACTCTTGGTAGTAGCAATCCAGCTATTTCAAGGCTTTCATTTAGTTTTATGCTCAAAATGGCAAGCTTTGAAATGCAAGTCTTGAGCACTTTTTTTTTTCTTTGTCTCTTTGGTAAATTTCTTTTTGGCTATTGACTTTCCTTCTCTTCTCCCTTTATGATATAACATGATTGGGGTCAAAGCTTTGTAGTTCTAGTTGGGAGTTTGGAAGGTCACTAGCATTTAAGACTTGAACAGCAGTAGGAGCATATGTAGGCATTTGATGTAATGCTTGATGAAGCCCTTTCTAAGGAAGGCAAAAGAGCTTGGTGGTTAAGCCTGTAGACTTAGAGTCAAGACTGCCTAGGTTTTTATTCTGTCTCCATTACTAGCTAGCTTTGTCACCATGGGCAAATTACTAATTTTGCTAAGCCTCAGTTTCTGAATCTGTGAAGTGGGGGATAATAGATATCTCACATTTAAAAACAGCTTAATTCAGCTATAATTCACATACAGTATAATTCACTGAATGAATGTGTACAATTGTTTTCTAGTACATTCACAAGTTTATGCAACCATCACTGCAATCTGATTGTAGAACATTTTTATCTCCCATGAGAGAAACCCCAAACGTGTTAGTTGTCACTTCCTATTACCACTAATCTCATTTGTTGTTTTTTTTGGGGGGCGGGGTGGGGGGCGGATAAGCCAGACCAAATGCTTACCCTGGTGCCAAGATGGTAAGTACTCAACAAAAAAACCATTAGAGGTTGGTGCAGGGATACTGTATTTGTGCCAAGTCCATTCATATCACTTTAGAGAAGGCCAAGATGGAAAATTGTTTGTTTGTTAAATGGTATATGTTATATACTATACAAGAAATTCATGCTCCAAAATATAAAGATAAAAGATATTTTTTCAATTATGAAATGTATATTCAAGTAGGAAGAAAGAAACTGGTTGTATAAAATACCAGTTATAATTAGAAAATAATTGAAAACAAGGCAGAATAAAGTGTTTTCAGGAAGGTGTAAACAAAATATCTGAAATTGGGAATTTGATAAAAGGAAATTGATTAATCATGTCAAGCTGAGAGTACAGGAATCATGAAAAACCTCTTGAAGTGAGGGACTTTTTGGCCAAGTCTTGGATGATAAAATATGAGACTTTGACTCCTAACAAGAGCCCTTGAAGAATGCTATACTTCTTGAGGTATTGGTGGTACCATCATCATTTCTTGCTGCCTCATGCTCCTGTCAAATGTTGCCTCTGGTAGCTTCATCCATGGTCTTTTTTGATGTTTCTAATCTGTTGTGTTTGGGAATTTATCTAAATGCATTAAGTACAGTTTTAGTGAGAGGTTGATGTCTGTGACAAAAGGATATGAATATGTGGCCTTATGTTTTCTCTTTGAATTGCATTTTTCGTTTGTTTTCTGATTTAATTGGGTTTATTGAGTAAATAGTTTCTAGGCAAATTAGGCTGATAAAAATGTTTTCTTCTTCCAGGGCTTCTACTGTGAACTATATCCCTGACCTCTCTCCTAAATATCCTGTCTTCTTTTTCTTGTATACTGTATTGGACACAATACCTCCAGTACAACATATTCAAAACTGAATTGCTTTCCTCTACCTCTACCCTTTAACATCCTGTCTGGGTTAATAACACAGATACCTTTTTTTAAGTTGTAAGGGATGACTAGATTTGTTATCAAGTCAGAAACCTGCAGTCTTCTTGATCTTTCTCCTTTACTTCTCATATCCAATGAATTACACATCTTGTTGATTCTGATACAGTATTTCCAAAGGTATTTATTTATTTATTTAACGTTTATTTATTTTTGAGACAGAGAGAAACAGAGCATGAACAGGGGAGGAACAGAGCAGAGAGAGAGGGAGACACAGAATCTGAAACAGGCTCCAGGCTCTGAGCTGTCAGCACAGAGCCCGACGCGGGGCTTGAACTCACAGACCATGAGATCATGACCTGAGCCGAAGTCGGACGCTTAACCGACCAAGCCACCCAGGCGCCCCCCCCCCCCTTTTTTTAAATGTTTATTTATTTTTGAGATAGAGAGAGACAGAGCATGAACAGGGGAGGAGCAGAGCAGAGAGAGAGGGAGACACAGAATCTGAAACAGGCTCCAGGCTCTGAGCTGTCACAGCACAGCTCTGAGCTGAGCCCGACGCAAAGGTTTTTTAAAAAATAAATACTGTATGCATATTAGTACTTCAAAAGTGAAACAACAAAAAGAGGAAAAAAGGTACACAATCAAAAGTTTCTCATTCATAGCCTTTCCCATCTGTCTAGTTCCCAAATTTCTACAGTAGTTTACTCACGTTATTGATTTCTTACATATCCTTCTGGGGATTTAAAAAATACAGCTGTTTATAAGTACATTTATCCCATCTTTCTCTTTTCCCCTCCTCCTGCCCCCAGATGTTTTACGTTAGTGTTGGAAACTAACTGCTTTGCCTTTTACTTTCTCTCTCTCTCTCTCTCTCTCTCTTTTTTTTAAGTTTGTTTATTTTGAGAGAGAGAGAGAGAAAGTGAGAGGCAGAGGAGCAGAGAGAGAGGGAGAGAGAGAGAATCCTAAGCAGGCTCTGGCACTATAAGCTCGAAGCCTGATATGGGGCTCAAACTCCTGAACCTTGAGATCATGACCTGAGCTGAAGTCAGACTCTTTTTTTTTTTTTAATTTTTTTTTTTTTTTTAACGTTTATTTATTTTTGAGACAGAGCATGAACGGGGGAGGGTCAGAGAGAGGGAGACACAGAATCTGAAACAGGCTCCAGGCTCTGAGCTGTCAGCACAGAGCCCGACGCGGGGCTCGAACTCATGGACCGCGAGATCGTGACCTGAGCCGAAGTCGGCCGCTCGACCGACTGGGCCACCCAGGCGCCCCGGAAGTCAGACTCTTAACAGGGCCACCCAGGTGCCCCACCTTTTACTTTTTTTTTTTTCCCACTGAACAATATACCTTGGAGATCTTAACGCAGTGGTGTGTAAAGTGCTAGTTGCTTATGCACGCTCTCTACTTCTCTCCGCTTTTCAAAAGCTGCTGTTCCTTTTTACTTATGAACCACAATTTAACTGGTAGTATAAAACACCAGTTATCATAAAATAATTTAAAGGAAGGCGGAATAAAGTATTTTCTTTTAAAGCCCATTGGTGGACAGCTGTATTGTTTCCAGTGTTTACTATTATAAAAATTATAAGAATCTTGCATCAAGCAACTCTGTTGGATATATCATTCTGTACATATGCCCATGTGTCTGTAGGATAAATTCCTAGAAGTGGAATTGCTGGGTCAAAGAATATAACAGGTATAATTTTGATATTGTTAAATTGTGTTTCATAGACGTTGTAACAATAACGTGTTTATGAGAATACTTGTTTCCCTATACCCTTGCCAGCACAGTGTGTAATCAAGCTTTTTGGATTTGTGCCAATACGATAGGCGAAAAATGGTATCTCAGTGTAGTTTTAATTAATATTTTTCTTACAAGTGAAGCCAAGCATCTTTTCATATGGTTAAGAGCCCTCTATATTATTTTTTTTTTCTTGTGAACTCTCTCATTTTAATCTTTACCCATTTTTTTCTGTCCATTTGGGGATTCTTAAATTTCTCTTCAGTCCCTGTTCCATTGGTTGGTTTAGTAAATGTAAACATGACTTGCTTGTTTGCCTGCATTTGTCTTCTGACAGGTATCTGCTTACACCATCACTCCCTTCTAGGCTATCTCTTAGACTATTAACAGAGTGATATTTCTAATCATGAATTTGAGTGTGTCATTTCCTTGCTTTAAACTCTTCAGTGGCTCTTCACGCCCTTTGTAATCCAAGTATCTTAGTATTGGCGTGGTATCTACCTGCCTTGCCAGCATTTCATGTCACTTTGTGTTAGGCTCGCTCAGCTCCCAAAACACTGCTCATAGCTCCCTACTGTGTTGGACCTTTTGTCTCTGTGTCTTTACATGCGGTATTTCTCTTCTTGCAGTGGTCATTCCTGCTTGTTCACATGTCATCCTCTACCTAATGGAAAGGTTTTTCTGATACATGACTCTTCTTTTGGGCAACGTGTTGTGCTCTTTTCCCCTTCTCACAAGACCCTGTGTATACCTTTATAATGGAAACCGTCATGTCATGTGTTGTTCTTATTTGTGTGTTTTTTGCCCTTATACGGTTAACCTTTGAGGCCATGAACTTATAGTTATTTTGGAACCTAGCAGAATATTTGGCACTGGTAGATGATTAATATTTACTGAATACACACAAATGTATGTATATATACGCTAAATATAAGTCTGGACAACCCAAGACTAAGTGGAAAAAGGGAAAATTAATACAGTGAGCTCATGAATTGTTTTTAAATTTATTTTTGATTTACTTATTTATGTATTATATATTCTATATATTTATGTTCTATATTTGCATATATTTATATTAAGGTGTAAACTAAATACAGTGAAATGTACAGATCTCAACTTTGATGAGATCAATACCCAGTGCCCAAAAGATGATATTGAGCATTTTTGTCATCCCAAAAGGTTCCCTCTTTGCCTTTTTTATCCAGTTCCCTCTTCCCCAAGCACTCTGATATCTGACAAGGTAGATTAGTTTTGTTCTGTGTTCATGCAGTGTGCTTTTTTGCATTTAGCTTCTTTTGCTTAGCATTTCCAGATTTATCCATGAAGTGGAATATATCAGTTTTTCTTTTTATTGCTTAATTAAATTAAATTGGATGAATATACCACAGTTTATCTTTTCTTCTGTTGATGAACATTTGAGTTGCTTCCAATTTTTTACCATTAAGAATAAGACCTATGCGTGTCTTCTTGCAAACAGTTGTTTTCATTTTTCTTGAGTAAATACCTAGGAATGGAATTGTGAGTTTATAGGCAGATGTGTGTTTAACTATGTCAGAAATTCCCACATTTTCAAAGTGATTTTCTACTTTATATTCCCACCATGAATATATGAGAATTCTAGTTGCTCTACATTCTTGCCAACGTTTGGATAATCAGTCTTAATTTTAGCCATTTATAAGGTATGAAATGGTTTCTCATTGTGGTTTCATTTTGGATTTCCTTGGTGGCTAATGATGTTGAGTAGCTTTTCATACAGCTATTGATAATTAGTGTATTTTCTTTTGTGAATTTGTCTTCCAAGTTTTCTGCGTGTTTAAAAAATTGGTTATCTTTTTATTGGTGTGTAATATAGTCTGGATACAAGTTGTCAGATCAATGTGTTAAGAGTATTTTCTCCTAATTTGTAGTTTGTCTTGTTTTTTCCTTAATAGTGTATTTTGACAAAGTCTAAATAATCAAGTTTTTTCTTTAATAGATATGCCTTTTAGGGTGCCTGGGTGGATCAGTCTGTTGGGCATCCGAATTTGGCTCAGGTCATGATCTCGAGTTCATGGGATTGAGCCCTGTGTCGGGCTCCGTGCTGACAGCTCAGAGCCTGGAGCCTGCTTCAGATTCTGTGTCTCCCTCTCTCTGTGCCCCTCTCCCGCTCATGTTCTGTCTCTGTTTTTCTCAAAAATAAACAAACGTTAAAAAAATGAAAAAAAATAGATTATGCTTTTGAGTCGTAAGAAGCTCTGCCTATCCAAAAGTCATGAAAATAATTTCTTGTGCTTTCTTTTAGAAGTTTCATAGTCTTAGCCTTTACCTATAAGGCTATGATCCATCTTGAATTATTTTGCATGGTGTGAAGTAGGAGGTTAAAGTTCACTTTTAAAAATACATTTATCCAATTCCAACACCATTGTTTGGAAAAAAAACCCAAAAACGAAACACCTTTTCTTTGCTGCAGTGATTAGCCTTTGTGTCTTTATTCAGAATCCTTTGAACTTACATGTGTAGGTCTATTTCTGGACTCAATTCTGTTTCATTGATCTATTTGTTTCTCCTATGCCAGTGTCACAGTGTCTCTATTACCATAACTTTTGGAATCAAATAGTGTGAATCCTCCAACATTGTTTGGCCGGTCTGGTTCTTTTGTGTTTCAGGGTCTCAATTTCTATAAAAAGAAAGTCTTTTGGGATTTTGATTGGGATTGTGTTGCTCTGTAGATATATATAGGGAAAACTGATCTGTACCGATATTGAATGTGGTAGTTAGCCTCTCACATGGTTCCCATTGATCCCTGTCTGGTATTTGCACTGTTTCATAGGCCAACTTGCACATTGATTAGGGTTGATGTGTGTGATCAATAGGGTATGGGAAAAGTGATGGTATGTCACTTCTAAAATTAGGTTAAAAAAAGATACAGTGGCTTGTTACTGGTCTTTTCCTCATCACCCACTGTAGAAAAAACCAGATGCCATATTGTAGAGAGACCCAATGTCAAGACCGTGAAGGGTCTGAGTTTTTACCCTACTTGCAGGCTCTCAAGTTAGCTTACTACAGTTTCATGGGTGCTGATAAAAGACATGAGGCCCCTGGGTCAGATTGGAAAGACTGTCACAATTACAGGAGGAGTAGCTAGGGTTTTGGCATTTTTGCACCAGTTCCTTGAGTTCCATTTCGCACCTGGTAACGTGAAGAGGGCCAGATGACACCTACATATGCAGTGGGCTATGTTTCAGGAGAGGAACTTTGGACACGGGGAACCTGGATAGTTTTATTTTTTTTTGTTTTAAATGTTTATTTTGAGAGACAGCATGAACAAGGAGAGGGACAGAGAGAGAGAGAGGCAGAGGGAACAAGGGAGAGAGAATCCCAAGCATGGAACCTGATGTGGGACTTGATCTCATAAACCATGAGATCATGACCTGAGCTGAAATCCAGGGTCAAATGCTTAACCTACTGAGGCCACCCAGGCACCCCAAAACTGGATATTTTTAGATGTGCAGTAAGCATACCTGCTCTTTGCTTTGGAGGTGACTTTCTTTATCTTCTAAGTCCGTTCATTTTATAGATACCTTTGAAACATAGTTTAGAACAAAGGGCAGTCCATCCTCAGTTGCAAAATGTGCAGAAATGTAGGTCCCATGGATTATTGTCTCCTAACATCTACGTGACAAAGAACTGAGGCTTTCTGCCAATAGCCTTGAGTGACCTTAGAAGCAGATCCTCCTCTAGCCTCCAGTTGACTATTATTTATTTGACTACAGTCTCATCAGAGACCCTTGATCCAGACCCACCAGCTAAGCTGCTTCTGGATTCCTGACCCTTAGAAACTGAGATAATTTTGTTTCAGCTGTTAAGTTTTGGGATTGTTTCTTACACAGCGATGACTAATACAGTTGTATATCTCTCCTTTTATTTAGTTCATCTTTAACATGTGTTGTAAACGTGTGTGGAAGATCTCTACATCAACCTACTAAAATGGGTTTTTACATATTAATATGTTAACATATCAATCATATAATGTGATGTTATGTTAATGTGTTAATTTATATACATGTAATAAAAAGTAACATTTTGGGGCACCTGGGTGGCTCAGTCCATTAAGTGTCTGACTTCGGTTCAGGTCATGATCCTACTGCTTGTGAGTTGGAGCCCCGTGTTGGGCTCTGTGCTGACAGTTCAGAGCCTGGAGCCTGCTTCAGATTCTGTCTCTGTTTCTCTCCCCCTTGCCTGCTTGCGCTCTTTCTTAAATATAAATATTAAAAAAATCTTTTAGGGGCGCCTGGGTGGCTCAGTTGGTCAAGTGTCCAACTTTGGCTCAGGTCATGATCTCACAATTCGTGGGTTCGAGCCCTGCGTCAGGCCCTGTGCTGACAGTTCAGCGCCTGGAGCTTGCTTCAGATTCTGTGTCCGCACCCCTCCCCTGCTTGCATTCTGTCTCTCACTCTCTCAAAACTAAATAAAACATTAAAAATTTTTTTTTAGACAGTAACATTTTAATGTTCTCTGTAGAGATCTTGCATGTATTAAAAATCTTTTTGATGCTATTACAAATGAAATTTTGTAAATGTTCTTTGTATACAAAAATGCCATAGTTACTTTAAATTGAGTTCAGATTCGTTTAGTTCCAGGACTCTTTGTAGATTCCTTAGGACTTTCTTTACAAAAATAGTCAGATAATTTGTGAATAAGACCGTTTTATTCCTTCCTTTTCTCATCTTACAAGCTTTTTCTTTGTCTTGCCTTATTGCACCATCTCTCATTTTCAGTCTAATGTTAAAGAGCGATGGTGAGAATGGACATCCTTGTCTCGTTCCTGATCTTAAGGGAAAACATTGTCCTTCACCATAAAATAGGATGTCAGCAGTGGGTTTTTTTTGTAGATTAAAAGAAATCAGATGGAAGATACTCCCTGTTTTACTGAAACTTTTAAATTATGAATGGGTGTTAAATATTGTCACACTTCCACCCCCCACCCCTTTTTTTTTGTATTTAGTGAGATGATTGTATGGCTTTTATTCTTTATTCTGTTATTTATTTTGGTGAAATATATTTACTGATTTTTTTTTTCTAAAGGAAAGTTTTTTAATGTTTATTATTGAGAGACAGAGAGAAACAGAGCATGAGCAGGGGAGGGGCAGAGAGAAGAGGAGACACAGAATCCGAAGCAGGCTCCAGGCTCTGAGCTGTCAGCACAGAGCCCGACAGGCCTTGAACTCACAATCCGCAAGATCATGACCTGAGCCACCCAGGTGCCCCTATTTATTGATTTTTGAAAGTGATACCAATCTTGCATTTCTGGGATAACCTTACATGATCATGATGTTTTGTCCACTTACCTGTTTTTGGGTTTGTTTTGTTAAGGATGTCTGTGTTCTTGATAAATATGGTTTATGATGCTTTTTTTTTTTTTTTTAATTTTATTTTTGAGAGCAAGAGAGAGTGCGTGCCAGCAGGGAAGGGGCAGAGAGGGAGACCCAGAATCCTAATTAGGCTCCAGGCTCCCAGCTGTCAGCATAGAGCCTGGTGTGGGGCTCGAACTCACCAACTGTGAGATTATGACCTGAGCCAAAGTCAAGCAGTTTGTGGGTTATTTAAGTTACCAAATCTTTTGGCATATGGTTTATAATTTTCCATTGTGATCCTTTTAATGCCTGCAGGATTTGTCATGATTGGTCTTTTATTCCTGATGTTGGTAGTTTGTATTTTACTTTCTTCTGTTTTTCGTCATTCATGCTAGGGCTTAGCAATGTTATTTCTTTTCACAGCTTTTGGTTGGCTTCTGGTTTTATCTTGATAATTCCTTAATTCTTTCTTCTGTTGGTTTAATATTTTTTTCTGGCTTTTTTGAAAAAAAAATTTAAGCTTTATTTTTGAGGGGGGGGGAGAGAGAGAGAGAGAGAGAGAGAGAGGGAGAGGGAGAGGGAGAGGGAGAGGGAGGGAGGGAGGGAGGTAGAGAGAGGGAGGAGCAGAGAGAGGGAGACAGAATCCGAAGCAGGCTCCAGGCTCTGAGCTGTCAGCACAGAGTCCGACGCGGGGCTCGACCTCTGACCTGAGCTGAAGTCGGACGCCCAACTGACTGAGCCACCCAGGTGCCCCTTTTCTGGCTTTATGTCTAAATGTGGAAATTTAGACATTTAAACTTAAGACTTTGTGTTTAAATATAAGCACTTGAAGCTATCCTTTCTTCTCTAAGCATTGCTTAATTGCATGTTTAATGTTTACATATTGTATTTTCATTATCAGTTAAAAATATTTTCTAAATTTCTTTGTGATTTCTTTGACTCATGGAGTATTTAGAAACATGTTGCTTGATTTCCAGGTATTTTGAGTTTTCATAGATAGTTTCTTATAGTTGAATGCTAATGTGATTCTGTTGGGGTCAGAGAACATACTCTAAAATTTCTGCCTTTTGAAATTTGAGACTCATTTTATGATGCAGTATATGCTCTATGATACAGTTGGGTCAGATTGGTTAATAGTGTTTAAGTCATCTATATCATAATCAAAACTTTTTCTCTATATATAAAAAATATTTTAGGGGTGCCCATCCCCTGCTTGCACTCAGTCTCAAAATAAACAAACATAAAAATATTTAAAAAAAAATATTTAAAAATATGTAACATAAAAGGGACAGTAAAGGATGGGAGAAAAATACAGGTTAAAAAAATACAACACATAGCAAACAACAGACTTGATTAAAAAAATACAACACACGTAGCAAATAACAGACTTAAATTCAACCATATAAATATTGTTAAATACAATGTTTCCTAAAACTCCAAAGACAGAAATTGCTATATAAGTAGGTTTAATATCAAAAAAAACAAAATGAGGGGTTCCTGGATGGTCCAGTCGGTTGTGCATCCATCTCTTGATTTCGGCTCAGGTTATGATCTCTTGGTTGGTGGGGTCAAGCCCCCCAGCGCTGAGCCTGCTTGGGATTCTCTCTCTCCCTCTTCCCCTGTGTCTCTCTCCTCTGCCCCTCCCCCATGCATACACACACGGCCACATACACTCTCTCTCTCAAAATAAATACTTAAAGAAAAAAAATGAATGAGATCTTGGCCTTTTGCGACAACATGGATGCTAATAAGTTAAAGACAAATGCCAAATGATGTCTTTTATATGAGGAATCTAAAAAAAAATTAAACAGCAGAAACAAACCCATAAATACAGAGAACTGATGGCTGCCAGAGGGGTGGAGGGTGAGGGGATAGGCAAAATGGGTGAGGGAAACTGGGAGATACAGGCTTCCAGTTAAGGAATCATTAAGTCATAAGGATAAAAGGTACAGCATAGGGAATATAGTTTTTGGTACTGTAATAGTATTGTGACAGATGAACTATACTTGCAATGAGGATAGCATAACATAAACTTGCCATATAACTATATTGTACACTTGAAACTAATGTAACATTGTATGTTTACTATATCTCAATAAAAAAAGAAACATTTTTAAAAATGAAAAGAAAGTCCACTAAATATATGCTGTATATAAGAGATGCATTTTAAGAACAAAAACACAAGTCAGGTTAAAAGTGTAATAATGAAAATCATACATCATGAATGTAAATAGTAAACACAGGAGAAGTTGTGTACTTACATTAATAACAGAAAAAAATGTAACTTCAGGTGTGCCTGGGTGGCTCAGTTGGTTAAACATCTGACTTTGGCTCAGGTCACGATCTTGTGGTTTGTGAGTTTGAGTGTCTTCTCGGGCCCTGTGTCGACAGCTCAGAGCCTGGAGCCTGCTTCAGATTCTGTCTCGCTTTCTCTCTGCCCTTCCCTTGCTTATATTTTGTCTCTCTCTCAAAAATAAATAAACATTAAGAAAAATCTTTTTATTAAAAAAAGGGGGGTGGTTAACTTCAGTAAAGAATTATCAAAGGTAAAAAGGTCAATTCATCCAGAAGGCATACCAATACCAAATGAGAATCCACCTAATACCAGAGAGCCTGAGGCAAAAACTGCATTAAGGAAACACATGAAGCAAAAGCTGATTAAGTTATAGATATAAAAGTTATAGGAAGAAATGAACAAATCTACAATTATAGCTGGGAGTTATGATACCCCTCTCTTAACAAGTGAAATGGATATAAAATAACCTACAGAAATATAGATCAGAGATCAGCAAACTACAGGGCAGATCCTTGGCCCTCTGCCTGCCTTTATAAGTAAAGTTTTATTAGAACACTGCCATGCCTATTCATTTCCATATTGCCATGGCTGTTTTCACACTACAATAAGAGAATAGCCACTGCAAGGGCTATAATCCACAAAACCCAAAATATTTTTTTAAAGTTGTTTGGGAGAGAGAGAGACTGCAGGCAAGTGGAGGAGGGGCAGAGAAAGAGGGAGAGAGAATCCCAAGCAGGCTCCATGCTGTTAGTTCAGGGACCGATGTGGGCTTGAGCCAGCGAACTATGAGAACATGACCTGAGCTGAAATCAAGAGTCGTATGCTTAACTGAGCCACCCAGTTGCCCCTATTTTAAATCTTCTATTGGCTTTTTAAGCTAAACTGCTTTGTAATTTTTTAGTGGTTGCTCTAGGAATTACAGTATTCATGATTAACTTTTACATTTTATTTTGCACTAACATGCTATTTCATGTAAAATGAAAGAACTTTACAAAGTATAATTATATTTGACCTTTGTGCTGTTGGTGTGCTATTTTTTGCTTCAGCACAGTGCTATGTTTGCTTTAGTCACTGGTCTCTTGAAGAATTTCAGAGAAAATAAATGAGATAGTCCTTGGTATATACCTACATATTATTTCAGGTTTCTTTCTTTCTTTCTTTCTTTCTTTCTTTCTTTCTTTCTTTTTCTGTGTACATCTAAGTTTCGACTGACGTCATTTCCCTTCAGCTTGAACAACTTCCATTAACATTGCATAATGCATAAATCAATTGATAAAGTCTTGAGTCTTAGTTGAATATGTTTATGTTTTTTAAGAATATTTTTGCTGGAGGGGCGCCTGGGTGGCTCAGTCGGTTAAGCATCCGACTTTGGCTCAGGTCACGATCTCGCGGTCCATGAGTTCGAGCCCCGCGTCGGGCTCTGGGCTGATGGCTCAGAGCCTGGAGCCTGCTTCCGATTCTGTGTCTCCCTTTCTCTCTGCCCCTCCCCCGTTCATGCTCTGTCTCTCTCTGTCTCAAAAATAAATAAAAAAAAAAAAAAACGTTAAAGAAAATAAAAAAAAAAAAATATTTAAAAAAAGAATATTTTTGCTGGATATAGATTCTGGGTTGATAGTCTTTTTCTTTAATTACTTTAAAGATGTATATTTATTGTCTTTTGGTTTCCATTGTGTCTTCAATTTTCAATAATTTGATTTATATTTTTTCTTTTCCTTTTTTTTTCTGCTACTATGTTTAGAGTTAGCTGAGCTTATTAGATTTGTAATTTGATATTTTTCACCAAATGTGGGACATCTTAACCATTATTTAAAAATACGTTCCCTGTTCTGCTGTCTCCGCTCCATTTGAGATTCTTGTTATTCTGCTTAAAATTGTACTATAGGTCTCTGTTAACTTTTTAAAATCTTTTCCCCTCAGTTCTTTAGATTGAATAATTTCTACTGCTCTGTCTTCAAGGTCACTGACTCTTTTTTATGTTTTTTTTTAATTTGCTTTTAAGTATCCCTGCCCAAATCTTTTTTTTTTCTTTTCTTTCATTTTTCAGCTTTATTGAGCTGTAATTAACAAATAACATTTTGTAAATTTAAGGTGTACAGCATGATAGTTTGATACATGTATATATATGAAATGATTACTACAGTAAGGTTAGTTAACACATCCATCACCTCACATAGCTAACATTTTCTGTGTGTTGTGAAAACATTTAAGATTTATTCTTAGCAGCTTTCAATTATATAATATGTATGGGATTATTAACTATAGTCACCATGCTGTACGTGAGATTCTCAGAATTTATTCATTTTATAACTGAAAGTTTTTACTCTTCAACAAAGTCTCCCCATTTCTCCCACACCCCAGCCCCTTGCAACCACCAATTTACTCTCTATGAGAGTTCTCCTTTTTCAGATTTCACATATAAGTGAGACTATTTGGTATTTCTTTCTCTGATTCATTTCATTTCGCACAGTGCCTTCAGGTTGCATCCATGTTGTTGTAGATGGCAAGATTTCCTTCTTTTGCTTGACTGAATGAATGCATTTCATGATATACACATACATAAAATACATCTTTATCAAGTCATCATCAACTGATGGACATTTAGGTTTCCATGTCTTTGTTACTGTGAACATTGCTGCAGTGAACATGGGGGTGCTGATATTTTAAGCCCATTTTTAAATACTATACCCTTCAGTTCTAGTATTTCACTTGGTTCTTTTTTTTTAAACGATTTTTTTCTTTAAAAAAATTTTTTTTAATGTTTATTTTTGAGAGAGACAGAGACAGAGCATGAGAGGAGGAGGGGCAGAGAGAGAGGGAGACACAGAATCCAAAGCAGGCTCCAGGTTCTGAGCCATCAGCACAGAGCCTGACATGGGGCTCAAACCCACGAGCTGTGAGATCATGACCTGAGCTGAAGTCGGACACTTAACTGACTGAGCCACCCAGGCGCCCCTAAACGATTTTCATTTATCCAGTGAGATGTCCCATTGTGACCATATTCTTCATTAAGTTTTTCAACATATTTATAATAGCTGCCTTAGCATCCTTGCTTGTTAGTTCACTCTTCTGAATTATTTCATAGTGTTTTTCTCTTAACTGCTTCCTCCACCCCCCTTGACAGCACCTCATATTTTCCTGCTTATTTTCATGTCTAGAAAGTTGTAATCGTAGAGTGGACATTGTGGATGATATGCCATCTCTAAATTCTCTTTATCTTCCTTTGGGGAGCATGATTAAATTACTGGCTGATCATCTTGAACTTGTGGAGGCTTGGTCTTATACTTTAGTAAGATGGGTCTATAGAAAGCCTGAGGTGTTTTCTAACGCCTTGTAACTTGGTTGGATTCAAATTCCAAGCTCATGTCTCTGCAGTGGGAAGCAGCTGACATTGCTGCTGAATTCTTTCAGCTTTCCAGTTGTTTTCTGCTGGGCTCCTTGGAATCTTCTTTAAGCATATACAATTCAAGGTTTTTTTTTTTTGTTTTTTTTTTTTTTTAAAGAATTTGAAGAGTTTATATTAGTTTTTGAGGCTTCTCTTGCTATGGCTAACTCCTTTACTGAATTTCCTCTCTGAGTTTTCAGCCACTCTGTGGCCATGAACTTCAATAAAACTGCAGCTTTCTGCCTGAGGTATAGTGGACTTGTGTTATTGCAGGTGAGGAGTGCCCTTCGAAAAAAGCTGTATAAATTTGAACACTGTACTTCTTTTCTTTCAGTAGTCAAATTTCCCAATATCTACCTGCTCTTGGTTGCTTTGTTTTATCTTTGAGTCATTCTTAAAATTATTTTATCCAGAATTTAGGGGTACCTGATGGCTCAGTTGGTTAAGCGTCCAACTCTTGATTTTGGCTCAATTCATGATCTCACGGTTCCTGAATTTGAGCCCTTCATTGGGTTCCACCCTAATAACATAGAGCCTGCTTGAGATTTTCTCTCTCTCTGTCTCTGTCTCTCTCTCTCTGTTTCTCTGTCTCTCTCTGTGTGTCTCTGTCTCTCTCTGTCTCTTTCTGTCTCTCTCTGTCTCTTTCTGTCTCTCTCTGTCTCTTTCTGTCTCTCTCTGTCTCTGTCTCTCCCTCTCTCTCTGCCTCTCCACTGCTTGTAGCTTCTCTCTCTCAAGATAAATAAACTTTAAAGAAATATTTTCTACAGAATTTATAACTGACATCTGTGGAAGGGTTAGTTTTAGGAGTAGACAAAAGCTACTCCACCATTATTAGAATTCTTCACAAACTAATTTTCATTCATTTCAAATTAGGCCTTTAGGCATAGTTGCTTTTAACACACACCTTATTTTAGGATTACACATTTTTAGAGTGAGAGAAGTTTGCTCTTCAATTACATACACTTGGTCTAAATCAGTAATTTAGTGAAGAGTTGGGAGCTAAAGAATGTTTACAAAAGCTGGTGAAAGGGATTATATTAAAGCTATATTTCTACTGCTGTTCCTTCTTCCCCTTTTTAGCACAGACTTCATAGACAGCATTGGGGACACATAGGATCAGATAATAATGGGAAAAAAAGTCATTTTTCAATTGTCTTTGACCTTCTCTTAATATTTCTGCTTTGTGGAAAAAGTACTAAAATGTAAATGTTTCAGCTGCTTCAGTCTTCAAAATTTGTGTTCATGATTGGGCTGTTGGATATCTATTTATGTTTAAATGTTTAGCTAGGTACCAGCTCAGGTCCAGAGGACCCTTTAGATTCATTCTACAAAAATTTGCCTTTAAACAGATTAAAAAAGAAAAAAGTGTGTGTAAGAGGGAACTGAATGGATTGGTTTAGAGATGGCACATACGTCTTCTAAGAGATTTATTGTTTTGTGCTTTCAACACACATCTAAGGTTAACATTAATGTAGTCTAAAAATACTAGTACATTAAGGTGTTGTTGATTTTTAGTTTTCTTGAATTTGGACAGCATCTATTTTGTTATTTTAATATGAATATAACTATAAGAAGGTAGATTTTATTTTCTTTTCTTTTGAGAGAGAGCACAAGCTGGGGAGGGGCAGAGGGAGAGGGAGAATCAGAAGCAGGTTGTCTGCACCGTCAGCACAGAGCCCAGTGTGGGGCTTGATCCCATGAATTGCAAGATCATGACCGGAGCTGAAATCAAGAGTCTGCCGCCTGCATCTCAGGTGTCCCAAAAAGGTAGATTTTAAATTTGAAGTTGCTCCTTTAGAAAGTAAATGCATTTGAAACTTAATGTTCTTCAGTTAAATTCTAAAGTATTTTTGCTGATAGAAGGAAAGTGAGGTACATGATAACCCCCAATATATGATAGTTATTTTTGCTGATAGAAGGAAAGTGAGGTACATGATAACCCCCAATATATGATAGATATTTTTCTTTTTAGTTGGGTGTAAGATGAGGTGGAGAAGAGAAGGGTGGACACATTCAGCCCTTTCTACAGTAGTCTAATCCTAAATAACATTTCCATCTTTATTAATTAGAGTTTGATTAGAGAAGTAAAATTATTGTAGTGATTGATTTTTTTTTTTTTTTTTTTTTTTTTTTTTTTTTTTTTTTTTTTTTTTTTAATGAATTGTGGGATCTAGGTATACACTCCTGAGTGTGGTGCTAGGCTTAAGTCAGTAGGGATGACATGTGGGAAGGGAAGATAGACATTAAGTTGGGGGAAGTAAGGTTAAACTGAAACATGCAAAGATCACTTGGAACTTATGGAAATAGCTGGAACCTGTAAGCCCAAATTTCAACCTTCATTGCTCTCTCATTGCTTCCAAACCTGCAACTTTGATGATGTGCATAATTAGTAGGTATGGCACACCACAACTTTCAGGAAGTATGGCACAGTCTCAACTTCCAGTTTCATCATTGCTGCATCCCTAGGTGGAAACTAAGATCCGTTGTGGAGCTGCACACAACCTGCCCTAGTATTACTTGGAAAAATGAAGAAGGAGATCTAACAGGAGCTAGGGGAGCTGTGGGCCCAGTTGCTGCCTCATGCCAACGACTGTGGGCCCAAAGATCCATGACAATGTGTGAGAACTGCAAAACTACCTGACTTCACGTTGAAGTTCTACATATGGCTGTTTCTTCACTTTTATTTTCTAAATTTCATGGGAATGTCTTTTGAGGCCAACCCTAACTTGCAACCATGCAAGGAGTGGAATTTGGAGAAATGTAGTTCCGGCCTAGCTAAGATGACAATAAAAAGCCATCATAGTCCATTCTTTGACACCATGGCACCTATAGACCCCTCTTTTAATTATATTTAACTTACAAAGACAATTGGAAAATTATGCTTTTGATGAACATAATGCAACTATCCTTTGTCCAACTGATAACATACGAATATTCTTCCTAAGATAGGAAAGAAAATTCCTTTATCCATAGTTGGGTTCATTTTTTTTTTCTGCTTAAGTCACATTTTCTACTTAATGTCCTGTAACTTAAATATTGATATGAAATTAACTACTATTAGATGGTTGTAGAAAGGAAGACAAAAAAGTATGTATATATATATATATATATATATATATATATATATATATATATACTGATTTCTTATATCAAAACAAATAGTAGAATGTTCATTTCTGCAACTAGTCATGCAGTTGTAGTTGCTATCTATAATTGCCTTCTCCTGCTGTCATTCCACATTCCTTGTGTTCTTGGCAAGTACCTCAGCTGGTTGTGGTTGCTTGCCTGGTAGGGTGACTCAAACCTTTATTCCTTAAGGGTCTGTGTCATTAGCATTCTTGCCTGGATTGTTTCTACTGACTTTAATCACATTACATGGAAATACTAAGTGGTGTCCCAGAGGAACTCCTGCATTTCAGACATACTTTTTCTTAGCCCCTCTTGTGTAGTAGCAACGTAGTTTTCTCTTCATAGTAAGATCAGTCACCACAGTCAGTTCCGTAACCTCTTCCTTTGTTGATTCATTGGCATGAAAAGCCCAAAGTGGCTGAGTGGTGGTCTCAACTTCCAGGTTAATCATTGCTGCATCCCTAGGTGGAAACTAAGATCCACCGAGGGAACTATATGGGCATAGATGTATATATAGGTGGGTAGATGATATGGTGTGTTGTATGTCAGTGAATTGGGAAGCAAAGTGCATCAGGTAAGAGTGAGAATGAGTTAATAAAAAATAAGTACATTTTGTAAAACACAGAGAATTGATCAGGATATCCTGTACACAAATATTTATTTACATTGAAAGAAGTATAAATATATCAAGGAAAGTATATGTAGTTTTTCTTTTTTGTTATCTAATACTTAATGGACAGGTGGTATTAGTAATTTGGTTCTAATTCCAGTGTACTTTTTGGATATTTTACTTGAAGGAGAAAACAAAAATTAAAATTAGTATTTTGAGCTTTTATAAATTTTCAGTAATATGAAATAGTGAGCATATGTGGTTTCTGTCTTTTGCACAAAGGAAAATGGTATAGTAGCATTGCATGTCTACTTTGAAACTGAGGAAGTTATATAATGTAAGTAGGAGGGTGAGCTTGGATCCAGACTGCCTGGCTTTAAATCCTAGCTCTTCTGCTTACCATGAATTTTGATTAGTTATTGCTCTGCAACAACCCAAACCCCTGCCAAAACAAAAACAAAAACTGGTGGTTAAAACGAATGTATATTATTACTCATGCATCTATGGATTAGATGGATGGTTCTGATCATCAGGGCTAGATTTGGCTTATTTCATCTGGAATTGCTCCTATATCTGCAATCACTTGGCAGGTTGGTGGTGGGGGTGCTGCTCTAGGGTGGCTTCTCACATTTGTGGCGGTTTACTGGCTCTCTTATGGGGGGGTGGGTGACTGAGGCACATGTCTCTTATCATTCATCAGTGAAGTCTGGGCTTGTTCATACATGGTGGTGGCAGGATTCTAAGAGAGGTAGTAGAAACATGCAAGATCTCTTGAGGATTACACATGGAACTGGCACGTCACTTCTGACTTTATTTGGCCAAGTTCATTGGCCAAGGCAAATCAGGAGGTCAGTCAAAATTCAAGATGTGGGGAAATCAACTCTTATCTTCTTATAGGAGGAGCCAGGGTCATATTGCAGGGGGTATGGATACTAGGAGGGCTGGAGAATTTGGGCCATTTTATAATCATTCTGCCATACAGCGTGATCTTGCACAGTCTCTTCATCTCTCTAAACCTGTTTCCTAACCTGTAAAAATGGTTAGGAGAGTCACTATATTTTCTGAGATGATTTTGAAGATTAGAGAACTTCTGTAAAGTGCTTATGGTAGTATCTTGATATACCAAGTTTTTTTGTTTGTTTGCTTGCTTGTTTGTTTTCCTTTAAAATCTTAAAATACTTGCCTTTGAAAGCCAGTACAGTGTTTAAAAATGTGGGCTCTGGAACTGTGTTGGAGTCCTTGCCCCACCCCTTCCTGGCTTTTAGCCTTGGGCAGATTACTTAACTTTTTTGTGCCTCACTTTCTAGGAAAGATTACTTATTTTGCAGGGTTGGTGAGGATCAAATGAATTAATACACAATAAGTGTTTAGAACTGTGAGCACTGTATAGGTACTCAGTGTGTTGTTATTCCTCCTCCTATTATTACAGTGTGCTGCCTTTAATCCAAACCTTTTAAAACCTTATTGAAAAGTTTAGATCAGGCTGAAATTAGCATCCTTTCTTGTTTAAACCCATCTAATTTTTTAATGAAGCAGTTTTAACCTTTATGGTTGGTTTGCTAATATAATTATGAATTTTAGTGATGTGAATTCATTACGTAGAAACATTTCAGTTTGGAGTAAAACTGTCCTTCCTGTAGTATTTTGTCTTTTATTTACTTGCTTTTTAATCTTCTTTCTAAGCTTTTCCTGCATGTCACTTATTTCCATGGCTTCCATTCTGTGTTGGTTACCCCCACATTAACGTTTCAGGTTTAACTTTCAGTTCTGATTTTCATTCATTAACGAATTTTTTTTTCTTCTCTCCAGTGAGTCATTAAATTTACTTTTTTTCTTTTCTCCCACCCTTCTCCTCCTTTATGCTTGTTACTTTTCATTTGGTCCAGGTCCCTTTTCCTTTATGCTTGTGGCTTTTAGTTTAGTCCAAGTCCTCATTTATTTCCTTAAATTAGTAGACTCCTAACCAGTTTCTCAACTCCAATATTCTACTCCATCCTCCAGGAACTGTCAAGATAATTTATGTAAAAGATGTTTGATTATTTCATTTCCTTGGTTAAAATTTCTTTTTTAAACTTCCCGTGCTTGCAAGAAAAAAATAAATTTGAGCATCCAAGGTTCTTGATGAATCTGCCTCTGCTTCCCTTTTCAGCAGAATTTTTAGTTCACAGTAGAATTACTTAGTCCTGGCTATATGAGATTATTGAGGACTGTCAAAATCTCTTGCACTTTGTGCTTTTAATTTCATCCGAAATCCTCTGCCTAGGTTTGTTCTGTTGGCAGACTTTCAGATTGTGCATTTTTATTTTTTTTATTATTTAAAAAAAATTTTTTTTTTTAACGTTTATTTATTTTTGAGACAGAGAGAGACAGAGCATGAACGGGGGAGGGTCAGAGAGAGGGAGACACAGAATCTGAAACAGGCTCCAGGCTCTGAGCTGTCAGCACAGAGCCCGACGTGGGGCTTGAACTCATGGACCGCGAGATCATGACCTGAGCTGAAGTCGGCCGCTTAACCGACTGAGCCACCCAGGCGCCCCCAGATTGTGCATTTTTAAAAAGATTTAGCTCAAGTGTGATTTCTCAAGGAGGGTTTCCTTATCCCTACTACCCATTTTCAGACATCTGATTCTTTGCCTGGTCTGGTGTATGCTTTTATTATAGCATTTATCACATTGGTGTTTTTAAACATCTTTGTTTAGGTATGATTCATATGACATACAATTCATTGAAGCGTGCAGCTCAGTGGTTTAGTATATTTATAGTTTTGCATCTATTACCACAGTCAATTTTAGAACATTTTCATTATTTTAGAAGGAAACCCACACCTCTTCACAAGTACCTCCTAACATCCCTTTCCTTCTATAATCACTAATCTATTTTGTCTCTATAGATCTGCTTATTCTGTGTATTTCATATTAATGGAATCATTTAATGTTTGGTCCTTAGTAATTGGCAGCTTTTATTTAGCATAATGTTTTCAGTTAGTCTGTGTTGTAGTGTATAGCAGTATTTTTTTTTTTTTAATTGCCAGATGTTTCATTGTGTGCTATATTTTGTTCACTAGTTGCTGGGCATTTGGGTGGTTTCCACTTTTTAGCTATTATGAGTAGTGCTATTGTAAGCATTTGGGTACACGTTTATGTGCAAACATGTTTTTGTTTCTCTTGGGTATGTACCTAGGAATGGAATTGCTGGATGCTGTGGTAACTGTTTCACTATTTGGGGAAATGCTAGACTGTTTTCCAATGTTGTTGCACCATTTTACATTCCCACTATTAGTGTGTGAAGGTTTCAAATTTTCTACATCCTTACCTACACCCGTTATTGTCATTCTTTTGATTGTAGATATGCTGCGAGTGTCATCTGGTATCTCATTATGGTTTTGATTCTTTATTTTGTGATGGCTAATGATGATTAGCATTTTTTCATGTGTGTATTAACTATTTGTATATTTCATTTGAAAAACTATTAATATCCTTTTGTCCATTTTAAAATTGGGTTCTTTTTATTAGTGTAGCAGTTTTCTAGATACAAGTCTCTTATCAAATATAGGTGTTTTTGTTTTGCATTTTCTGTCATTCTTTTTGGTTGTTTTCACTTTCTTGATGTTCTCCTTTTAAACATGTTTTTTTTTTCTTTTTCTTCTTTTTTTTCCTTTTTGCTGTAAATTCCTAATTCTTACTGTATTTGAAGTTAAGCCCAGTCTCTCTCTCTCTCTATCTCTCTCTCCTGTGTTGTCGTAGTCTTGGTACTTGAAGGGCTCCAGCATAAGTTACTGTGGCATAAAAATTATTTTGGGAAGGTACTTGAGTACCCGAAATCTTTTATCTGCCAAAGAACAGAGCCTCTTCAAAGAACTCAGTTGTCATAAATTCTCTCTGCCCAGGAGCAGCCTTGGAAGACTCACTCTTCTTACTGGTGATGAGAAGTCTCCATACCACACCTAAACAGACATTGTCACAAAACTACCATATCTCCTATCCTGTTCTCCTAAGGGCCCATTTATTTTTCCAGAAAATGATTTGTTTTCCTGTAAGTGCCCTTCCCCCTTTCCCCTATTAAAGCTGGTATGTAAGCCATAGATTCTAAACACCTTCTTGAGTCACACTTTATTTGTGAACTACTATATATACACACGAATAAAAATCTGTCTTCTCTCTAGCTAATCTGATGTAGGAGAGGGAAAAAAAATACATTTTCTTTATCCATCCTAGGTTTATTAGCTGGGACCATACAATTTAACTGACAAAAGACAGAATAATAAGAGAAAAACAGAAGTTTATTCATTTGTGCATTGTGCATACACATGGGAATACTCATTGATGAGTAACTCAAAAGGGTGGTTAGAACTTGGGCTTATGCAACATCTTAACAACAGAACAATACTTTTTTTTTTTTTTTTTAAGAGAAGGACAAGACAAAAAGGACTTTGAGCTTCTAAGGGTGGCAAATTGTGGGAAATTATATATATATATGGGGGAACTAATGGAACATAAGTGTTAGTAAAGTTGAATTTGAGATATAATCATGTACACCCAAAACTGATTATATAACATGATTTAATATTTGTATTGCAAAATGATCATAATAAATCTAGTTAACATCCATTACATGTAGTTACACTTATTTTTCTTGTGGTAAAATCTTCTAAGATTTACTCTCTTAGCAACTATTTAAATATACATTGCATTATTATTAACTGTAATCACTGTGCTGTATATTACATCCCAAGACTTAGTCATCTTATAACTGGAAGTTTGTACTTTTGACCACCTTTACCCATTTCATCCATTCCTCAACCTTTGGCCGCTGGCAAACATCAGTGTGTTTTCTGTATCTATGAATTCAGCTTTTGTTTTTGTTTTTATTTTTTGTTTTAAAATTTTTTAATGTTCACTTTTGAGAGAGGGACAGAGTGCAAGTGGGGGAGAGGCAAAGAGAGAGGGAGACACAATCTGAAGCAGGCTCTAGGATCAGAGCTGTCAGCACAGAGCTGGATATGGGGCTCAAACTCAAACTACAAGGTCATGTCCTGAGCCTAAATCGGATGCTTAACTGACTGAGCCACCCAGGTGCCTCTGTTTCTGTTTTTGTTTTTAAAGTTAACTTATTTTGAGAGAGATGCTAGAGCTGGAGAGGGCAGAGGGAGAGGGTCTTGGATATCTAGTTAGGTTCTATAGGTGTTCCTTACAATATGCTTTTTGATTTTAAATTAAATTTTTACTTGCTTTGGTTGGTATATGGATATCATACTTTTTGCGTACTAATCTGCCCATCTTGCTAGACTTTAGTTTCCCAATATTAAAAAAAAATTTTTTTTTTTAAGAGTGTGCAAGCAGAGGAGAGATCAGAGGGCAGAGGGAGAGAGCAAAAATCTCAAGCAAGCTCAGTGCAAAGCCTCACATGGGGCTCGATCTCACAACCCTCAGGTCTCACAACCTGAGCTGAAATCAAGAGTTGGATGCTCAACAGACTGAACCACCCAGGCACCCCAATATATTGCTATTTTTGAGTTTCAGTACAGCCAACTGCATTATCTGGAAATAACAAGATAGTGGTTTTTTCCTAATCCTTATACCACTGGTTTCTTTTTCTCAGTGCACTGGCTAGAATCTTCTGGTAAATATTAAAAAGTGGTAGTGATAGTGGGATTCTGTTTGTTTTGGCTTTAGAGGGTATGCTTGATAAGTTTCACCAATAAGAATGATGTTTGTTGTTGGTTTTGGGTAGATAACCTTTATCAGGTAAGCATATTTTCTTTGTGCCATTTTTAGCAAATGGGTACTGGTTTCTGCCTCTATTGAGATAGTTTTCTTACTTCAATTTGTTGATATGGTGAATTGAATTGTATTGATTTTTTTCTGGTTATTAACCAACCTTGGCATTATTAAGGTAACTCAGACTTGGTCATGATATAGCTACACTGTCCAACGTAGTTATAGCTACACTGTCCAGTGTATTAAGCAGTAGCTACATGTAGCACTTGAAATTCATGAAAGTTAAATAAAATCCAGTTTCCCAGGTATACCAACCTCATCATTTCAAGTGTTAATTGTAGCTAGTGGCTATCATATTGGAGAGTGCAAAATACACATTTCAATTATTGTGGAAGGTTCTGTTGGGCATTGTTGTGATACAGTTGTCATTTAAATATATTGCTGGAGTTATTTGGCTAATCCATGTATATATGTTTGTTTATGCATCTGTAATCATGCCAAAATTGTATTAGTTAAAAAACAAAATTGTATTAGTTTCATAGAAAGAGATGGAAGGTAGTCTCTTTACTTCTGTTCTCTGGAAGAGTTTGTGTAATATGTAACCCTTTCTGGTCTTCGAAAATTTGAAACATCTCATTAAGCCTAATGTCTCTTTGTGGGAAGACTTTAATTATTTTCTCTAATGATAACTGATCTTTTCAGATTTTTGGGTTTCTTCTAGAATAAGTGTTTGTTACTCATATTTGTTTAGGAAATCATCTGAGTTATCAGATTTATTGCCGTGAAACAGGAGTCCTTAAACTGTTGCCTGCAGGTTGCTGCCTCCTTTTGGTAAATAAAGTTCTGCTGTAATACAGCCATGCCCATTCATAAGTTGTTGGTAGTTGCTTTAGTGCTATAAATGCAGAGTTGAGTAATTATGATGGAAGGTATGAGCAAAAACATTAAACTGTCTAGTCCTTTAAGAAAACGGTAGCCAATCCTTGGCTTAAAGTATTCTTTATTGTCCTATCTATCAGTGCATGCTTAAATCTTTGTAGTTACATTTCTTTTTTTATTCCTAATATTAATAGTCATTACTCTTTTCTTGATAAGTCTTGTCAGAGATTTACCACATTTTGATTGTTTAAATGTATTCTCCTAATTAATTAGTTTCGGTTCTTTATTATCTTCTTTCTTAATTCTTTGGGAACTTTCGTATTGTCTTTTGGTTTCCTAAATTTCATGCTTAGTTTACTTATTTTGAGGCTTTTTTCAGTATAACATATAAGGCTCTTTCTTTTTTGTGTTACTATCCCTAATTCTATCAAGTTTTATGTTCATTATCTTGTATCACTCAGTTATATTACTTGTGAGCTTTTTGTAACATATGGAAATACTTATCTTTCTGTTTTCTACTAATTTAATTACATTTTAGTTATATAGGTGTGGTGGGTGAGATTTGGATTCTTTTAAATTTTTTGGGACATGCATTATATATCAGATTGTTCTGACATTGTAAATGTTTGTGTCCTTGATAAGATTATGTAAGGATGCAGGGTTGAATGACTCACAAATTAAGCTTGTCTTATTTCCGTCTTCTATATCTTTACTAATTTTTCTAGTGTATAACCTATCAATGTGGAAAAAAGTATGTTAAATCTCTTGTGTCGTGGTGATTTTATTCCTGTGGTTTTATCAATTTTTGCTGTATTTTCATCTTATTTAATAGCTTACATAAACTTAAAATTATTTTTGTGGTGATTTGAATCCTTTAATCATTTTGTGATGACTTTTTTATGTCATAATTCTTTGTGTGTTAAAATTTGGTCTGATAAGAATGTAGGCACCTACTTTATTATTTTTCTTACAGTTCTTGTTTTTTACTTGGCCTTTTTTCTCTTTGCCGTTTTTCTTTTTAAAAGATTATTTTCATTTTACTGCAGTCCCTTTTTTCTTTTTTTTTAAAGCTTTTTAATTGAGTAAATTTAACATCTGGCATTTTGCAAGTTTAAGGTGTACCTTGTGTTATTTTGATATGCTTATATGCTGTAATATGATTGCCAAAGTAGCCAAATTTATCATAGTGCATATAGTAGAAGATTATTGTTTGTATTCATTATGCTGTGCATTAATTAGATCTCTATGTGTTATTTACTACTCATTGAAAATTTGTATCTTTAAACACTATTGATCTTACCTCCTCCATCCCCTAAAAATAAAAATTTCACTCTATGTTTTACAAGTTTAACTTTTTTGGATTCCACATACATGTGGTATCATATGTACTTGTTTTTCTTTGTTCACCTTATCTCACTTAACATAATGTGCTCTGGGGCCATCCATGTTGTTGCACATGACAGGATATCCTCCTTTCTCATGGCTGAATATAGTTCCTTATGCATATGTACCTTTTTTTTTTTTTTAATCCATTCTTCCATTGATGGGCATTTGAATTGTTTCCGTATCTGGGCTATTGTGAATAATGCCGTGATAAACACAGGAGTGCATATATCTTCTCAAAATCGTGTTTTCATTTCCTTTGGGTATATACCCAGAAGTAGAATTGCTAGATCATAATGCTAGCTCTATTTTAAATTTTTGAGGAACCTTCATATTTTCCATGGTGGTTGGACCAGTTTACATTCTCACTGGTGCTATATAAGGATTCTCTTGACCACATCCTCACTAGCACCTGTTTTCTCTTGATAATAGCAATTCTAACAGGTGTGAGGTGATATCACATTGTGATTTTTGATTTGCGTTTCCCTGATGATTAGCATGACGAGCATTCTTTCATGTATTTTTCACTGGCCATTTTGATGTCCTCTTTGGAACAATGTTTAGTTCTTCTGCCTTTTTAAAAATTAGATTATTATTACTATTATTTTTTAAAGTTTATAAATGTTTATTTTGAGAGAGAGGGAGTGTGGGAGGGGCAAAGAGAGGGAGAGAGAGAATCTCAAGCAGGCACTGTGCAGTCAGTGTGGAGCCTGACATAGGTTCGAACTTACGAACTGTGAGATCATGACCTGAGCCAACACCAGGAGTTGGGTGCTTAACCGATTGAGCAGATTTTATTTTTTTTTATTATTGACTGAGCTTTTCATATACTTTTATGTTGATCCCTCATCTGATATATGGTTTGCCAGAATTTTCTCCCATTGTGTAGGTTTTTTGTTGTTGTTAATTGCTCTTTTTCTGTGTAGATGCTTTTGAATTTGATGTAGTCCCACTTGTTGAGTTTTGCTTTTATTTTGGCTTATGATGTCATGCCCAGAATTTATTGACAAGACCAATACCTGCAAGCTTTTTATCTGCATTTTCTTGTAGGAGGTTTATGGTGTCAGGTCTTATGTTTAAGTGTTTGATTCATTTTGGGTTAATTATTGTGAGTGGTGTGAAATAAGGGTCCAATTTCATTGTTCTGCATGTGTTGCTGTAGTTTTCCCAGCACCATTTGTTGAAGAGACTATCCTTTTCTCCATCGGATATTCTTGGCTCTCTTGTTGATTGTTAGTTGATCATATATGCCTGGATTTAATTCTGGGCTCTCATTCTGTTTGATTGGTTGAGGTATCTGTTTTTGTTTTTGTGTTGTACTGTAGTTTGAAACCTGGAAGCATTGTGTGTGTGTGTGTGTGTGTGTGTTTGTTTGTTTTCAGGATTGCTTGGGCTATTTGGTGTCTTTAGTGGTTTCATACAAATTTTAAGTTATTTCTTCTATTTCTGTGAAGATTGCATTTGGTATTTTGATTGTGGGGGCAGGTCGTGTTGACTCTGTAGATACCTTTGGGTAATATGGCTATTTTAACAGTATTAATTCTTCTGACCCATGAATATGGGATGTCTTACTCATTGTGTCTTCTTCGATTTCTTTCAGTGGTGTCGTGTAATTTTTGTTGTACAAGTCTTTGGCTTCCTTGGTTAACATTATTTCTAAGCATTTTATTGTTTTTGATACTATTTAAATTTGATAGTTTTGTTTCTTTCATAGTTACTTCATCATTAGTATATAAAGGAGTGCAGCTGATTTCAGTGTGTTGATTTTTTTTTTTTTATGGTGTCATTTTCCTGAAATCATTGCTTAATTTTCAGAGTTTTTTTGATGGATTCTTTGGCATTTTTCCATGTATAATTGATCCTTGAACATTATAAGGTTTAGGGATGCTGACCCACTGTACAATCAAAAATCTGTGTATAACTTATGACTCCCCCAAAACTTTACTACTAATAGCCTACTGTTGGCTGGAAACCTTACCAGTAACATAAACAGTCAATTAACATATATTGTGTATGTTTACATGTATAATATTGGTATATTCTTAGAGTAAGCTAGAGAAGAAATGTTATTAAAATCATAAGGAAGAGAAAATATATTTATGATACTGTACGTACTGAGAAAAATCCACATATAAATGGACCTGGGCAGTTCAAACCTGAAGTTGTTCAAGGGTCAGCTGTATAAGATCATACCGTCAGCAAATGGTGACAGTTTTACTTCTCTCAGATTTGATTGCCTTTTATTTCTTTGTCTTGGTTAGTTGCTCTAGCTGGGACTTCCAGTGTTATATTGAGTAGGAATGGTGAGAGCAGTCATTCTTGTTTTTGATCTTATAGGAAAACACTTTGAAGTTTTCTCCATTGAATATAATGTTAGCTGTGGTTTTGTCTTATGGCCTTTATTATGTTGAGGTATGTTCCTTCTATACCTTATCTGTTAAGGGTTTTTATCATGGAAGGATGTTGTATTTTGTCAAATGCTTTTTCTGTGTCTATTCACATGATCATGTGATTTTTGTCTTTTATTGACAGGTGATATATGTATTGATATGTGTATGTTGAACCATCTTTGCATCTCAGGGATGAATTACACTTTGTCGTGCTTGATTATCTGATGTGCTCTTGAATTCAGTTTGCTAATATTTTGTTGAGAGTTTTTCTATCTATATTCATTAGGGATATTGGTCTATAGTTGTCTTGTAGTACTTGTATGGTTTTGGTAGGAGTATAATACTGGCTTCATAGAATGAGTTTGGAAGTATTCCCTCTGCCTTGATATTTTGGAAGAGCTTGGTGTTAATTCTTTAAATGTTTGGTAGAATTCTCCAGTGAAGTCTTCTGGTCCAGGAGTTAACTGTGTAGGGAGTTTTTGTGATTACTTATTAAATTTCTTTATTTGATCTGTTCAGAATTTCTATTTTTTCTGATTCAGTCTTGGTAGGTTGTTTATTTCTAGAAATGTATCCATTTCTTCCAGGTTTTGTAGTTTGTTGGTGTATAGTTATTTTGCTACTGGTCATTTACAGTTTTATTTTTGTAGTATCAGTTGTAGTATCTCCTCTTTCATTCCTGATTTTATTTATTTGTGTTTTCTCTTTTTTCTTGGTTTAGCTATAGGTTTGTCAATTTTGTTTATCTTTTTGAAGAATGAGTTATTAGTTTTTGTTTATCTTTTCTATTTTTTTTTTGGTCTCTCATTTATTTCCACTCTAATCTTTATTATTTCCTTCTTTTCACGACTTTGGGCTTAATTAGTTCTTCAGTTACTTGAGATGTAAAGTTAGGTTGTTTGAGATCTGATTTCTTAATATATACATTTATTGCTATACATTTTCCTCTTGAGAGCTGCTTTTGCTGCATCCTACAATATTGATATGATGTTTTTCCATTTGCATTTGTTTCCAGATATTTTATTTCCATTTTGATGTTGTCGTGGACCCAGTGTTTGTTTAGAAGTGTGGTGTTTAGTTTCCACATATTTATAGATCTTACTGATTTTTTCTTGTTGATTTCCAGTTTTATACTTTTGTGTTGAGAAAAGACAGTTGGTATGATTTTAGTCTTAAATTTGCTCAGATTCGTTTTGTGGCCTGTCATATGTTCTGTCCTAGAGAATGTCCCCCGTGCAATTGAGAAGAATATGTATTCTGCTCCTGTTGAATATATATGTTAAGTCCATTTGTTCTTAAAGTGTGGTTCAGTTTCAGTGTTTATTTGTTTATTTTCTGTCTGCGATATCTTTCTGTTGCTGATAGTGGGGTATTTAAGTCCCCTACTATTACTGTATTGTTGTGTATTTCTCTCTTAAGATCTGTTAGTATTTGCCTGATATATTTTGGTGGTTGGATGTTGAGGATGTATATTTTTATGATTGTATATTATTGATCTTTTTAGCATAATCTAATGCCTTTTTTTTTTTTTTTTTTTTTGGTTGCTTGTTAACCTTTTGTGGCTTGAAGTCTTTTGTCTGATGTATATATATATGGCTGTGTCTACCTTTTGGTTACTGTTTGGAATACCATTATCCATCCTTTTGCTTTGAGCCTATGTGTGTTGTTAGAGCTGAGATGAATCTCCTGTAGACAGGATATAGTTGAGTCTTGTTTTTTTAATCTATCCAGCCACTCCGTACCTTTTGGTTGGTAAGTTCAATCCATTTATATTTAGGGTGATTATTGATATGTAAGGATTTACAGCTGTCACTTTATCTTTTGTCTTTTGGTTATTTTGTCTCTTTATTGTTTCTTTTTTCTACTGTTTATCTACCTTTGTATATTGGTAGTTTTCCATGGTAATTTGCTCAGTCTCCCCCCCCCCCCCCCCCCCGTTTTTTTTCTTTCTTTCTTTTTAAATGATTTGTGTCTCTGCTGTAGATTTTACTTAGTGGTTACCATGAGGTTTACATAAAATATTTCATAGATAAAATAGTCTTTCTGTTGGTAGTTTATCTTCATTTACCTATAAAGCTGTTCCATTCTTTTGTTCTTCCTTGATATTTTTGATGTCATAAATTATCTTTTTTAAAATTTTTTGTTTATTTATTTTTGAGAGAGCGGGAGACAGAGTGCAAGCAGGGGAGGCACAGAGAGAGAGGGAGACACAGAATCCAAAGCAGGCTTCAGGCTCTGAGCTGTCAGCATGGGGCTCGAACCCGTGAACTGTGAGATCATGACCTGAGCTGAAGTTGGAGGCTTAACCGACTGAGCCATCCAGGTGTCCCCCTGATATGCTTGATTTTCAATGAAACCTAATGCATTCCTTATTTATTGAGTTCTCTATCTTTAGAACTGTGTAGTTCTTTTCAGAATTTCTCTTCACTAAGGTACTCCTTATGTTCATAAATTTTATTCCTGAGATCATTGTATTGCCTTCCTGAGTTTTCTTTTAGCTCATTGAACTTCTTCACGAAGCTATTTTGAGTTCTTTATTAGTTAGATGGCAGTGTTTTGTGTTTTTGTATTTAGTTGCTGGAAAGTTTTCATTTTCTTTTGTGATATCATATTATCATGATTTTTTATAGTGTTTGATTAAAAAGTGCTTCTGCCTGTATTGGAAGTAGTGAACATCTTTCTTATTTACTTAAAGCTTTATTTCCTTTCATTCTGAAAAGTTCAATAGGTTGGTAATTAGGAGCCTTCTTGTTTTTCAGTAGGTAGTGCTGTAGCACAAGTTTTTGGTGTCTCTGACCAGGGCTTACTTGCCACTATGTTTGTGAGTATTGGTATAAAAACAAAAACAAAAACAAAAAAAACTGCCAGAGAGAAAAAGCATGGTGGCAGATTTGGGGGAGGTGTGTGCTTAGCACTTGGGGCTTTGGGTTTGCCCACAGTCCAGTAGCGGGGAATCCTTAAATGTTGGGGGGGGGGGGGGGGGGGGGGGGCTCTTACACGGTGAGTCCTGATCGGCTTACCAGAATCCTGGGGTAGACAGTAGAAAATGATTTTCTGAAGTTCTTTGCCTGCTTCCTTTTACCCTTCCCTCCCCGTAGTCACTGTGGTTTCTTCTCAGAGAAAGCAGTGGGTCTTTCCAGCTGCAGCATGCATGGCAGCATGCACTGGACTTCCAGTGATCACTTTCAGCTTCCACCTTCTCTGCCAAAACGGACACTAGATCTGCTGCTTTCTCTGCTACTGCTCCCATCTGGAGCCTCCTATCCACCCATTGGTGCACAGACGGGTGGACCATTCCGGTGTCCTGTTGTGCTGTGCAGAGGTGCTTTTTATTGGGCTATGGATGTATGATTAGTTATAAATCGAAGGAGGGAGAAAAAAGCAACTACTCACAATGCAATGATGTTGATGTCTAACTGCCCCCCCCCTTTTTTTTTTTTAGGTGTGGTAGTTTTAGTGTGTTTCTTTCTTTTAAAAAATAGTTAATACCTTTGAAATTCTGTATTGCATAAAGTAGTTTTAGTATTAATACCTTGGTCCCTTTCAAAATTGACACAAAGTCCCTTTTACTATCAATAGCACCCTCCTCCCAGCTTCCATGATGATATTGCCCAGCATTTTAGTTCTCTTTTTTATCCCCTAAATGAGACTTGTTAGTTGTGTATAGTGCTTGTTTGTATTCTGCTACTGTGTTTAAAAGTTCTTTTTTAAAAACTTTCTCCTATTAGGATTTCAAAGTTTGTTATCTCCTATCTCTTAATTCTCCTTTAAATTTCTCACCTCTTAGCTTTGCATTTTATGTGGTTTCTTCAAATTACTAATTTTTATGACTTTCTTTCTGCACATTTTTAATGTTTAACCTGTTCATTGAGATTTTGAAATCATCCATTAGTTTTTTTTTGTTCCTTTCTAGTTTTTTTTGATGATTTTCAAAAGTTTCTTTTTGTTCGCATATTCTGTGGTTTAATTTTTAAAAATCCCTTTTATGTGTGTGTCGTTTCATATTTTATAATTTGGCGATATTGAAGATCTGAATTCAGTGGTGTATAACATGTTCACTCTTGGTATTTGTGTCCTTAGGTGTGTGGTGATCCTTGTGCAGGACTCATATTTTGTTGAGCTTTATTTAATATGTGGAAAATTTGGGAGCTTACATTGAGAAGTTTTTTTTTGTTTTTTGTTTTTGTTTTTTTTCACTCCATAGAGGAATTTCTTTTGCATCTGCTAGGAAATAGGACTTGTTATGTCTTGGGAGCTGTCTAGGGTCTTATATGCTTAAAGCATGACTCTCAGGTTCAGTTTGCCTCCTAGTAGCTAGCACTGTGCTGATATGAATGTTTGTTTTCTTACATCTTTATGTGCATACTACTTATTACTCAAGTTTCATTTCATCCTATTTTTGTGGAGATGGATAGGTGGGGAGTGTGGCAGTGAAGGTGGAGTGTGGAAATATCCTTATAGATTTTCTTTTTTTTGAGCTCAGCAACATAATTTCCTGCTGGATCTGTTGGGCTCTTTATAATAAGTCTGTATATTGTAGGATGTTCCATTTTTTAAGTTGTATTTGTTAGGCTCGTCACTACCTCTGTTAGATACCTCTCTCTTCACCCTTTCCCAAAGGTCACCCTTTCCTTTTCTCATGCTTTCAGGTCCCCAGAATTTTCTTGTTTTACTGTTGCTACTTTTCAAGTAGTCTACTCTAGTTGTATACATAAATCTCTCCACATTTCATTCAGTGTACTAATTTAGAAATTCTTTAAAATTTCTTCTGTGTCTTACTGTAGTTTTTAAATTTTACTTGACCTTTTTGCCCTGATACTCAGTTGGTATACTTCTTTTGGACCCTCTGACTCTCCTGATGTGCTTGTTGATATGTCTTTGTTGATATGCAGTTAAGCGAGATTCTAAATTAATTATTATTGACAGTGGGTGTGGGCTGCTTTAGCAGTTGTACCAATTAGATTATTTTCTCTAGATGAGTTCTCCTAAGGGATGTGTGGCTCTAATCCTCTATGTGGGTTATCCCTGGTGTGGTAAATGAACTGAGACAGCATTTAAAAAAGTGAATTATTGTTTAGGGTATGTGGGCAGGGAACATATTGACAAGGCTTGTGTCTCCCTTGAACAAGACAAATGGCTGAAAGAGCATTTGGGTCACAAAATCCCAAATGATTTATCTTGCAGTCTGTGTTGAGTCAAGAAAGCTCATATGAAAGCTCTTTGCCCATCTTAGCTTTGCTTTGATATCTGGTGGAGTTCCAAAATCCTATTTGCTGTGTTCTCTTGAGCTGAGATTATTAACAGGAATTAGGAAGTAATTTGCTGTAGAGGTAGGAGTAGTTACTGGAAGATTATGTTTTATTAATTATGGTGGGCCAAAGCTAGGGTACATTCATCTTGTTGTCTTCAGTCCATTCCACTCCATTTCTTCTGAGTTGGGGTGGTTTATGGAGTTTTGGTTTTGCTTCTGTTGACTATCAGCATGGTCAGTGACCTTCTGATTTCTAACATTGCTTCTTTTTCTTTGTTTTATAGTTCTTGGGCCATTTTAATAGATTTGGGGGAGAAGAGAGATATGTTATAATGTGATTAACCACTGTAAAATCAGAAGTTCTGTTGAAAAAGATTCAAAGGTTTATTCTCTACTTTTCAGGTAGAAAAGTTCCTTCTTAACTAGGGATAAGATTTTGATGATTTTACTTTTTACATCGGAGCTCTAACTTCTGCATATCCACTCCTTCCTTACTGTTTTCCTCCTTTTTCATCACCCCTTTTTGTTGTTTTTGTTTTTTGTTTTTTTTTGGGGGTTTTTTTTGTGTATGCATGATGAGGTGGGAATCTTAAGTTTGTTTTTTTTCTTTTTTGTGTTCCTTTATTACTAAGTAAGAATTTGTTGTCCCCGTTCTCGTGTTCACACTCACTGACATTTTTTTTGATAGATTGAGAAGTCATTGAGACTTTGAGAAGTCATTTATTAGGTCAGAGATTTTTTTGTAAACTGGTTTCAATTAGAATAGAAAACCTCATGAATTACCCACAAAAAGAGTATTATTTAATGAGACTTTTTTTTTTCTTAGCCTGTTTATGTATTGGGTTGTACTGCAATTAAAAAACGAAAATTTGAAAGTCACTGTCCTGGCCTTAGGTTATGGATTGTGACCTATGCCTCCCCAAAGAATCCATAATTCAAAGGAGATCTTTTGTAGAGTTGAGCGGCTTTAATTGAAGAGCTGGCGGCACTTTTGCCCCCTTCGTGGCAATAGCAGCCATAAGCCGTTTGTGGAAGTCTTGGAGTTCCAGTGGATACTGTTATAGGTGTGGAGGAGGTAGGACAGACTGTGGTCCTAGGCACCTCCTAGCTATAGAGACTTCTGCTTTTTAGGTATTTTGTAACTTAGAATTTGGTGGGAGATTTTGTTTGAAAGAAGAGCTCAAATGCTTAAGAGTATTTGAAAAGATTGTTAGATAACCAAGGCTTTGAGACCGAAATAGCCCTTGTCTTTATTTAAAAACAATTTTTTTAAGTGTTTGTTTATTTTTGAGAGAGAGCACGAGTGGGGGAGGGGCAGAGAGGGAGACAGGGAGACACATGCTCCAGGCCCTGAGCTGTCAGCACAGAGCCTGATGTGGGGCTTGAACCCATAAACTGCGAACCATGACCTGAGCCAAAGCCAGATGCTTAACCCGGTGAGCCACCCAGGAACCACGCCCTTGTCGTTAAATAAATCAGTGTAGTATAAGTAACGTTTGGGTATTTCTTTCCTTAATTATTCAACCTTTAGTTTTGTTTCCTGCTTTTCTGGAATGAAATGTAGTGAACATCCTCACGTTTTGGTATGTTTTCAGTCTTTGCAGTTTTTTACTTTTTTTGGCCCTGTTACCAGTGACCATAGAGTAGACATGATGTACCATAGTGCAACTTAATGAAATATCTGTGACAATCACTTGTAAACATACAGTGAGAGGTTCCCAGAAATTCTTGGTTTATGGTCCCCTTTGTGTTTTGTCACTTTTTTCATAGAGCCAAAAAATGATAACCTAATAGTTCTGTTTCAGTACTCAATAACTTAAGTATGTATGGCTTAGGAATTACATATACATTGAAAGAAAAAATATATTTTTTTAAATTCTTAAATAGTGAAAGTTATTTACTAATGGGATATATTTGCCTGTTAGGATGGGATTGGACACTCCCACCTCATTTCCTACTTCTCATTGCAGTACTTTTTTATCTCATCACCTGCCCCCAAAGCCAGTTTCTCATTGATGTGGTACCTTCAGAAGGACTGTAGAATGATCTTATGTTGAAATGGAATTACCTCGAGCTAGTAGTTTACTTGGTGTCTGACAAATCTTGAGAATCGTCACGTTTTATTGCTAATTAAAAATATCCCATAATGCCTGTGACTTTAGCAGTGGTGTTTTGGGTGTTCTGAGATATCTTGGAGCACCATTTGGTAATGGTAGGTGTAGGTATTTACAGCTTATACAGCAATTAAGCAAATAGTTGCTATCTACATTTCATAGAAGAGAAAATGCAGCCATTTCTGTAGGGTAAGCTATAGGTATTTGTATGAAGCCAATCTACTGAGCTGTCTAGTTGCATCTCAGAAGACAGTCTATGTTCTGAAGTTTACTTTGGCATCTGGGTGGCTCAGTCGGTTAAGCGTCTGACTTCGGCCCAGGTCATGATCTCGCGGTTTGTGAATTCGAGCCCCATGTTGGGCTCTGTGCTGACAGCTCAGAGCCTGGAGCCTGCTTCGGATTCTGTGTCTCCCCATCTCTCGGCCCCTCCCATGCTCATGCTCCGTCTCTCTCTCTGTCTCTCAATAATAAATAAATGTTAAAAAAAAATTGAAGTTTACTTCTTATAGCTATTTTTTTTTAAAGTACTTAATTTTCTGTGAGTTTTTGTACCCTTTTTAGAGAAGAAAACTTAGGTTTGCTAGGCGTTTGAAAAGAAATACCTTCTTTCAAAGTGAAAGATAGCAAAACCACTTTTTGTATTGGTGTTCTTTCTTTTGTTTTTCCTGGGAAAATACATAAAAGATCAAAAGTTATTTTTCAAGTTAGTGAGTAATTGTATAAATGGATTTGTGAAGAACAGATCATATTTAACTAACGTTGGTGGAGAGCTGAATAGTAAGAATTGCAGATAATTATATGATAGTATGAGGTAATAAAATTGTAGTGTTTCAGACCTGGACAAGATCTAAGGTGGGATGAGGGTGGAGATGAGGGTTGGTTCATCTAATGGAATTCACTGGGTCATGTAATTCTTCTGTATCTTTTAGGATCTTCCAGTGGGAGGTGATGGAAGGAAGGAAGAAGGAGGACTGGTTAGAGAGAGATTGTGATTTTATTCTTGTTAAAGGCAGAGGTGCCTTTGGCAGTTCAGAATATTTACACTCTTGGCTCCTGCCACGGTCTACAACCTTGAACATCTTTTGTCTAGTCTTCATTTAAAAGTTCAGTTTTAAGAAAAAAATGTTAAGAAAAGCTCAAAGGATAGGCAGTCCATAATATCTGTCGATTACTGGTTTGTTTTCCGTCTTTAAAAAATGCTTTTTAAAAATACTTTATTACGAGTACTTGAAATAACATATCTTATAAGAGAACTATTTTTCATTCAAAGTTCAAATCAAGTCTGTATTCCATTTTTACATGCTTGACAGTGGCAATAATTTTGAATTCTATATTTCCCGTTAATTTAGTTCTGTGCATATTTTTCTATCTCTCTAGAAGTGCTTTTATTTTTGGTATATGTTATGGTGGTACTTGTTTTATGAAAATGTTGTCCTTATATCCATATATGTGTGTGTGTGTGTGTGTGTGTTTGCGCGCATGCACAGACTTGAGAATAATACTTTTCTCGCTTAGCATTAGTATGGATGAGCTTGATAGAGCTTATTTATTGTACTGACTGCATAATCTTCTGTGGGAAGATTTGGCACGTTTCATTTAGCTGTTTCCTTGTCGATGTCAGGTTTTTCCCATGTTTTTTTTTCCCCCACTATAAACAGTGCTAAGATAAATATTCTTGTACAATTTATATTGACATTTTTATTATGGTGAGATAGAATGGGAAGAGGAGGATTACTGGGTTGAAGGGAATGTGTTGTTAAAATTTAATAGATATTATGCATACATTTCTTTTTAGAAAGGCTGTAATAATTTACATTTCCAAAAACACTGACAGGTCAGTGGTTTTCACATTGTTCCCTGGGGACTTCCTTGACAAGAAGAGTTGGGGGCATTGGGGTACTGATCACCCAGTTCAACTGGAGAGCTCTTTTAATCTGTTCACTGTATTTGATGTTGTTGGAACATTTTGGTTAGAAGAATGCGTTTCATCATTAAAATAAGTTCGAAGAATCACTGCCCTGTGTAATCAGATTTTTCTCTTAGATCAAACCAGCCATTGAGATCACGAGCTTTTTGGACGCTTGTGTTGGCTCCCAATTCCCATGGAATTGTTTTTATTGAATCATATTTTAAATACTTTGAATTGTACTTTGGCTTGCATTGAAGGATAAAAAGAAGTAAATAAAACTCATTTCTGTGCTTATTCTAGATATGGTGCAGGGTTATCCTTTGTATTACTCACTGATCTCCTGAGGGTTCAGTGAGGACTCAAGTGTCAGAAAAAGTTTCACTTCCCTTGAGCAAGTTTTAGGTTTTTAACTCTTGGACAGTGTTAACCTTACAGTTGGTATTTCTGTTTGATTTATTCATCTTACTCTTTTTGAAGATAGTTTGTTAGAGACTTATTTGTTATATACCATAACTATAAAGCTCCATACTTTGTTTTTGAAATAAATAAAATCAAGAGGTTAGGTATGCTACTGTGGCCGTTTCCAGTCATATAACCATGTAAGCAGCTGAGGTGTCATTCCAGTTCTCTCATACAGGACCTTTCTGATCCTGGGTAAATCAGTCAACCTCTCTTGACTTAGGTTTCTTCATTTGTTAAATAGGAATGATAATAAAATGACAGTTAATGATTTTCAAAAACATCTTTCAGTACATTCAGTGACTGGTTTCATAGGTTTTTAAAGGGTTTTGTGATGAAAGAAAAAAAAAAAAAGAAACCAAAGTGCAGCCCATTAAAATTAAATACGTGGGGGCTAGGAGAAATGTGGCTCAAATCTGGAGCTTTCAGATGTTGTTTACCCACTTAAAAATATATAAATAAGTGTATATTTTCTGGTCAGATTTTGTATTTCTCCCTGATTCAGTCTTGGAAGAGTGTATGTTTCTAGGAATTTATACAATCTTCTTAGTAACCCAATTAAAATATTAAAGCATTCCTTTTCTTTTCTGGGTCTTTAGCCTTCTAGTATTATAAGCTATGTACTTTCTCTCTAGAAAACACATTTTCACATATATGCAAACTTCATGGACTCTCTCACATGACTACATGCCTCATAGACCTCTTAAAGCCCATTTTTATGGGTTTCCTTTTTGGAAGTTCAATTTAAGAACTGATCTGGAGTGGTGGTTCTCAATCTAGAATGATTTTGCCCTGCAGGGATATTTGGTAATACTTGGAAACATTTTTGGTTTTATGTAAAACTACGGGTCATGGTGGGGTGCGTGTGTGTTTATGTTTATATGCTACTGGTGTCTGGTGGGCCAAGGCCAGGGATGTGGCTAACCATCTTGGAATGAGTAGGAACACTCATATGCCCACCCACAGCAAAGAATTCTGAGCAAAAACATCAACCAGTGGTGCTTCGGTTGAGAAGCCCTGATCTAGAGGAAGAGATGAATCGGATTTCTTTCAAAAATCTTTCATAATCCTTGAAATCTAACTGGGCTTCTTTGCTGACAGTTGGGTAGGATATTGTTAAGGTTGTATTCTCTGGACCTTACTCTATCTTGAATATTCTGCCTTTGGTGTTTGCATAGTTTATTATTTTTCAGGTTTCTGTTTAAATGTCACTTCATTCAAGAGTCCTTTTTTGTCTTTGCAATCTAAAACAGCTCCCTTCTCCACTTACCCTTAGTTTTATTAACATTTCACATTACCTAACACACACGCTTATTTGTTGTCTTTCTCCCTTCAACTTTAAGTTCCACGAGAATATGCTTCTTTCTTTGTCTTTATTGCTGTATCTCCCCTAGCTCAAACAGTGCTGTGGTATAATAGATGTTCAAATATTTATTGTTAAAAGAATGAATGGCATGAGTCTGGTATTGTGGCAAGTTTGTGTTATTTTAGCAAAGCTCTATGTTGTAGAGATCAAATGAGCGGATGGTAAGGTTGACAACCTTTTGTGAAAATTAAGGGCTCACCCAGGTGTAGAATAAGCTAAGAGTCTATCTGAGGGCTAAGCAAGGATTAAAAAGAAATAGTTCTGGGGGGCCTGGGTTGCTCAGTCGGTTAAGCATCCTACTCTTCATTTCAGTTCAGGACATTATTTCTTGTTTCTTGAGATTGAGCCCCATGTCAATGCGGAGCTTGCTTGGAATTCTGTTTCCTCTTTCTCTGCCTCTTCCTCCCTTGCTTATTCATGCTCTCTCTCTCCCTCTCTCACAAGAAATAAATGAACTTAAAAAAAATAAAAAGAAATAGATTTTTGGCTGCTCTAGAATATTCTGTACTGTTCTTCAAACTTGTTTGACCATGGGAATTATCTGAGACACTCCTTAAAAATGTGGAATATGGGGGTGCCTGGGTGACTCCGTCGGTTAAGCTACCGACTTCAGCTCAGGTCATGATCTCATAGTTTGTGAGTTCAAGCCCTGCATCGGGCTCTGTGCTGACAGCTCAGAGCCTAAAACCTGCCTCAGATTCTGTGTCTCCCTCTCTCTCTGCCCTCCCCCGACTCACGCTCTGTCTCTCTTTCCTTCAAAAATAAATAAACATTTAAAAAAAATGTGGAATATGAAGTCTCTCCCAAATCTACTGAATCAAAATTTCTAGAGGAGACACCAGGACATTTTTATTAAGAATAAATAGGAGAAGTGTAGTCTTTAGATGACACTGGGAGAACTGGGTTTCTACATGCAAAAGAATGAAGGTTGGACCCGTATCTCAAACAATATATAAAAATTAGCTTAAAGTGGATCAATGGCCCTAAAGAGCTAAAGCCCGTAAACTCTTCCAAGAAAACATAGTGGTAAAATTTCATGCCCTTGGATTTGGTAATAAATTCTTGGCTGTGATACCATCAGCAAGAGCAGTAAAAGAAACAAAATGGATAAATTTGGCTTCATAAAAATTAAAAACTTGTGCATCAGAGGTCATTATTAAGAAAGGGAAAAGACAATACAGAATGGGAGAAAATATTTATAAATCATATATCTGATAAGGATTTAATATCCAGAATATATAAAGGATGCCTGCAGCTCAACAGCAAAAGGACAAATAACCTACTTTCAAAATCGGCAAAGGACTTGAATAGACATTTCTTCAAAGAATCCGTAAAATCCTAAGTATATACCAAAAAATTGAAAACAGGGCCTTGAAGAGATATTGGTACACCCATGTTTATAGTAGTATTCATAATAGCTGTAAGTGGAAACAACCTAAGTGGAAACAATGCATTAACAGATGAATGAATAAAGTGTCATATGTGTTCAATGGAATGTTATTCCATCATAAAAAGTAATGAGGGCATGATAGTTGATACAGCATGAATGGATCTTGGAGATATTCTGAGTGAAATAAGCCAGGCACAAAAGGACAAATACTGTATGGTTACGCTTAGATGAGATACTTAGAATAGGCAAATTGATAGAGATAGAAAGTAAATTAGAGGTTACTAGGGGTTGGGGAGAAGACAGAGTGGGGAGGTTATTACTTAATGGTTATAGAGTTTCTTTTTAGGGTTATGAAAAGTTTCAGGAATAGATAATGATGAAGGCTGCTCAACATTGTGAGTATAATCAGCGCCACTGAATTCTACATTAAAAATGGCAAAAATGGCAAATTTCACTTTATATATATCTTACCACAATAAAAAGTACCAATAGCAAAAGCTGTTGAATTGTGTACTCTATTATTATTTTTTAAATGTATGTTTATTTTTGAGAGAGAGAAAGAGCATGAGCTGGGGAGAGGCAGAGAGAGAGAGGGGAGACACAGAATCTGAATCAGGCTCCAGACCCTGAGCCGTCAACACAGAGCCCGACGCTGGACTTGAACTCACAGATTGTGAGATCATGACCTGAGCTAAAGTTGGACGCTTAACCAGCTGAGCCACCCAGGCACCCCTTGAATTGTGTACTTTATTTTTTTTATTTTTTATTTAATTTTTTTTTTTTTTTAACATTTATTTACTATTGAGAGACAGAGAGATACAGAGCATGAGCAGGAACGGGGCAGAGAGAGGGGGAGACACAAAATCCGAAGCAGGCTCCGGGCCCTGAGCCGCCAGCACAGAGCCCAATGTGGGACCCGAACTCAGAAGTTGCGAGATCATGACTTGAGCTGAAGTCAGATGCTCAACTGACTGAGCCACCCAGGCGCCCCTTGAATTGGGTACTTTAAATAAAGAGTGAATTGTCTGGTACGTGAATTATATCCCCATAAACTTGTTTAAAAAAAAACAAAAAAAACAAGCATTCATGTTTGGGCAGTAATGCCAAAGAACAAAACCGGGTTGATTTTAGCTAGGAAGTGTATAAGGTAGATGTTGGCAATTATCTGTCATAAACAGAAAAATCTTTGTAATTCTCTCATGGAATAAGCAGCAGTTTCCTCATCAGGGTGATGCAGCTGCAAAATATAATATACCTAAATAGGTAAAGAAACTTTTGGACATTAATACAATTGAAAATAACTGAAAAAAGTGATATTAATCAGTGAGACTAGATTAAAACGTTTGTGCATACCTTCAAAGTTTATATATTTAGGAATATCTTCAAATATTTATGTACTGTGTTGGTTTTGGTATGTTTTCCCATTATAGGGAAATTTACTGAGAAAGTTATCAAATTACACTTCTTGGTGGACTTGACATCCAGGTTTATCTTCCAGTCATCCTTCTCCCAATTTAGTCATTATACTTCCATCTACAAGGTACATAACTTAAAACATTTTTTAAAATTTTGTGGTAAAGATGGTTAATACAATAGAAAACAGGAGAGAAGTACGGTTTAGTGGGAAGAAAAAGGTTAAGACAGCAGTATAATGACCAGTGTTTAATTAACAACCTTGCCTTAAAGGTTATGTAGTTACTGTACTTACACTTAAAAATTTTTAATTCTCAAGAAAATTTGTAACTTGTTAATAACTAGACTTATTTTAGTCATTTCACAATACATACATATACTGAATCATTATATTGTACACCTGAAATTAATATGATGTGTTATGTCAATTCTGTCTCAGAAGTTTAAAAAAATTTAAAATGTGGGACCAGTTTTATTATGTTTGAAGTTATATGGGATCTAGGTGTTTGACAAGATTGTTTAGATTTATTGTGTTATGAAGAAAGCTATGTTCTTTAACGTATTTTAAAGTGATAATGTACCCATAGATGCAAAATAAAAAAAAAAAAAGGCTGAAAATCCTGATGCAAAATTGCCTTTGTTTTTTACAAGCAGAAGATTAATTATTAGAGTCGAGAATCCCTAAGTCTTTCTGTATTAAGCAGTCTAGTACAGCTTCAAGTGCAGATAAAGTATCTGTAAGGCTGTTTCCTTCCTGTTTAACAAAAAATTGAAAGCTGTTTTCAATTTTGCTAAATTTATTTCTGTTAGAAGTCAGTACTACCTTCAAGGGCCTACATCTTGAAGGAGAAAACCTGAACTCTAATGTTCAATGTTGAAAAGTTTGATTACGATGCTGGAAATAAATGGAGACTATGCTTGTATGATATTTGGATTGTTGTTGTTTTGCTAATGTTCTGTTTTATCCATTATTTTGAAAAGTGTGATTTTGCAGAATGAGAGTTTTCTAGAAATGCACATATAACAGATACCTGTACTTTTTTTTTTTTTTCAGGTCTAGCATATTTTTGTGCTTTTTCTAATTGCTCAGTGTTTCCTCTGCCTCATAGCCATTTTGAATCCTAGCATCCATACCTAGCTATCTTCCTGTCTTCCACAGCTTGAATTCCAACTTTGTGATGTGCTGCTGCTGATTTTCTCTACCATCTTTGACAGAATGAGTTGTTCTCTTTTGTGTTTCCTTGAAAACACTTATGTCTATAAGCCAGTGATTTTTAGCAAATTTAGAGTGTATAACCATTGTCCTCCAAAGATTGCTGGTGTCCATTTGTGGTTACTCCTTTCTCAACCCCAGTGCCAGATGACAACTCGTCTATTTGCTTTTTGTGGATGTTTCCTGTAAGTGTAATCTATGCAATACGTAGTTTTTTGTGTCTGGCTTTTCTTATTTGTGGAATATTTTTGAGGTTCATCCATGTTGTATCATATTTCAGTACTTTGTTCCATTTCATTCCTAACTAGCTTTCCCTTGTATGGATATACCACATTTTGTTTATCCATTCATCAATTAATAGATGTTTGGGTTGTCTCTACTTTTTGGCCATTACGTTGCATTGTTATTTAACTTTGCATATAAAAATCCTCATGTAACCTTTTTTTTTTTTTTTTAAATTTTTTTTTTTTCAACATTTTTTATTTATTTTTGGGACAGAGAGAGACAGAGCATGAACGGGGGAGGGGCAGAGAGAGAGGGAGACACAGAATCGGAAACAGGCTCCAGGCTCCGAGCCATCAGCCCAGAGCCTGACGCGGGGCTCGAACTCACGGACCGCGAGATCGTGACCTGGCTGAAGTCGGATGCTTAACCGACTGCGCCACCCAGGCGCCCCTCATGTAACCTTTTTTAATGTTGGTTTATTTTTGTGAAGGAGAGAGAGAGAGAGAGAGAGAGAGAGACACTGAGTGTGAGTGGGGGAGGGGCCGAGAGAAGGAGGAAGACACAGAATCTGAAGCAGGCTCCTGGTTCCAAGCTGTCAGCACAGAGCCCAACGTGGGACTTGAACCCACGAACCATGAGATCATGACCTGAACCAAAGTTGGATGCTTAACTGACTGAGCCACCCAGGTGCTCCATGGAACCATTTTTAAGTGTGGGTGTTTGGGCCTGAAGATTAGGAGATTCAAGTGTGCTCCAAAAATTGGGAGCCATGAGGTTAAGGGAATAGGCTTTGGGAATCAGATATGGATTAGTTCCAGTTTAGTTGCTGGATAACTTCAGCATAGTTACTCTCTTTGACCCTCAGTTTCCTCATTTATAAAATGGGCGTAATTATGTAATTCATCTCATTATTAAGAATTATTTCTTGAGCTCAGCTCTCGCTTTTTTGCCTATCACTGTTACTTACTTAGATATACAGCAGTGAACAAAATTATATTCTTATTCTCATATAGTTCATGAAAGTTCAGAAGGGGATATAGACATTAGAGGATAAACACCTATACTTATGATAAATTCTTTGAAGGAAAAGTACAGGGTAGTGTTGAGAGCATATAGTAGAGATTTAATTTAGTTTGGGCAGACTTGGGAAAGCATACCTGAGGAATTGACACATAAGATTTGAAAAATCAGTGTTAGCCAGGCATGAGGGGAAGAGGTGACAGAGAGGAGGAAAAAGGTTTGAGGCAGAAAGAATAGCACGCACTGAGACAGAAAGATCTTGGTTTGGTGCCTTTAAGGAGTAGAGGTGTGATAGGAGTATGGTGATTAAAGGGGTCAGATTAATATATTTGGAACTTATTTTAAGGGTACTGGGAATCTATTTAAGAATTTTAAGTAAGGCAATGATATGAGGAGATTACTGTACTAAGAAGATCATTTCTGGCTGCTGTATGAAGAACAAATTGGAGGTGGCTTAGATTAGGTTGTGGTGAAATGATGGCTAAACGAGGGTGGATTTCATTTATCTTTTACAAGTAGCATTCACAGGACTTGGTTGGTCTTAAATGTTGAAAGGGTCACTCCCAGTTTTTTGGGGAGGAACAAATTGGGTACACTAAGTCACCATATACAGAGAGAAGATAGAAGGTGGGTTATTTTGGAAGGGGAAGAAGTTGGAAGATAGCTTGTTGTTTAATTTGGGAGATTTTAAGTTCAAGATGCCTTTGCGAATAAACCAAGTAGAAATGTCAACTGGTTGTATACGTGAACTAGCTTTTATAAGAGATCTGTTGGTAGGGTATGTATTATTTTAAAGTCTTTGGAGTAGGTTTTAAAAAGCTTATGGCAAAAGTCTGGAGAAAAACATATAGACTAAAAAGTGAATAAAAGGGTCAGGATTGAATTCTGATGAATTACTAATATTTAGAGGCTGGGTAGAAAAGGAGACAACGAAGACAAGAGTGACCAGTAAGGTAGGAGGAAAATCAAGAAGAGGTAGAGTAGACTGGGAACCAAAGGAAAAGAGTGTTTCAAGGAGAAGGGTATCATCAACTGTGTGTCTATACTGCTGAGATCAATTAAATAAGGGTTAGAAAAGTGTTCATTTGATTTGACAGCATGGAGGTCAGTGATGACTTCTAGTTAGCTTTTATTGCATAACAAATCACCCCACAACTTAACGGCTTAAAATAACCACCGTTTATTTGGCTCCCAGTTCTATAGGTTGACAAGTTGAGTTTGGCTTAGCTGGGCAGTTCTACTCATCTGGATCAGCTTTAGTGATCCCTTACCTGGGCTTGCTCATGCATCTACAGGTATGCCTCTGTCATTACCTGCTAGTTTGGCTGTGGCTGGCTTGTTGATGATGATCGTGGCTGGAAAAACTGGGACCTCTTTCCATATGATCTCTGATTTTCCAGTGTGATGACTTCTGGGCTTGTGCACAGGTTCAGTAGAGTTCCAAAAGCAGCAAGTCCGTAAACTCCAAGCCAGAAACCCTTATTAAGCTTGCCAAATGTCCTAGTGGATCAAGTCAAGTTCATTTCAGATTCAAGGGCTGGAAAAACACTCTTGATTGGAGGAGCAACAAAGTCACGTTGCAAGGGTGTAGTTACAGAAAAAGGAAAAATCCGTTGCCGTTTTTGAAGCCTGCTACGATGATTATGGCAAAGGCATTATTGCTGATGTTGGTTGGGGGGGGGGGAAGTTGGAAACAAGATTGCTAGTATGAAAAGTGAATGGGAACTGAAGATGTGAAGGTAGAAAATATACTTCTTGAGAGGCTTGGCTGTGAAGGTAATTTGACAGAGAAGACAGTAGTAGTTGGGGGGTATTTGTAGTCTGAGCAGGTGTGTTGCGGTATTCTTTCCACTGGAGAACAGAGTATGTTGAGTGCTGAGAGAAGGGATCGAGTAGACACTGAGGATGCTGAGGCAGAGGAAAGAGGAGACAACTAATCAAGTGAAAGTCTCTGATAAGCCTGTAGAGGATGGGATTTTGTGTACCTGGGTAGGGATTAGCTTTTGATGTAAGGCTAATATACTTTCTAATAACAGGAAGGAGAGAATGGATATAAATGCTGTAGGTAGGCCAGTAGATTTAGTGATAGGACCCTGAAGAGGTTCCTGTTTGATAGAGCTGTTTTCTCAGTGAAATAGGGGCGTGCAAGAATGTATGCTTAAGGTTTGATGTTCATAGAGGAATACCTAATTTTATCCCCCCACTGAATGGGACACTGAGCTGATGTAGAGAAATACCAGTCATTTAGTAAATGGAGATACTGTCATTATTAATATGAAAAGTATTACTTTAAAGAGATTTACAGGGGCACCTGGTTGGCTCAGTTGGTAAAGCATCCAGCTCTTGGTTTCAGTTCAGGTCATGATCTCATGGTTCGTGGGATCGAGCCCTGCGTCTGGCTCTGCACTAACAGCACAGAACCTGCCTGGGATTCTGTCTCTTCTCTCTCTGCCCCTCCCCCCACTTGCACACATGGGCATTCTCTTTCCCCTTCTCTCTCTTTCTGTCAAAATAAACATTTAATAAAATCTAAAAAAGAGATTTAACAGAATATGTATTGTTAGAAACTGGTGCTAATTGATGGAGCGCTTCACTGACTCCAGTTGGTTAAGCATCTGACTTCAGCTCAGGTCATGATCTCATGGTTCCTGAGTTCAAGCCTCCTTCGGGTCCTCTGTGCCCCTCCCCTGCTCATACTTGAGCTTGCTCTCGCTTGCTCGCTGTCTCTCAAAAATAAACAAACATTAAAAAAAAAACAAAAACAAACTGGTGCTAGTCGAGATATTCTATGGCCTAGGGCTCTTTTTCTTTTTGAACCAGTTAAGTTAAACTTTACTCCCTTCTGTAATGTTGATAGTCCTTAAAAAGCATGTAGGCAAGAAATATGTTTAATCTTTTATAAATAAACATTACCAAAAATATGAACAGAATGAGTTTGCTGTCTAAAAGGACTTTAAGCCATTTAAAATTGCTTTGTTTCACCAGAACTCATAGTGATAACTATTAAATAAACTTAATTTGAATTAAAAAAGATTAATTCAAGTTGCTTGGTAGCTTAGTGGTAACACTGTATATGGAAAACAGCTTTTTGTTTGCATAGTTGGAAAATATGTAAACGTGGCCTTAAGGTTATACACTTAGGGAAAATTAACATAATTTATTTTGTTTTTTATTCTTTTAGAAAGCACTCTTACTAGCTTTTTAATTGTTCCTGGCTTAGAATAAGCCTAACTTCTATTCTCTGTAATCACTCTGGACTGGAAAGGTTGTCTTTATGGAGGGCACCATCTGCTGGTTATAAGAGGTACCGATTGTGGGAAGACTGCATTTTGCAGTTACCAGAGTCTTCACAAAATCTTGTTTCCCTTCTAATTCCAACTCGGACTTGGAGTAAAGTCCCAGGAGGAACAGCAGTTTTTAATAAACACAGCCAAGTAGAGATTCTAGTAGCAGTTTGATTTGATTTCTGTGACCCTGAATTTGTTGTCACATACTGGATTTTTAATAAAAATCACGACAGTGTCAGATGTCTTTATTTCTTCTCAGATCAATTAAAAAAATGATTATTCCTATTGCTCTTACCTTTGCTCTTCAATCCAATCAGTACTTTGTTCTTTTCCATTCATTGAAAGGATCTTAAATATTTTTACTGTAGCCTTATTTGATCTTAACAACATTTATTTATATGTGATATTATCAGAATAAAGAACAATGTTTTCATTGATTTTGCTTCCATTGACTGTCAGTATGATTTTTAAAAATACTGATATGGGGGTGCTTAGGTGGCTCAATTGGTGGAGCATCGGACTTGAGCTTGGGTCATGGTCACATGGTTCATGAGTTTGAGCACCATGTCCAGCTGTCTGTTGTCAAAGCCCAGAGTTAGCTTCGGATCCTCTGTCTCCCTCTAGCTTTCTGCCCTGTGTGTGTGCACACTCTCTCAAAAATGAATAAACATGAAAAAAGATCAGATTAAAAATACAGATGTTTCCCTTAATTAACATTTTATATGAACTTATTCAAAGTTTGTGTAAGCTCTTTAGTATTAGAATATTTTATTGTGTTTTATTTGTTCATATTGGATATAAAAATAAATATTTGTAACAACATGCATTACAGTGCATGCAATGAAATTAACTGCATTCTGAAACTCTTTGTTTCACATTACCCTTTAAAAGCAGGAAAATTCGGGGCGCCTGGGTGGCGCAGTCGGTTAAGCGTCCGACTTCAGCCAGGTCACGATCTCGCGGTCTGTGAGTTCGAGCCCCGCATCAGGCTCTGGGCTGATGGCTCGGAGCCTGGAGCCTGTTTCCGATTCTGTGTCTCCCTCTCTCTCTGCCCCTCCCCCGTTCATGCTCTGTCTCTCTCTGTCCCAAAAATAAATTAAAAACGTTGAAAAAAAAAATTAAAAAAAAAAAAATAAAAGCAGGAAAATTCTATATCATAGTTTTACCAGAAATTGGGGGTAAATTAAAAGCATATATATTTTAAATGGAAAAAGGAATTTGTTCTTCTATAGTGTATTTAGTATATAAAATGGATTCTGATAGTGGTCAGTTTTATGTAAATTATTATTAAAAAAATTTTTTTTAGCATTTATTTATTTTTTGAGAGGCAGAGAGAGACGGTATGAGTGGGGATAGAACAGGGAGAGAGGGAGACACAGAATCCAAAGCAGGCTCCAGGCTCTGAGCTGTCAACACAGAGTCCGACATGGGGCTCGAACTCACAGTGAGATCATGACCTGAGCCGAAGTTGGATGCTTAACTGACTGAGCCACCCAGGTGCCCCTATATAAATTATTTTTTAAGTACGGCTATTATTTTCTTATTTTCAATGTATCCACTCTGCCTTACATGTGAATAATTGAAAGCCCACAAAGATGAAATATATTATGTCAGATAATTTAAGTCTGTTAAACCTCAGAGGAACAGCTGTATATCAATATCTCTTACTCATTTCTGATAAAAATTGAAGATCCTATTTATTTCCCATACCCTTTCTTTCTTCAGCATTGCTCCCTTTCCCTCTTTCTCATTTACACTTTTTTTTTTTTTTTTTCTCTTAGGTTGCAGTTTAGTAGTTATTTCTGTTATTTCTGGAAACTTTTTCCTTAAAGATCACCTTACCAGGTCCAAGGGAGTAATTTACTAAGGCCATTTTGTATGTTTCAGCAACATGTGTTTCTGAAATAATTAGCACTGTATGCCACCCCTTCCTCTTCAAGCATTTTTTTCTAGGTTAAAAAAAATTTTTTTTTTATTTTTCTACCTTTTCTGACCCTTCTGTTTTTCTTCCTATCCCCCTCCCCATATCAATATAGATATTTCCTCAGGGTTGAGTCTTGGTGTCTCAGCTCATCCTACATGTTTTTCTTAATCTTGTAAACCCATAAAGCATGAGCTTTATGACCAAAATATTTTCTGGCTTTGATTTTCTTTAAAACTTCAGATCTATATCTTTAGTTACCTTTTAGACCAAAATTTTTTCCCCAAGTCTTGACCTCTGTATGTTTTTTCCCTATCTCCATTATGATGTGAGCAGAGATTTTATATATTTGCTTGTCATTGCATTCCTAGTATATGGTATAGTATATTGCACCAAGTAAATTCTCAGTAAATAAGTAATTGACTTTCAAGGAACAAAGGCTTTGAATCTTGTAATCATCTACTTCTCTTTACGTTTTTTTTTTTTTTTTCCTACTTCTCTTTTAATATCATCCATAAGTCTTTGAATCAGTTCTTGTTTCCCCATGTTTCCCCATTTCCTCCTTACTTATCTGGAATGTTGTAGCAGTTTTTTAACTGGTTTTACTGTATTTGATTTCTCCTTTCTGGTCTGTATTGCCTATTGTAGCCATCATTTATTAGAACAGTTCTGGTCATTCATTCAGCAAGGATTTCCAGAGTGCCTGCTTTGTGCTAGGTTCTCTAATAGATGCTAGCATAAAATGATATACTGTCCTTCGCTTATAGGGCTTATGGCCTAGTAAGAGACATAGAATAAGTTCACTAAATATGATGTGATAATGCCAATTATGATATGTTCAAAGTTTTCCTAGCTGTAGGGGGAGGAGTCTTGCTCTGGTTGGAGAAGTCAGTGAAAGTTTAAACATAGACTTAATTAAGGTGCATCATTTGCTTAGTAGACAAGGGCCAGTAAATATGTCATTCTGAAGAAACAGCTTGTGTATATTCACAGAGATACTTCAAATCTCTGCTTCCAGTTCTATTGTTTATAAAACTGAAGTGCAAACTGAGTAAACCTGCCTCTTTGTTGGCTCTTACCTTTTCTTCCTTAGCTCCCTTTACTTCCTTCCACCTTTTCCTTCAGTCACAATTCTAGATCTTAAGTTAAATTCTGAACTTTCTTCTCTAGATTGGTAACACATTCTACACTGTTCTCTCTATCCTTTTGTTCTATACATTATTACCACTTCACCCCCATTTACCTGTAGAAATGGGGTTTCTTTTGATCTTATATTTTCCAAGCTTGTTATTTCTGTTAGAATAATTATAGAATTTACTGTGATTTAAATATTTAGGGAGATGTTTGTTTTTTTTTTGGTAGATTTGAGATCTATCTTACTCATTTTGCCCGATGGTCACTGCTAAAGAGTTCTGCAAATAACAGGCACTTGACAAATTTTACCTTTGACAAATTTTTGACCACGTAGATGACTTTATTCTACACAGGCACCATATCTACATTACTTAGTTGCAGGGTGTGGTCACAATTGTATATCTATTGTTAGGAATAATGAGCATTAGCTTTTACTTGTGTCGAGGCAAGGCAGAGACTTTTTTGTATTCCAGCTTCTGTGGAAAACTGGGAATCCTGTCACATTTATTTACTATCCTCTGAAATGATTTGTCCTGGGCCTTTGCTAAATATGTATCTTCTTTGGTTGAAGGAACACAGCTATGACCTTGGTTCTTCTCACTAATCTACCTGGAATTCATTTTGTGTAAGCTGTGAGGTATAGGTATGATGTTATTTTTTTCCTTTTCCTTCCTCCTTCCTCCTCCTTCCTCCTCCTCCCCCCTCCTCCCCCCCTTCCTCCTACCTCGTTTATGTATTTTTGAGAGAGGGACAGACTGCAAGTAGGGGAGGGGCAGAAAGAGAGAGGGAGACACAATCTGAAGCAGGCTCCAGGCTCCAAGCTGTCAGCACAGAGCCTGACACAGGGCTCGAATCCACGAACCATGTGATCATGACCTGAGCTGAAGTTGGATGCTTAACCGACTGAGCCACCCAGGCACCCCGATGTTATTTTTTTCTATATAGGTATTAAAGTATCCCAGAACTTGAATGAATTATTAAAATTTCAAACAACTTTATTGAGCTATAATTTATATAGTGTAAAATTAATAAATTTTATCCCTTTCAAGTGTACAGTTCAATAATTTTTTTTTTAGGCAATTTACTGAAAAATGCCATCATCACCATAATCCAATTTTAGAACATTTTCATCGGTAAGATCCCTCATGCCCGTTTTCAGTTAATCCCTCAATGGATCCTGTTGAGTTTTTTCATCTTGAGCTCTCTGTAGCATCTAGTACTGTTGGCCACTCCTTGTCTTGAAACATGGTATACCCCCTACTTTCTGATACAGCTTCCTTCCAGATCTTCTCCATACTTCTTTGGTCATTCTCACATTCCTTTGTAAGTTCTTTTTCCTCTCCCTATTTCTTAAAGATGTGCCTTCTCTTATCTCTTCTTACTTTATAAGACTTCCTGAATCTGTCATCTGTGCCCCTGGTTTTAACTATCACTGAGGATCCCCACATCTGTCCCTAGCTCAGACATCTCTCTGGAAATCTAACTGCCCACTGACCATTTTCCCTCCTCTTCTTTTTCTTCTTCTTTTTCCTTCTCCTATTCCTCTTCTATCTCTTCCTCCTCCTCTTCTCCCCTGCCCCCACCCTCGACCCAGCAGATGGGGCAAAGCATTTTATTTCCCAAAGGCTACCTGAAAATCTTTTCTTTTTTTAAAACAGATTTATTGCTCTATAACTGATACAGAGAAAAAACTGCATATATATTATATACAACACCTATGATACCATTACCACACAGCTATCACTTCTAATAAAATAGCTATTACTTCTAAAAGTTTCCTTGTGCCCCTTTGCTTTTTTTTGGTAAGAACACACTTCACATGAAATCTATACTCTTAACAAATTCTTTTTAAAAATATTTTGTAATGTTTACTTTTGAGAGAGCAAGAGAGGTAGCGCACATAAGCATGAGTGGGGGAGGGGCAGATTGAGAGAGAAAATGGAAAGCAGACTCCAGGCTCTGCACTGTCAGCACAGAGCTCGCTGTGGGGCTCCAGCCCATGAACTATGAGGTCATGACCCGAGCCGAAGTCAGACGCTTAACCCAGTGAGCCACCTTTAGGTGGCCAGGCACCCCTACTCTTAAATTCTTAAGTTAGTCCTAAACACTGACTTAGCTATAGGTGTCATGTTGTATAGAACATCTCTAGAATTTAACTGTCTTGTATAACTGTAACTTTACACTCATTGAATAACTCCCCATTTTCTCCTCCTCTCATCTCCTGGCAGCCACTATTCTATTTCCTGCTTCTATAAGTTTGACTATTTTAGATACTTCTATAAATGGAGTCCTGCAGTATTTGCCCTTCTATCACTAACATATTTCACTCAGCATAATGTCTTCCAGGTCCATCCATGTTGTTGCAAATGGTAGGATTTTCTTCTTTTTTAAGCCTGAATACTGTTCTATTTTAAGTATATACCACTTTTTCTTTATCCATTCATCTATTGATGAGGATTTGGATTTTTTCCATATCTTGGCTATTGTGAATAATATTGCAGTGAATATGGGTATGCAGATACATCTTAAGAGATATTGATTTCCATTGTTTTCTGGATATATACCCAGGATCAGGATTTCTGGATTGTATGGTAGTTCTATTTTTAATTTTTTGAGGAACCTCCCTACTGTTTTTCCTACTGGCTGCATCATTGTATATTCACATCAACAATGTACAACAGTTCTTTATCTTTCACATTTTGTCAACACTTGTTAGCTTTTTTTTTCTTTTTCTTCTTCTTCTTCTTTTTTTTTTTTTTTTTTATAATGGCCATCCTAACAGAAGTGAAGTGATTCCTCCTTATTGATTTGCATTTCTCAATGGTGAAAAATCGCTTTCTTCTAAGATCAGTAACAAGACAAAGATGCCCAGTCTTGCCACTTCTGTTCAACATGGTACTGGAAGTCCTAGTCAGAGCAATTAGACAATAAAGTAAAAGCAAGAAATAAAAGGAATCCAAATCAGAAAGGAAGAAGTAAAATTACCTGTTTATAGATGATGTGAAAACCTTAAAGATCCTGCAAAAAAACCTTTTAGAGCTAATAAATTCTGTTAAGTTGCAGGATACCAAATCAACATGCAAAAATCAGTTACGTTTTTATATACTAACAATGAACTGTGGGAGATGAACAAAAGAATTCCTTCACAATAGTATCAAAAAGAAAAAAATGACTTGAGAATAAACTTTATCAAGGAGGCAAAACACTTGTGTACCAAGAAGTAAGACACAAATAAATGGAAAAACATCCAGTGTTCATGGATTGGAATATTTAATGTTGTTGAAATATTAGGCAATATTCGGAACTTTTTATCTTGTCCTCTCTGATCTTTTCTTACTGTTGTGCGTTTCATATATTAATTTTCACGTATATTAATTTCACGTAGCTCTGATTCTAGGCTGTCTTTTCCATTGATTTTTTTTTTCCGTCCTGCACTAATGCTACATCATTTAAATTACCTTTATAATGGGTTTTAATATCTGATAGAACAAATCCATTTAGAGTGTTTTCTTCTTTAAGTATCTTGCTATTTTTGGCCTTTTGCATTTACATATAAATTTTAAAATAAATTTGCTATAGTTCTTTTAAAATCAAAACTTGGATTTGATTGGATTGTATTGATTCCATAATCACAGGGAAGATTTGCTATCTTTACAGTATTTGAGACTTCCAACCCAGCCCATGATATATCTTCATTTATTTAGGTTTTCTTTCATTTCTGTCAGTGAAGCTTTATGATTTTCTCTAAAAGCACATCTTTTGTTAGATTTACTGCAGGTATTTTATGCTTTTCTATGTAAATTGCATTTTTAAACTTTTTAGTTGCTGTCCATATGAATACAATTGATTGGTTTGCTCTTAAGCCTTCTTATTTTGAAATAATTATAGGCATAAAGTTGTAAAAAATGAACATAGAATCCTGTGAACCCTTCAGTTATCTTCTGCTGGTTGTGACATCTGATGTAGCTGTAGTACAATATCAAATTAGGAAATTGACATTTGTATAATATTGTTAATTAAATTACTGATCTTACTCTGTTTTCTCAAGTTTTTGCACAATATTTTCTCTCTCTCTCTGAGTGTATGTAGTCCTGTGTACTTTGATCCTGTGTATAGATTCTTGTCATTACCATCACAATCAAGATACAGAATTATGAAAGAATTCTCTCATGCTACCACTCAGTCTTATCTGTGTACCCTGGCAACCACTAATCTGTTCTCCATGCCTATAGTTGTCATTTTGAGAATGTTAAATTAATGAAACCATATAGCATGTAACCTTTTGATATTACAATAAGTCTAATGACCATAGATTATTGCATGTGTCAGTAAGTAAGTTTTTTAGTAGTGTGTTTTATGGATCTGTCAGTTTAACTGATCATTCCTTGAGGAGCTTTCAATTGCCTCCGGTTTTGGGGTGTATGAATAAGCTGCTATAAATATTCTTATACAGGTTTGCATGAACACAAGCTTTCATTTCTGTGGGAAAAATTCCCAAGAGTGAAATTGCTGGTTTGTATGATAAAGTGCCTGTTCAGTTTTATGAGAAACTGCTAGATTATTTTCAACTATGTTTGTACTATTTTACATTTCTACCAGCAGTGTCTAGATTCAATTTCTTTGCATCCTTGCCTACATTTGATGTCGCTATTTTCTATTTTAGCCATTCTAATAGTATATAATGGATTTTTTTTTCCTTAAGTTGTTTTTAATTTGCATTTCCCTAATGATTAATGAGGTGAACATTTTTTCATGTGCTGATTTGCCATTTGCATTTCCTCTTCAAATGTCTGTTCATGTCTTTTGCCCATTTTGTAATGGATTATTTTTTTATAGTATCTTTTTAAGACTTGTTTATATAGGCTAGATACATGTGCTCTGTCATATATGTATTTGCAAATATTTTCTCCAATATATAGCTTAACTTTTCTCTTAACAGTTTTTTCACAGAGCAAAAGTTTTTAATTTTTGAAATCCAGTTTGTCACTTTTTCATTTTATGGATCTTGTAGTGTCATTTCTAAAAACCCTTCTAGTCTCAATAGTGAAGATATCTTCCATGTTTTCTTTTAAAAATTTT